>NC_135980.1:4737575-5080014 GCF_053455715.1 Rhinoraja longicauda
ACACGGGGAGAACGTGCAAACTTCGTACAGACAGCACCTGTGGTCAAGATCGAACCTGGGTTTCTGGCGCTGTAAGGCAGCAACTCTACCGTTGTGCCACCATCCTATAGATCCATTCAATGGTAGGGAGGTTACTACTAGTATGTAGGAAGGAACTGCAGATGCTGGTTTAAATTGAAGATAGGCACAAAATGCTGGAGTAACTCAGTGGGACAGGCAGCATCTCTGGAGAGACGGAATGGGTGACGTTTTGGGTCGAGGCCCGGTTAATACTAGTGATGGATCGGGCAGTCTCCAAGCCAATTCATGCTGACTTGGGCCAGTATAGCCCTAATCCCATATACAAGTGAGGCCAAGCCTTTATTGGCTTCAGCAAGGAACTGCATTGTTCTGCTGAATGCCAATGACCTAAGTCAATCTTCTGCTCCCATGTTGCACGATTTACTGTCCTTCCAATTCACCACCTCAGGCTTTGCTTAGCTCGCATCTGTGCGAATTTCGATTGCAGGACAGTAAAGATTAGTCGCCGGGATGTCTAATCGTTGCCATGGATTCCCTCTGTTCCCTCCACTCTGCAAAAAACATTTACGAGGAGTGTGTTGGCTTGTTTTCACAACACTGTACTCATCCTTAGATTAACGGCTCGTGCCGGGGCGAAAAGACAGCATCTCACGAACTGCATTTCCTGGCTGGTAAGATTCGAGAGCAATGGGGATTTTAGTTTTAGTTTTAGATTTAGTTTTAGAGATACAAGGCCCTGCGGCCCACTTGGTCCGTGCAGACCAGCGATCACCCGTACACTAGTTCTATCCTGCACACTGGGGACAATTTACAGCAGCCAATCGGCCTACTAACCTGCATGTCCTTGAAGTGTGGGAGGAAACCGGAGCACCCGGAGAAAACCCACGCAGTCACAGGGAGAACGTGCGAACTCCACACAGACAGCACCCCGTAGTAAAATCACTGAATAAAACCATCTTTCATTCTCCTAGTCTCCAGAGAGTAATAAGCCACAGTCTGCATATTCTTTCCTCATAGCTCTATACTCCATCTGAGGGATCAATTTGGTGAAATATTGTTGCTCTTCCATCACTGCAAGTAAATCTGTACGGTAATTCGCATATATCACTGTAACTTCATTGGTACACGGGACAATAAAAGACCGTTGAAATCTTTGAAACCTTTGACATCATTCCTTAGCCAGAGAGATCTGATGTGTAGACAATAGACAATAGACAATAGGTGCAGGAGGAGGCCATTCGGCCCTTCGAGCCAGCACCACCATTCAATGTGATCATGGCTGATCATTCTCAATCAGTATGCAGTTCCTGCCTTCTCCCCATACCCCCTGACTCCGCTATCCTTAAGAGCTCTATCTAGCTCTCTCTTGAATGCATTCAGAGAATTGGCCTCCATTGCCTTCTGAGGCAGAGAATTCCACAGATTTACAACTTTCTGACTGAAAAAAGTTTTTCCTCATCTCCGTTCTAAATGGCCTACCCCTTATTCTTAAACTGTGGCCCCTGGTTCTGGACTCCCCCAACATTGGGAACATGTTTCCTGCCTCTAATGTGTCCAACCCCTTAATAATCTTATATGTTCCGATAAGATCCCCTTTCATCCTTCTAAATTCCAGTGTATCCAGTAAAACAGTTTCCAGAAGCAATTCCACAAGGGCCCTGTATTGTTGCAGTAAAATGCCTTTACCCTTGTACTCAGTTCCCCTTGCCATGATGCCCTTTGTCCTCCTAATTGTTTGCTGAACATGCATGTATAGAAGCGAATACAATTATGGCTTTTAACAGACATTTGAACAGATATATGGATAAAGCTAAATATCTTGCCACAATTACACCAGACCTTGGTGAGACCACACCTAAAGTTTGTGTTAGGCTTGGGGCTACCTTATCTATAACAAGGATAGTCTTGGTCTTGAGCAAGTGCAGCAAAGTTGTTCAGACTGCGTCACCGGATGTCAGCACTTCCCACAGAGGTTGCATCGACTTGGCCCACATCCACTGGAGATGAGAACTGCAGGAAAATAAAGAGTAGTTCTGGTTGGAACTGCCCTGGACACAATGGGTCAAATGTGCATTTCATCATAATCCAGCTAGCAACTAAGAAAGAATGAGAGGGAACCTGATTGCAACATATTTGTTCTGACGGGCTTAAACAAGATGTGGGGATGGTGTTACCCCTATGGGGTGGAGAGGGCGCGAGGGCCTGTAGAACAATCGGCATGAACACGATGGGCCGAATGGTCTGTTTCCATGCTGTACTACCCTATGACTGTATAGGCCCTAAGACATTTGGATGGTTACATGGATAGGAACGGTTTAGAAAGTTATGGGCCAAATGTAGGCAACTGGGCCAGCCGTAGATGGGGCATCATGGTCAGCATGGGCAAGTTGGGCCGAAGGGCTTGCTTCTGTGCTGTATGACTCGGCACTGTAGCGCAGCAGAAGAGCTGCTGCTTCACAGCGCCAGAGACCTGGGTTTGATCCTGACTACATGTGCTGTTTGTGCGGAGTTTGTACATTCTCCCTGTGACTGCGTGGGTTTTCTCCAGGTGCTCTGGTTTCCTCCCACATTCCTAAGACATGCAGATTTGTAGGTTAATTGATTTCTGCAAATTGCCGCCAGTATGTAGGATGGAAAAGTGGGATAGCATAGAATTAGTGTACAGGTGATCAATGGTCCGAATGTGGGCCGCAAGGCTTGTTTCCACACTGTGTCTCTAATCTACTTAAAATGACTCTCTGACACTATGGCGCCCACTATTTACAAGGATGTTGCCAGGTTCTAAGCCCTGAGCTGCAGGGAGAGGTTGAGCAGGCTGGTAGTCTATTCCTTGGAGCGCAGGAGGATGAGATATGATCTTCTCGAGGTGTACAAGATCATGGGAGGAATAGATCGGCTAAATGCACAGAGTTGGGGAATCGAGAATCAGACGACATAGATTGAAGGTGAGGGGGGAAAGATTTAGTAGGAACCTGAGGAGTAACATTTTAACACAAAGGGTGGTTGGTGTATGGAATGAGCTGCCAGAGGAGGTAGTTGGGGCAGGTACTATTGCAACATTCAAGAGATATTTACATAGGTACATGGATAGGATAGATGTAGAGGAAGATGGGCCAAAGCACAGGCATATGAGACTAGTGTAGATGGGGGCATGTTGGGTGGCATGGGCAAGTTGGGCCGAATGGCTTGTTTCTATGCTATGCTGTGCTATGCTGTATGACCCTATATATTATTTTACCATTCAAATCACAGCTTGGACGTCTGGGGAACTCTGTTAACTAAATTTGAAAATTAAAAACGAGGTATCGATAAATATATGCAAGGAAACATCAGCTTGTCAAGAATGTCCTTTTGGTTCATTAACATCCTTTAAGGAAAGGAAGACTACTGTCCTTGATGAGTCATTTGTGACTGGTAACCACAGGGTCTCGACCCGAAACGTCACCCATTCCTTCTCTCCCGAGAGGCTGCCTGACCTGCTGAGTTACTCCAGCATTTTGTGAATAAATACCTTCGATTTGTACCAGCATCTGCAGTTATTTTCTTATACAGTCATGAGGTTAATACTTAACCGCCCTCTGGAATAACCTTGCGGGCATTCAGTTCAAGGGTATTTAGGGATGGATAATTAATGCAAATGATACATGTCCTGTGAATATCTTTTCTAATAACAGAGATTTTAAAGTTGACTCATCTACGGAGACTAATGAAAGACCCTTGCTATGAATGTCGACCTTGCCCTGAGAATCCGTTATAAATATGGTGTCGCGGCTGAGTTCCGGTGGATTTCACAAATCGTTTTCACTGCCACGATCTTTAGTATGCATTTAATTTTGCAAAACTTTGCCATTGAATTGCACTTACAAAATGTACCATACTTAACATCACAGCAATGTCATCAAGATATAACTTCAATGCTGAGGTGCAGCGAATGTCACAGGCTATCTTTATTAATGCGTGCCCACATGCCTTAAGGGTGCCAATATGTTCACATTGGCCCTGCTGCTGTGCACGCAACCTTTCTCCAACCTTGCAGCTAACGCCCATGTGAATAAACCCCAGGTGAGGCTTGCACCTGCTTTTGGGGGGGAAAAAAATTGAAGACGTTACTCATGCCGCCGACAAAGTTGAACTCTGAATTTCAGTTCAATTCCTGGCAGCGTTCTTGTGCTTAAATCAGCACAATTCTAGGAACAAGCTGCTTGTTGCCCTTCGGCAGTGCGTGGAAGTCACGGTGGCTGAGTCAGCGCTCCTTTGAGCGTCATATTTGAACGTGTCACCCGCTTTTGTTCATCAATAGGCATTATTTTTTTTTAGTTCGGGGAAATCATTTCCAAAGGCGGGCAGCTCTGGAGCCCGATGATAAACGTCTTTGATAATTGGCAAAAGAACAAAATTTCCCGGTGAGAACAATTTTCTTCAACGCAGTAAGGTTTGTTCTGATCTACAAAGAAATATTCTGTCAAGAGAGAAAGACCGGTGATCAGCAGGGTCTCCTGAAAGTGGCTGCAAGGTATAGCATTGACAAAATACATCGCTTCAGCCATGATCGCATTGAATGGCGGTGCTGGCTCGAAGGGCTGAATGGCCTACTCCTGCACCTATTGTCTATTGTCTATTATCATGACGTCTACCATGAAGATGGGCGTGGCAGCGAGCACGTCGCATCTGCGTCCAGGGTGAGGTGTTTCACACTAGGGCATCAGAGATGTCCTCGTTCTTTAGGAAACGAGGGTTCCCCTCTTCCATTATAGATGAGGCTCTCAGTAGGGCCTCCTCTAAATCCCGCAGCTCCGTTCTTGCTCCCCCGCTCCCCATTCGTAACAAGGATAGAGTCCCCCTTGTCCTCACCTTCCACCCCATCAGCCGTCGTATACAACAAATCATCCACCAACATCTCCGTCACCTCCAACGGGATCCCACTACTGGCCACATCTTCCCATCCCCACCCCTTTCTGCGTTCCGCAGAGACCGTTCCCTCCGTAACTCCCTGGTCCACTCGTCCCTTCCCAACTAAACCACCCCCTCCCCAGGTTCTTTCCCCTGCAACCGCAGGAGATGCAACACCTGTCCCTTTACCTCCCCCCACGACTCCATCCAAGGACCCAAACAGTCTTTCCAGGTGAGGCAGAGGTTCACCTGCACCTCCTCCAACCTCATCTATTGTATTCGCTGTTCCAGATGTCAACTTCTTACATTGGCGAAACCAAACGCAGGCTCGGCGATCGCATCGCTCAACACCTTCGCTCAGTCCGCTTTAACCAACCTGGTGGCTCAGCACTTTAACTCCCCCTCCCACTCCCAGTCTGACCTTTCTGTCAAGGGCCTCCTCCAGTGCCATAGTGAGGCCCACCGCAAATTGTAGGAACAGCATCTCATATTTCGCTTGGGCAGTTTGCACCCCAGCGGTATGAACATTGACTTCTCCAACTTCAGGTAGTTCCTCTGTCCCTCTCTTTCCCCTCCCCCTTCCCAGTTCCGCCACTGTCTTCCTGACTCCTACTACATCCTATCTTTGTCCCGCCCCCTCCCCTGACATCAGTCTGAAGAAGGGTCTCGACCCAAAACGTCACCCATTCAATAGACAATAGATGCAGGAGTAGGCCATTCGGCCCTTCGAGCCAGCTCCACCATTCAATGTGATCATGGCTGATAATTCTCAATCAGTACCCCGTTCCTGCCTTCTCCCCATACCTTCAATGATTCAATGATACTTTGTTGTTACATGTACCTAGGTACAGTGAAATGCTTTGTTTTGTGCACAACTCGCTAAAATCAGTCAGCAGACCTCACCTGGGCAGTGCACAAGTGCTGCCATGTTTTGGCTATGACAAAGTTTCCAAAGTTCACCGAACTGTTCTATCTAGCACATGGCAGCAGCCCCCCTCACCCCGCCACCAGGTCCCCATTTGTTCTCGGCGCCACCCCTTCAGTGGGTTCCCCCTTCGTTCTCAGTGCTTTCCCCCCCTCCTCACCTGCCGGGTCCCCCATCATTTTAGGTGCCCCCCCTACACCCCCCCCCCTCACTCCCCCTGCAGGATAATGCTTTTGTTACAGCACGGAAACAGGCCCTTCGGCCCACTGTGTCCACACCGACCAGCGATCCCCGCACACTAACACTACCCTACGCACACCAGGGACAATATTTACATTGATACAATTACACCAAGCCAAACCCACAAACCTGTACGTCTTGGGAGTGTGGGAGGAAACGGAAGATCTTGGAGAAAATCCAGGCAGGTCACGGGGAGAACGTGCAAACTCCATACACTCAGCACCCGTGGTCAGGATCGAACCTGGGTCTCTCGCAATGTCAGGCAGTAGCTCCGCCGCAAGGCCACCGTGCCGCTTGGCAAAAGAGTAAAGTTCCAGGTGAGAACAATTTTCTTCAGCGTAGCAGGTTTTTCCTGATCTAGAAAGAAAGATTCTGTCAAGAGACCACCAGGGTCTTCTGAAAGTGGCTGCCAGATATACCATTGACAGAACACGTCTGACTTGGAAATGTATTGCCTGTCTCTCCAACTTGCTGGATCTAAACCCCGGAACTCCCTCCCCAAAAACAACTGATTCGTAGAGGGATAGAGCACACCAATTATTCTGAAGGAGGATTCCTTGCTTCCACAGAAGCTGCCCGACCCATTGAGTTCCTCCAGCTCTTTGTCTTTTGCTCAAGAGTCCAGCATCTGCAGTTCCTTGTGTCTCCAAAGTTGAGATCGACCGGCCAGAGTTTGCAGTGCCGTATTTACACCTGACGGTCAGGGAACAGTATTTCAGGATGTATGAATAGGAGTTAATCTTCATCCCATTGCTCAATAAACTCTGTACTGCCTGACGCAAAAGCACAGGGAGCAATTAGGATGGTGTCATGCCAGTTTCTGTTTCTCTTTGGTTGTCAGTGAACTGTGTCCCAGGACAGTAAATTGAAACTAATTGCACTGTTCCTAATCGCCCCCTATGTGTATTTCATTATAATTTGGCTTTGAGGAATTGAAAGTTGTCTAATGCATTATGCATGGGGCTGAAAAATAGGGAGAGTTGCTCAGGCTGAATGTTCTTTGTTCAGGGTGAGTTATTGTGAAGTGATGTTAGCAATTAAAGACAGCAATGTGGAAAAGAAATTCAATTGTCTAGGACGTTTTGTAATGTGCACAGTGTCCAATACGAAGTTGAGTGAGGTGCATCTGAGTGCATGACGTTAAGCATGTGGCAGTGATGTCTACCATCCTATAGTCAAGTCAAGTCAAGTTTATTTGTCACATACACATACACGATGTGCAGTGAAATGAAAGTGGCAATGCCTGCGGATTGTGCACAAAAAGGAATTACAGTTACGGCATATAAATAAAGTTAATAAAGTTAATATAGAGAAGACAAAATTTAGTCCCTGGAGTTATAAAAGTTAACAGTCCTGATGGCCTGTGGGAAGAAACTCCGTCTCATCCTCTCCGTTTTCACAACAGTGCAATGGATGTTGATACCAGTGCAGCAACATTGGAACCCAAATATGTGACTGACAAACACCAGGAGAGCAGGATATCGTGGATGGAATCATGTTTGACATGGACATTGCGGACTAAAAGGCCTGTTCCTATGTGTTGGAAGGAACTGCAGATGCTGGTTTACATTGAAGATAGGCACAAAATGCTGGAGTAACTCAGCGGGACAGACAGCATCTCTGGAGAGAAGGAACGGGTGACATTTTGGGTTTTGGTCTCGATCCAAAACGTCGTCCATTCTTTCTTTCCAAAGATGTTGCCTGTCCCGCTGAGTTACTCCAGCATTTTGTGCCTATCTTCTGTACTGTCCTATGCTCTACAAGCCTGTCTTCATCGGCGAGCTAGAGATAGCGAGGGTCAGCAACTTCAGGGGCTGCCTAGAGGCTACAATAGTGGCACTTCAAAGCTTATAGATATCCAGGGAATAGATAGATCTGAATTGCCTTTATTGTCATTCAAAATGAATTGAACGAAAATCATTTGCCACGCAGCCACAACAGTACAGAGTAAAAGACACAAGACACACAATTTTAACACAAACATCCATCACAGTGACTCCTCCAGACACCCACTCACTGTGATGGAAGGCAAGAAAATCTCTTCTCTCTTCCCCCATGCTTCTCCCACGGACAGATAGTTCGGCTTCTGCCGAGGCTCCCGACTCCCGCAAGGAGATGGAAGGTCCCGCGGCCGAGCTGCGCAGTGCGATGGAAAGCCCCGCGGCCGAGCCGCGCCGGGCCACGGTCCCGCAAGCGGGTCGATCAAGCCCTCCGACGGGGTGGTGGAAGCCGCCACGGCTGGAGCCGGTCGCCAGCCAGGGACCTGCGAGCTCCCGATGTTGCAGTCCACGGGGCCTGTGGCCGAGCCTCCAAAAGTCGGCCAGCTCCGAGATGGTAAGTCCTGGCCCTGCGACTGGAGCCCTCAGGATCTATCCCAGCTGGAGGCCGCCCACTCCACAGAGTTAGACCGCAGCGCCACGGAGATACGACTCTGAAAAGGGTCGCTGATATGGATCAGCTGAAGGCAGAAGAGATCAGTTTATCTTGACTTTGTGTTCGGCATGGACATTGTGGGCCAAAGGCCCTTTTCCTGTGCTGTATATTTCTATTAAAAAAAAAACAAGGATCTGCAGATGCTGTTTTACACAAAGGGACACAAATTGCTGGAGTAAGTCAGCAGGTGAGGCAGCATCTCTGGAGAACATGAATAGGTGACGCTTCAGGTCGGGACCCATCAGCAGA
The DNA here is from genome assembly GCF_053455715.1 of Rhinoraja longicauda. Classification (NCBI taxonomy): domain Eukaryota; kingdom Metazoa; phylum Chordata; class Chondrichthyes; order Rajiformes; family Arhynchobatidae; genus Rhinoraja; species Rhinoraja longicauda. The sequence goes on from NC_135980.1 coordinate 4,746,334, forward strand.
CTCAGGATCCCTGAAACATTACCTATCCATGTTCTCCGGCGATGCTGCCTGTACATTTCTATGTTCTATATTCAGTGTTGATGACTTGGTGGTACATGTAAGAAAATAACTGCAGATGCTGGTACAAATCGAAGGTATTTATTTCACAAAATGCTGGAGTAACTCAGCAGGTCAGGCAGCATCTCAAGAGAGAAGGGATGGGTGACGTTTCGGGTCTCGACCCGAAGAAGGGTCAGTCTGAAGAAGGGTCTCGACCCGAAACGTCACCCATTCCTTCTCTCCTGAGGTGCTGCCTGACCTGCTGAGTTACTCCAGCATTTTGAAATAAATACCTTCGACTTGTCAGCATCTGAATGTTCTCTCCATCCCTGGCCTTTGATGGAACTTGCACGTTCCTCACTCTATGCAAATTCTAATGGATGTTTCTGCATTTCATACTGATTACAGCTTTGGACACTTTCAACGTTAAAGTTCCCTACAAAACACTCTGGTGTGAGACTGCGGCCTTGGGGGACTTCCCCTGTGCATTGATCCCAGCTTTGCAATATGTCCAATGTGAACACAATCATCCAGAGTATTGAGTTTAGAAGTTGGAAGGTCATGTTACAGTTGTACAAGGCATTGGTGAGGCCACATTTAAGAGCATTGCGTTCAGTTTTGGCCATCCTGTTTTAAGAAAGATGTTGTTAAGCTGGCAATTGTGCAGAGAAGATTTACGAGGATGTTGCCAGGACTCGTAGGCCTGAGATATCGGGAGAGGTTGAGCAGGCTAGGACTTTATTCATTGAAGGGTGATCTGACAGAGATGTATAAGATCACGAGGGGAATGGGTAGGGTAAATGCACAGAGTCTTTTATCGAGGAGAATCAAGAATCAGAGGACATAGGTTTAAAGTGAGGGGGGAAAGATTTAATAGGAACCTGAGGGGCAACTTTTTTTACATAAAGGGTGGTAGGTATATGGACAGAGCTGTCAGAGGAGGTAGTTGAGGCAGATACTATCGCAACGTTTAAAAAACATTTGGACAGGTACTCGGATAGGATAGGATAGGTTTGGAGGGATATGGGCCAAACGCATGCAGGTGGGATTAGCATAGACGGGGCATGTTGGTCGGAGTGGACAAGTTGGGCCGAAGGGCCTGTTTCCACACTGTATCACTCTATGACAAATCTGTTCCAATAAGCACATCCTATGGATTCTATAAATTCTGTCTGAGCATTATATACTTCAATCATCAACAAAATCATGCCCTCGTTCTGTGACAAGCTTTCTAAAATGACATCGCAGACACATGGATTTGTTAGCAGTCACAGAAAGTAAGATTTCCTACTGCAAAGGTTAATTATCTTCAATGAAAATGAATTAATTATGGTAATTAGGATGTTGCAGCTGAATGCCTTTGAAAGCTACAAGCCAATTAAGTATTTAACCCATAATTAGTCTCAGCTAGTGAAAAAAAATTATGTATCATATTACAAAAAATGACTTCTGATCATAACTAAGGAAGGCCTTTCAACTATTGTGTCTGTGACAACTCTTTGAAGTACCTTCCAGTTAGAATTCACTAATTTTGAATAACTTCATTTTATACCTCCCTTCCCCCCCCCCCCCCTCCTCCCTCCTTTCCCCCTTCCTATCATATCATATCATATATATACAGCCGGAAACAGGCCTTTTCGGCCCACCAAGTCCGTGCCGCCCAGTGATCCCCGTACATTAACACTATCCTACACCCACTAGGGACAATTTTTACATTTACCCAGCCAATTAACCTACATACCTGTACGTCTTTGGAGTGTGGGAGGAAACCGAAGATCTCGGAGAAAACCCACGCAGGTCACGTGGAGAACGTACAAACTCCTTACAGTGCAGCACCCGTAGTCAGGATCGAACCTGAGTCTCCGGCGCTGCATTCACTGTAAAGCAGCAACTCTACCGCTGCGCTACCGTGCCGCCTCTGCCCTAGTCGTTTTACCTGTTCCACAGTTTACATTTAGATTTAGATTGAGAGATACAGCGCGGAAACAGGCCCTTCGGCCCACCGGGTCCGCGCCCCCCAGCGATCCCCGCACACTATCACTATCCTACACACACTATGGACAATTTTTACATTTACCCAGTCAATTAACCTACATACCTGCACGTCTTTGGAGTGTGGGAGGAAACCGAAGATCTCGGAGAAAACCCACGCAGGTCACGGGGAGAACGTACAAACTCCGTACAGACGGCGCCTGTAGTCAGGATCGAACCTGAGTCTCCGGCGCTGCATTCGCTGTAAGGCAGCAACTCTACCGCTGCGCCACCGTGCCGCCCGTTCTCCATATTGTTTCTCTTGAGATCACACCTTCCCCAGCCAAATATGGGCCTACCAGGCACCACCCTGCCTGAGGTCATTTGTGGCCGTCCTTGTCTTTTCTCACCTCCAGCTCTTTGCCTCCTATAGGGTCCCGACCAGAAACGTCATCCATCATTTTCCTCCAGAGATGTTGCCTGACCCGCTGAGTTACTCGAGCACTTTGTGTCTATTTCCAATTAGTCTTATTGCCCTGGTCTTTATCCATTCCGCTGAAAAATGTCTCCATATCTTGGTACCTGACTCTTTGGAAGTTACTGTTGAATCTGCTCCTCCCACCCTTTGGGGATCAGAGGATCTTTTTCGTTTTAGTTCAGTTCAGTGTAGTTTATTGTCACGTGTACCGAGGTACAGTGAAAAGCTTCTGTTGTCACGTGCTCACCAGTCAGCGGAAAGACAATACATGATTACAACTGAGCTATTCACAGTGTACAGATACATGACATGGGAATAACGTTTAGTGAAAAATAAAGCCAGTAAAGTCCGATCAAAGATAGTCCAAGGGTCACCAAGAGATAGATAGTAGTGCAGGACTGCTCTCTAGTTGTAAGAGTGGTTCAGTTACCTGGTAACAGACAGAGCCTGAAGGAACAATCATAACCAGACTGTGAATTTAAATGCTCCAAGATACTCTAACATAGTAAATTACACCACAAAGTGGCTACGCTTACGGAAATCTGCTGGAGTTCAGTATATTTGTTTTTTAACTGATATTCTGGGCACTTGGGTGTGATGTGTACAATAAGTTGAAGTTTGTTACTTGCAGAATGTGTGGATTCATTAGCCTTCCATTTCTGCTTGATTGTTAAGCCATGTTCAGATTCGGGACAAGAAATGTCCGTGCCAGACCAGTTGAATGGCCTCCTCCTGCACCTATTGTCTATTGTTTATGGTCTTCTAGGCGGCACGGTGGCACTGCGGAAGAGTTGCTGCCTTACAGCGCCAGATACCCGGGTTTGATCCTAACTAAGGATCGGACTTTAGACAATAGACAATAGACAATAGGTGCAGGAGGAGGCCATTCGGCCCCTCGAGCCAGCATTGCCATTCAATGTGATCATGGCTGATCATTCTCAATCAGTACCCCGTTCCTGCCTTCTCCCCATACCCCCTGACTCCGCTATCCTTAAGAGCTCTATCTAGCTCTCTCTTGAATGCATTCAGAGAATTGGCCTCCACTGCCTTCTGAGGCAGAGAATTCCACAGATTCACAACTCTCTGACTGAAAAAGTTCTTCCTCATCTCAGTTCTAAATGGCCTACCCCTTATTCTTAAACTGTGGCCCCTTGTTCTGGACTCCCCCAACATTGGGAACATGTTTCCTGCCTCTAACGTGTCCAACCCCTTAATGATCTTATATGTTTCTTTACTGACTAAAGGTGCTGTGCATTGTGTGTTCTCCCCGTGACTGTGTGGGTTTTCTCCTGTTGCTCCGGTTTCCTCCCACACTCAAAAGACACGCAGGTTTGTAGGTTAAATGGCTGCTGTAAATTGTCCCAAGTGTGTAGGACAGAGTTAGTGTACAGTGATCGCTGGTCGATGCAGACTCAGTGGGCCGAAGGGACTTTTTCCACACTGTATCTCTAAACTAAACTAAACTAAACTAACTTTTCACACGACTATGAAACAGGGAGGTCATGGGCAGGGACAGCATGTGTAGGGAGTTACTTCAAAGGGATCAAAGGGAGTGGCAGATCAGGAATTGATATAGGACCATTAGACAAAGGACAGGAGCAGAATTAGGCCATTCGGGCCATCGAGTCTGCTCCACCATTCAATCATGGCTGATCTATTTTTCCTTCTCAAACCCATTCCACTGCCTTTTCCACATACCTTTTGAAGCCCTCACTAATCAAGAATCTATCAATCTCTGCTGTAAAAACACCCAAATGATGACCTCCATAGCTGTTTGTGACAATGAATTCCACAGATTCACCACCCTCTGGCTAAAGAAATTCCTCCTCAACAACATTCTAAGCCTATGTAACCATTTTGTACTCGATGTGTGATTTTGCTAGGGTTGCCAACTGTCCCGTATTAGTCGGGACATCCCATATTTTGGGCTAAATTGGTTTGTCCCAATTGTCCTAAATTGGATGTACCGCCCTTATCCCGTATTAGGCCCGGGGGGTGTTGTAGGCCCGGACGCTGTAGGCCCTGACACTGTAGGCCCTGTCGCTGTAGGTCCGGACGCTGTAGGCCCGGACGCTGTAGGCCCGGATGCTGTAGGCCCTGACACTGTAGGTCCCGACGCTAGGTCCCGACACCCTAGGTTTCCAAAATTTTAGCTCCGGACGGTCTAGGTCTGGTGGCCCGGGCGCCGCCTAACAGAGGTTGTGTAGCAACCCGCCTCCCTTGGAGGCCCGGGCAGCCGCCATTGGTGGAGTGGGAGCATGTGGCCGCTGGCTGGGTGAGGTCACGTGGGATGTGGGGCGTGGGGCGGTGACGTCACCTTGTTCCTTATTTGGGAGTGAGATTGTTGGCACCCCTAGATTTTGCACTATTATGGACTGGTTATTATGGTCTTATGGACTATTTATTAATGATTATTGTATACTTATATTTGTGTTATTGCATTAATTGATTGATTGAAAAGTACAACATGGAAATAGGTCCTTCGGCGCACCATATCCATGCCAGCCATCAATCACCCTTCCATACTAGTTTAGTTTAGTTTAGTTTAATTTCTTGTCATGTCTACCGAGGTACAGTGAAAAGCTTTTTGTTGCGTGCTATCCAGTCGGCAGAAAGACTGTACATGATTTCAATCAGGCCGTCCACAGTGTCGAGATACAGGATAAGAGGAATAACGTACAGTGTAAGATAAAGTCCAGTAAAGACCCATTAAAGGTAGTCTGAAGGTCTCCAATTAGGCAGATGGTAGCTCTACCTCAGGGGAGACTCCTGGACTATCTTTAATCAGACTTTAGTTGTCCCACATTTGCAACCAGCCCTTACACAACTTGGGCACTAAGCCAATCAAAGGATGTGGAAAGAAAGGCTGATGTTATCTGTCCATATACAGTAGCAGCAGAGGTAGGTCTTTGCAGTCTTGAGCTTTTACCACTAATCAATCTGATCAATGACAATCAGATCCTAGTCTCATGGACACAGTGCTATGAGTTTCCTGTAGCTCAGGATTCTCAGATTGCAGGCAAGGGAGGGATATGGATCATGTCCAGGCAGATGAGATTAGTTTATCCTTGCATTAGTTTCAGTGTGGACATAATTGGCCAAAGGACCTGTTCCTGTGTTGAACTGTTATTGAGTCCTAGAGTCATACAGTGTGGAAATCAGGCCCTTCAGCCCAACTTGCCCACTGTAGATGATATGTGTGTACTCCTTTAATTGATAGTGACGATGTCCATGTTAACCACTCCCTCACCGGTTGGTATAATTGTAGCTTCCCCACCCCTAGCAGGGGCTCCAGTGATCGTGACAGACCATGTGCAGCTAGGGCAGTGATATGTGTACATTAAAGTAGTTAAAGATACAATGGTGTCCGGGAACCATCTCTACATGGTGTCAGAAGTGGTTCTTCCTGCGTCTTCAGTTTGTCGGGTTTTGTTTTCTTAGTTCCAGTTCCCCCTCCCTGTGCCGTGATGGCCTCTGCCTGTCGCAAACCTGACATCTTGGTCTTTGATGCAGACATCACTCATCGCTGGAGTGTGTTCCGACGTGACTTTGAGCATTATGCCACAATCGCTCACCCTGCCGTGGCCCCTGCGGTCAAAGCCTCCCTTTTACTGAACCTGGCTGGTCCCGAAGCGCTTGAGCGGTCGGAGTCATTCATCTATGGACAAGGCGAGAGTGTCCAGGACCCGGTATGTCTGCTTGCTAAATTTACGGCTATGTGTGACCTCCCCACGAACCACATCTTAGAGCGTTTTAAACTGTTCTCCCGACGCCAAAACCCTGGGGAATCTGTTGACAATTTCGTGGCCGCGCTGCGCCGAATGGCTCGCCGATGCGACCTGCACGTCCTCACCCCTGAGACTCTAACCCGCGACATCTTGGTCTTTGGTCTACGGGATGGTAAGCTGCGCTCAGAGCTGCTACGTAAGCCTGATCTGACATTCCATGAGGCGTTGTATGCCTCTCGTTTAGCTGAGGCTGTCTCCTCTGCTGTACAGCCACCGGACCCTGTGGTCCACGCAGCTAGCTTCACCTCTGCTCCTCGGCGACAGAGGGCAAGCCCGACGCCGAGCTCTAGGCCGCGCCAACGCTGTCCGAACTGCAACTTTACTTCGCATCGTTTTAATGTCTGCCCGGCGATGGGGAAAACCTGCAATCTCTGCAATAAGCCCAACCACTTTTCGGCGGCCTGCCGTTCCCGTGGGAACCCTGCAGCAGCCAGCCCCTAACCTGCCCTGGTCCGCGCTGGCAACCGACATCTTCGAATGGCACGGAAAGCACTTTCTGGTGCTAGTTGACTCTTACTCCAGCTGGTTTGAAGTTGACCAGCTCCACTCCCTATCTTCCTCCGCGGTCATCGAGAAGCTACGCCGCCACTTTGCCACCTTCGGGTCCCCAGCCAGCATGCAATCGGACAACGGCAGCCAGTTCACCAGCGCCGAGTTCCGTGCTTTTGCTGAACGGTGGAATTTTCGGCACTACACCAGCAGCCCGGAATACCCGCAGAGCAACGGCCTGGCCGAGCGCGCGGTCCGCAGCGCTAAAGGACTGTTGGAACGTTGCCGCCTGTCCCGCTCCGACATTTACCTGGCCCTGCTGAACCTCCGCAACATCCCCCGCGATCATGCCCTGGGTTCCCCGGCTCAGCGTCTCATGTCCCGTGTCACGCGGCCCACGGTCCCGGTGTCTCAACAGTCCCTGTCTCCCTCTGCCCTTAAACCTGCCTTAGTCCGGAAACGCATTGCCCGCAGACACGGTATTCAGAAGCGCTCCCACGACGAGTCCTGCCGTGTCCTCCGCCCTCTTCTTCCCGGCCAGGTCGTCCGTATGAGGTCCATTTCTGGCCGCTCCAGACTGGCCGTGGTCGTCGGTTCTGCTGGCTCCCCCCGTTCGTACCTGGTCAACCATGACGGCAAGGTGTACCGCCGGTCCCGCCAGCATCTCCGGCTCGTGAACGAGCCCATCCCTCCCCCGGCGGCTCCGTATGCCCCTCCACTGCCACTTTCGCGGCCCAGTGACTTGCCCGCTCCTCTGGGGCCCCCCCCCCCCCCCGGTCCTTCTCCTGTCCGTCTTCCGGCTGCGGTCCCGTTTTCTCCGGCTTCCTCGCCCTCCTCCTCCTCCTCACCGCCCCCCCCGCTGCCTTCATCGCCCAGGGGTTCTCCCGTCCGTAGCCCACCCCGTGCCCCGGCACCGTCCCCGTTTGTTCCCGTCGGGGAAGGAGGTGATGGCGAGGTTCGGACCCGGTCTGGTCGCCTGGTCAGGCCGCCTGTCCGTTACGGCGATTACGTGTGATTCCGTATTCCTGTGCCTTACTGTCTGCATTTACCCTAGCGCATGAGACGTGGTCGCCCTGTCACTCACTGTTTGTTTTGTAGAGGAAGGATGTAGATGATATGTGTGTACTCCTTTAATTGATAGTGACGATGTCCATGTTAACCACTCCCTCACCGGTTGGTATAATTGTAGCTTCCCCACCCCTAGCAGGGGCTCCAGTGATCGTGACAGACCATGTGCAGCTAGGGCAGTGATATGTGTACATTAAAGTAGTTAAAGATACAATGGTGTCCGGGAACCATCTCTACACCCACTAGTCCCACCTGCGTGCGTTTGATCCATATCCGTTTACACCTATCCTATCCTTGCACCTAGCTAAATGTTTCTTAAGCTCTGCGATGGTCGTCCCAACCGTAGCTGGCCACAAAGGCCCGTAGGCCAATTAACCTACAAACTTGTACGTCTTTGGAATGTGGACGGTAACCGGAGCACCCGGACAAAACGCACGCGGTCACGGGGAGAAGGTGCCAAGTCCTCCGTCGCCCGGCGGACCGTCGTCCCTCTCCTCGCCCGCCCACCTTCACCCTTCGTGCCCCCGGGGTGCCGCCCGTAGCCGACATTGAGAGCGCGCAAGATAAAACTCCCGGTTCCTCTCAGCGGCCCTATGTTCTTGCGTCCGTGGCCATCACTGACTCCCTCCACGCTCCTCTCCGTGTCTCCGACCTTCTGGGACGAGCAAGAGTCGGGTTTGGCAGCTTCCCACCTCAGGCTGGCTTTACCGGTTCAATGGCGGGCAAGCCAGGTCCGCTGCCAGGAAATGGCCACGGCCCCTTGGTCCCTGCGAGTCTCTGACTAAATAAATAATACTCTGCCTTGCCATACTCCCAATTGTCCAGAAATTTCATTTGCCACCTATTTTTCCACTCTTCAACTTGTCCAAGTCAACTTGTACTTGACTTCCCATGATCTGATAAGAAAATAAAACTTTGCCCTGCCACAGGGCATTGTGTCGATTAATTTTAGTTTAGTTTAGACATACAGAGCGGAAACAGGTCCTTCGGCACACCGAGTCCGCACTGCCCAATGATCACCCCGTACACTAGCACTATCCTACACACCAGAGACAATGTACAATCCTTACTGAAACTAAACTCCATACAGACAGCACCCGTTGTCGGGATCGAACCCGGGCCTCTGACGCTGTGAGGCAGCGTTTCTACCGCTGCGCCACTGTGTCACACCATAACGTACATTCCAATACCAATGACATTACCTCTGGTTTTCAATGCCTGAACGTAATAGGGGACTCTACAGTGAGGGGGTCAGATAGGCGATTCTGTGGACGCAGTCGGGAGACCCGGATGGTGGTTTGCCTCCCTGGTGCCGGTGTCCGGGATGTGTCTGAGCGTGTCCAGGATATCCTGAAAGGGGAGTGAGAGGAGCCAGAGGTCATGGTACATATAGGTACCAACAATATAGGTAGGATAAGGGAAGAGGTCCTGAAAGGAGAATTTAGTGGCTAGGAAGAGAGTTAAAAAAAAGGACTTCTAAAGCAATAATCTCAGGCTTACTGCCTATGCCACGCGATAGTGAGAATAGGAATGGAGTGAGGTGGAGGATAAATACGTGGCTGAGGAACTGGTGCAGGGAGCAGGGATTCAAGTTTCTGGATCATTGGGACCTCTTCTGGGGGAAGTATGACCTGTACAAAAAGGATGGGTTGCATCTGAACCTGAGAGGAACCAATATCCTGGCGGGGAGATTTGCTAAGGTAATTGCAGAGACTTTAAACTAGTACGGTTGGGGGGAGGGACTCAAACACAGATAGCTAATAGGCAGTGTGTGAGGCAGGAGGCAGAAAAGGGAAACACTCAGACCCAATATGTAGGAGAGAAAGAAGGGAAAAGAAATAAACTGAGAATAAGAAATGATGGGTCCCTTAAATGTGTATATTTTAATGCTAGGAGCATTGTAAGAAAGGTGGATGAGCTTAGAGCCTGGATTGACATCTGGAAGTATGATGTTGTGGCGATCAGTGAAACATGGTTGCAGGAGGGTTGCGATTGGCAATTAAATATTCCAGGATTTCATTGTTTCAGATGTGATAGAATCGGAGGGGCAAGAGGTGGGGGTGTTGCATTGCTTGTCAGGGAGGATATCACAGCAGTGCTTTGGCAGGACAGACTAGAAGGCTCGATTAAGGAGGCTGTTTGGGTGGAACTCAGAAATGAGAACGGTTTAGCAACACTTATAGGGGTGTATTATAGACCGCCAAATAGGGAACGAGAATTGGAAGAGCAAATATGTAAGGAGATAGCAGATATTAGTAGTAAGCACAGAGTAGTGATTGTGGGTGATTTCAATTTTCCGTTCATAGACTGGGAATCACATTCTGTTAAAGGACTGGATGGTTTGGAGTTTGTAAAATGTGTGCAGGATAGTTTTTTGCAGCAATACGTAGAGGTACCTACCAGAGAAGGGGCCATGTTGGATCTCCTGTTGGGAAATGAGACGGGTCAGGTGACGGAGGTATGTGTTGAGGAGCACTTTGGGTCTAGTGATCACAATGCCATTAGTTTCAATATAATTATGGAGAAGGTCAAATCTGGACCAAGGGTTGAGATTTTGGATTGGAGAAAGGCTAATTTTGAGGAGATGAGAAAGGATTTAAAAGGAGTGAAATGGGACTTTTTGTTTTATGAAAAGGATATAATAGAGAAATGGAGGATATTTAAAGGTGAAATTTTGAGAGCACAGAGTCTTTATGTCCCTGTTCGGTGGAAAGGAAAGAATAATAATTTGAAAGAGCCGTGGTTTTCCAGGGAAATTGGACACTTGGTTCGGAAAAAGAGGGAGATATACAATAAATATAAGCGGCAGGGAGTAAATGAGGTTCTTGAGGAATATAAAGAATGTAAAAGGAATCTTAAGAAGGAAATTAGAAAAGCGAAAAAAAGATATGAGGCTGCTTTGGCAAGTAATGTAAAAGTAAACCCCAAGGGGTTCTACAGATATGTCAATAGCAAAAGGATAGCGAGGGATAAAATTGGTCCATTAGAGAGTCAGAGTGGACAGCTATGTGCTGAGCCGGAAGAAATGGGGGAGATATTAAACAATTTCTTTTCTTCGGTATTCACCGAGGAGAAGGATATTGAATTATGTGAGGTAAGCGAAACAAGTAGTGATGGAAATTATGAGGATTAGAGAAGAGGAGGTACGGACACTTTTGAAAAATATAAAAGTGGATAAGTCTCCAGGTCCTGATAGGATATTCCCTAGGACATTGAGGGAAGTTAGTGCAGAAATAGCAGGGGCTATGAAGGAAATATTTCAAACATCATTAGAAACGGGGATGGTGCCGGAAGATTGGCGCATTGCGCATGTTGTGCCTTTGTTTAAAAAAGGTTCTAAAAGTAAACCTAGCAATTATAGACCTGTTAGTTTGACGTCTGTGGTGGGAAAATTAATGGAAAAGATACTTAGGGACAATATATATAATTATTTGGATAAACAAGGCCTGATTAGAAACAGTCAACATGGATTTGTGCCTGGAAGGTCATGTTTGACTAATCTTCTTGAATTTTTTGAAGAGGTTACCAGGGAAATTGATAAGGGCAAGGCTGTGGATGTTGTCTATATGGACTTCAGTAAGGCATTTGACAAGGTTCCACATGGAAGGTTGATTAAGAAGGTTAAATCGTTGGGTATTAATAGTGAGGTTGCAAGATGGATTCAACAATGGCTGAATGGGAGATACCAGAGGGTAATGGTTGACAATTGTATGTCAGGTTGGAGGCCAGTGTCTAGTGGAGTACCCCAAGGATCTGTGTTGGGTCCACTGTTGTTTGTCATTTACATTAATGATCTGGATGATGGTGTGGCAAATTGGATTAGTAAATATGCAGATGATACTAAGATAGGTGGTGTAGTTAATAATGAAGTAGAGTTTCAAAGTCTACAGAGAGATTTGGGCCTTTTGGAAGGGTGGGCTGAAAGATGGCAGATGGAGTTTAATGCTGATAAGTGTGAGGTGCTGCATTTTGGTAGGACAAATCAAAATAAGATGTACAGGGTAAATGGTAGGGAATTGAGGAATGCAGTGGAACAGAGGGATCTGGGAATAACTGTGCATTGTTCCCTGAAGGTGGAATCTCATGTGGATAGGGTGGTGAAGAAGGCGTTTGTTATGCTTGCCTTTATAAATCAGAGCATCGAATATAGAAGTTGGGATGTAATGTTAAAATTGTACAGGGCACTGGTGAGGCCGAATCTGGAGTATGGTGTGCAGTTCTGGTCGCCAAATTATAGGAAGGATGTCGACAAAATGGAGAGGGTACAGAGGAGATTTACTAGAATGTTGCCTGGGTTTCAGCACTTAAGCTACAGAGAGAGGTTGAACAGGTTGGGTCTTTATTCTTTGGAGCGTAGAAGGTTGAGGGGAGACTTGATAGAGGTTTTAAAAATTTTAAGAGGGACGGACAGAGTTGACGTGGGTAGGCTTTTCCCTTTGAGAGTGGGGAAGATTCCAACAAGGGGACATAGCTTCAGAATTGAGGGACAAAAGTTTAGGGGTAACATGAGGGGTAACTTCTTTACTCAGAGGGTGGTGGCTGTATGGAATGGGCTTCCGGTGGAAGTGGTGGAGGCCGGCTTGATTTTATTATTTAAGAGTAAATTGGATAGGTATATGGATAAGAGGGGATTAGAGGGTTATGGTCTGAGAGCAGGTAGATGAGACTAGGTCAGGGAGAGTGGTCGGCGTGGACTGGTAGGGCCGAACGGGCCTGTTTCCGTGCTGTAGTTGTTATATGGTTTATATTATATGGTTAATGTGTCAAGGAATGCAAGCTCTCAGCTCTACCGCTGCACCACCGTGCCACCCCATCTTGACCAATGTTGCACCACATTAGTCAGAGCCAGCAAGCGGGATAACTCAAGCTGGAGGGCGTTGACCATTTACAGAGAGCTCTTGCTGTGATGACTTTCCCCTTAGAGCCGTAAGTGCAGCCACATATTGCAAACTTCCATTTGGAAGTGAGCGCGGAGTATAATCAGGCTGTGTTGAAAGTCTGTTGGGACTCAGCAGTCCATTAGCTAACGCTGCAGGGATTCCCAGAGCTCCAGGGTAAACCACTTGGAAATGTGGAAATGTAGCAGCTACAGAGAATACCTGCCACTGCACATCAGTTATAGAGATGAGAAAGCTTGCAAAACCAGAAAAAAACCCATTCCAAGCCGGTCCTCGTTCAAGAACCGCAGCACGAACGTCAAGGTTCGTTCCATGACGAATCACGACAAAAACACACCATCGCCTCAACTCTCTGAGATATTCAAAGAGACTTGACATGGAGTCAAGAGTCAAGAGTGTCTTCTTGCCATAAGTCCCAGACAGAACAACAAACTTCTTCTGGTTCTGTGTGTGGATGTGGAGGCTTTGGAGAGGGTGTGAAGAGGCTTATGAGAATGCTGGTGCTAGCTACAAGGAGAGGTTGGATAAACTTGGATTGTTTTCCTCTGGAATGCCAGAGGTTGAAGGAAAGCCTAACAGGTATATACATACCTGAGGCAGAGATAGGATAGACAGTCAGAACCTGTTTCCCAGGGTGGAAAAGCTGTAAGTTGAGAGGGGCAAAATTGAAAGCATAGAAGCATAGAAAATAGGTGCAGGAGTAGGCCATTCGGCCCTTCGAGCCAGCACCGCCATTCAATATGATCATGGCTGATCATCCAAAATCAGTACCCCGTTCCTGCTTTCTCCCCATATCCCTTGATTCCGTTAGCCCTGAGCTATATTTAACTCTCTCTTGAATGCATTAAGAGAATTGGCCTCCACTGCCTTCTGTGGCAGAGAATTCCACAGATTCACAACTTTCTGGGTGAAAACGTTTTTCTACATCTCAGTCCTAAATGGCCTACCCCTTATTCTTAAACTGTGACCCCTGCAATCTGGACTCCCCCAACATGGGGAAAATTTTTCCAGCATCTGGCCTGTCCAATCCCTTAAGAATTTTAATATGTTTCTATAAGATTCCCGCTCATCCTTGTAAACTCTACATAAAGGAGGTTAGTGGGGGAATTATTTTACACAGAGGGTGGTGGGTGCCTGGAACATGCTGCCCGGGGGCAGATGTGATAACGATACTTAAGATGCTTTTAAATAGGCACATGGATATGAAGGGAATGCAGTATTGATTGTATACAGGCAGATAAGATTAATTTATCTTGGCATCATGTTTGGCACAAACATTGTGGGCCACAGGGCCTGTTCCTGTGCTGTACTATTCTATGTTCTATGTCCAATGATTCCCACCACCTTGCTTTTTAGCTTTGATCTGTATTTAAGACTAAAGTCCTGGTATTGGTCTCAATGCATGCTTTAAGTAAATGCTGCTTGATTTAATTTAGAGACCCAGTGTGGAAACAGGCCCTTCAGCCCATCAAGTCCATGCCGTCCACCCGCACACTAATTCCATGTTAGCCCACTTTCGTTTCCTAAACATCAAGGGCAATTTACGGAAGGCATTTAACCTACAAATCTGCACGTCTTTGGAGTGTGGGAGGAAAGTGGAGAACCCAGAGAAGCCCACGTGGTCACGGGGAGAACGTACAAACTCTGTACAGGCTGCACCCGTAGTCAGGGTCAAAGCCCGGGTCACCGGCGCTGTGGGGCAGCAACTCTACCGCTGCACCACAGTTACCGCCGTGTGCAGGGAAGTTAAAGGGAATGGTGGTGTGGGTCAGGATTGCACTTGGGTGGAGGGTTACTTGAAGTGAGAGAAATCAATATTCATACCACTGGGCTGTAAGCTGCCCAGGCCAAATATGAAATGCTGTTCCTCCAATATGCGTTTAGAAACATAGAGACATGGAAAATGGGTGCAGGAGGAGGCCATTTGGCCCTTCGAGCCAGCACCGTCATTCATTGTGATCATGGCTGATCATCCACAATCAGTAACCTGTGCCTGCCTTCTCCCCATATCCCATGATTCCACTAGCCCCTAGAGCTCTATCTAACTCTCTTTTAAATTCATCCAGTGAATTGGCCTCTACTGCCTTCTGTGGCAGAGAATTCCACAAATTCACAATTCTCTGGGTGAAAAAGTTTTTCCTTATCTCAGTTTTAAATGGCCTCCCCTTTATTCTCAGACTGTGGTCCCTAGTTCTGGACTCCCCCAAAATTGGGAACATTCTACGTTTGGTCTCACTAACTTCAAGTAACCCTTGCATTCCCTCTCTCTCTCCATCCCCCCTCACCCAAGTCGTACCAGCTGCAAAGTCGTCTTGTTCAGCCTCATTGTCTGTATTTGTTCTTACCTATGCCATTTTCTGGCCCGTTACCTTTATCATCGTAACGTTTTTGCGTATCTTTCATTCATTCGTTCTATATCTCTCTACATCGCCGTCCGTATCTCTCGTTTCCCTTTCCCCTGACTCTCACTGAGGAAGGGTCTCGACCCCGGAAAGTCCTTTCCTCCAGAGATGCAGCCTGCCCAACATCTTGTGTCTATCTTCGGTTTAAACCAGCACCTGCAGCTCTTTCCCACACATTTCGTCCGCCGAGCCTCCCCAAAAATGATGAGATCACAAAATTATGAGAGGCACAGATGGGAGAGACAGTCGGAATCCTCCCCCCCCCCCCCCCTCTCCCCGGGAGGAAATAGACAATAGGTGCAGGAGGAGGCCATTCAGCCCTTCGAGCCAGCATCGCCATTCAATGTGATCATGGCTGATCATTCTCAATCAGTACCCCGTTCCTGCCTTCTCCCCCTGACTCCGCTATCCTTAAGAGCTCTATCCAGCTCTCTCTTGAATGCATTCAGAGAATTGGCCTCCACTGCCTTCTGAGGCAGAGAATTCCACAGATTCACAACTCTCTGACTGAAAAAGTTTCTCCTCATCTCAGTACTAAATGGCCTAACCCCTTATTCTTAAACTGTGGCCCCTGGTTCTGGACTCCCCCAACATTGGGAACATGTTTCCTGCCTCTAACGTTTTTCCTCATCTCCGTTCTAAATGGCCTAGATGTCCAAGACTAGAGGGACTGTATAACTAAGAGTTTGCCTCCTGCCCTTTGGAGGAGTGGTTCCACTGTGAGCCGATGCCAGCAATGACGCGGCATTTCTGGGGTTTTTATTAATACACTGCATCAGAACTCTAGAAATTGCACATGAAGCCGTTTAGGAGATGCTGGGCCCCAGTTTACGACGCTCTCTTGGCTGCTGTTTCTGATGCGCTGATGTGAATTTATTGCCTTTAGTGCAGCTGCATCATCCAACGACACAGAAAGCCAAAAGCATCCTGAGTTACTGGCAGTAATCTGGCAGAACCATCTGCACAGCAGCAAGACACAGAAAGCCAAATGCAGCCAGGCTTTGCAATTAAGTCTCCTTGCCTCTAAGTTGAAGCGTTAAAGTGCAGCTGCTGTTCTGTCCAGACTGGCTACTCCTGTTTGCATTTAATGGACGTAAAGTGGCAAAGCTGTGCAATTAAATGCCAGTCGTTTTGGACCCTCTAACACATTGCTTTTTTTGAAGAATTGTCCAGATTCGCAGCCAGCTGTAAAACAAGGACAGCGTGATGTGTGGGGACGAACTGCAGGTGCTGGTGTAAACCGAAAAACAGGCACAAAAAGCTGGAGTCACTCACTCAGCGGGTCAGGCAGCATTTCTGGAGAAAAAGGAATGGGGAAAAAAAGCATCGACCTCTGAGCACTTGGCTGGAGAACGGTGGGAACAGCAAAATGCCCTGAAGTCTCATTGCCGAGGCGTTTGCTGTTCCTGCCAACAACACTATGGATCTTCCGCAGCTCCACAAGACGTGTGGTCTCATCTTTGGAGTTTAAACACACAGGGGCCCCAGTACAGATTGCAAATCCATGGGGTTACACAGGAATTAAACGCGCCTGCATCCTTTGCTGCAAGGTTTGACAGAGGTGGCTGTTTTCATGATGGCAGGTGGCCTCACTGGTCTGCAGTAGCTGTCGGGCGAGAGACTGGTTCAATATTGATCCCTTTCGGTGGCAATGAAGCGTGTGGCGCATACAGACGCGAATGACAAACGAGGCGAAGGATTGCAGGATCAATAGCGAGACACTTACAATTTGCAAGATTACAAGTGTTGTTTTTGCACAGAGTCATGGGGGCATAACGTTAAAGTGACCTGACGCGGGCGTCTAACATCCAGACTATTTATCAGTGAAGCTGAGGAGACCAGTGTGCCCTCACTTGCATCATTTGTCTGTGCATCAACACAGAAGAGTTGTCTAACACAGAAGAGTTTGCAGCCATAGCCGGGCGTGGCGAGCAAATCTCCCCTCTGCATTTGCAAATTTGGTAGCATGTAAATAAAAGTGTCGCTTTGGAGCAGACAATATATATGAGAGGATATCTTTTACAGGAAGCATCTTCCACCTAACTACATTTGGTCGTGTGTGTGTTGCGTCTCTGTGTGGCACTCCTATTCAAGCCAGGATGATCGGTGTACTTATTACTCTCAATTACCTCCTCCAGGAAATGCTGAAGCAACTTCAGAACAAACTCGAGCAAGAGGCGACCAACCTGGCTTCTACTGGGAGAAGCGACATCCTGGACCACCTGAAAGGTAGGGGACCAGCTAGTATCTTAATCCGCAATGTTAATCTCTGTTTGGCTGAGTAATAATTACTTGCTAACCTGTTATCAAAGATCCATCCATCGCAGCCCCGCCCGCCACATTCACGATGGGCCGAATGGCCTTCTTGCATTGATAATAGAACCGACAATGGCTGACAATGTGTGTGCCAAACATGATGTCAAGTTAAACCGATCTCATCTGCCTGTAGATGAGATGAGAAGGATGAGAGGAGATCTTATCAGAACGTATAAGATTATTAAGGGGTTGGACACGTTAGAGGCAGGAAACATGTTCCCAATGTTGGGGGAGTCCAGAACCAGGGGCCACAGTTTAAGAATAAGGGGTAGGCCATTTAGAACTGAGACGAGGAAAAACTTTTTCAGTCAGAGAGTTGTGAATCTGTGGAATTCTCTGCCTCAGAAGGCAGTGGAGGCCAATTCTCTGAATGCATTCAAGAGAGAGCTAGATAGAGCTCTTAAGGATAGCGGAGTCAGGGGGTATGGGGAGAAGGCAGGAATGGGGTACTGATTGAGAATGATCAGCCATGATCACATTGAATGGCGGTGCTGGCTCAAAGGGCCGAATGGCCTCCTCCTGCACCTATTGTCTATTGTCTACATGATCCATATCTCTCTATTCCCTGCAATTCCATGTGGGTATCTAAAACCTATTGTATCTGCTTCCACCAACACCACTGGCAATGCGTTCCTGGCCCCCACTATTCTCTGTGGAAAATAAAACTTGCCCCGCGCATCTCTCTCCATTAAACATTCCCCCAATACTCCAAATGCAGCCTAACCACAGTCTTGTAGAGCTACAAGATCTATAAGAGAATGAACAGGTCATGTTTTGGGTCGGGACCCCTTCAGACTGATTGTTAGTTAGAGCTCTAGGGGCTAGTGGAATCAAGGGATATGGGGAGAAGGCAGGCACGGGTTACTGATTGTGGATGATCAGCCATGATCACAATGAATGGCGGTGCTGGCTCGAAGGGCCAAATGGCCTCCTCCTGCACCTATTTTCTATGTAAGATGACTTCCTGACTCTTATGCCCCTGGTAATGAAGACAATGAATCCGCATATCGCCTTTACCGCCCGATCGACTTGTGCTGCCACCTTCAGTGAGCTATGAATTTGGACCAAGTTCCCTCTGCACGTCAATGCTGTTAAGGTTCTTGCCATTAACGGTATACTTTCCCCTTTCATTCAAGGTGCAACACCTCATACTTGCTAGGGTTAAACTCCATCTGCCGTTTCTCTGCCCGTTTCAGCAGCAGATCTATATCCCGCTGGATCTTCTGACAACCTTCCTCAAGGACTGCAACTCCAATTTTGGTGTCGTCAGCAAACGTGCTCACCAACCCATCAACACCGTCATACCATCTGCTCTGTCACATTTCCATCAACTCTCCCAGTTCAAGGATTCCCTGATATTATTTGGAAGAAGATCCCTATTTGGAAATATCCTTGGTGACCTAGCTGACATTTGTCCCTCGACCAATATCACTGAAAACATATTATCCCTGCTCACACAAAGCTCCAAAGACGTAGGAGGCATGTAGGTTAATTGGCATGGTGTGCGTGTAAAATTGTCCCTAGTGTGTGTAGAATAGTGTTAGTGTGCGGGGATCGCTGGTCGGCATGGACTCGGTGGGCCGAAGGGCCTGTTTCCGTGCTGTATCTCTAAACTAAACTAAAAATAGAAGTGCTGGAGGAACTCAGCTGGTCAGGCAGCATCTGTGGAGAGAATGAACAGGCCATGTTTTGGGTTGGGGCCCTTCTTCAGACAGATTGTAGTAGGAGGGAGAAAGCTGGAAATGAAGTGGGGAAGGGGGGTCAAAGATTGTCAAGTGATAGGTGGATACTTTTGTTTCCTTTTCACTTCTAGCCTTCATCACTTCCTCTGTTTGCCAATCGCCCCACCTCACCTGTATCCACCTATCACTTACCCCTCTTTAATCCCTTTGTCTCACACCTTCTATCGTTTCATCTCTGGCCTTTGTCCAACAATCTGTCTATCAAATACCCCCCCATCACCTATATTACCTGCCAGGCTTTGTCCTGCCCCAGCTATCTTTGCCCCATAATCAGACTGAAGAAAGATCCTGACCCGAGAAGCCACCTGTCCATGTTCCCCAGGGATGCTGCCTCACCAGCTGAGTTACTCCAGCACTTTGTGTCTTTATTTGGTAACCAACATCTGCACTTCCTTATTTCTATCATTCCTTGTCATTGGAGTCTTTGGGGGAATATCGTCTTATAAACTGCTGAAGCTGGTAAAGGGGCTGACCACCTAATTTAATCAATAACTTTTAATTTTTTTAAACTTTCATTATCTTTTTGTAATATTAAAATTTCTAAAATTTTGAAAATCTGTTTTTTAATTTTTGTTTTAGTGTTGTCGGTACCATGTGCCATCACAAAAAAAACACTGATTCCACATGACCACTCAATCCTTGCCCATTCTCTCGATATACCTTTAAGACTTTGGAGATACAGCATTGAAACTGGCCCTTCGGCCCATCAAGTCTGTACCGATCAGCGTATACACCAGGGAAAATTACAATTATTTTACCGAAGCCAATTAACTTAACAAATCTGTCCGTCTTTGGAGTTTAGTTTAGTTTGGAGATACAGCGCAAAACCATGCCCTTCGGCCCACCGAGTCCGCACCGACCAGCGATCCCCGGACATTAATACTATCCTACACACACACTAGGGACAATTTATACTTATACCAAGCCAATTAACCTACAAACCTGTACGTCTTTGGAGTGTGGGAGGAGACCAAAGAGAGACCGAAGATCTCGGAGAAAACTTTCTCGATCACGGGGAGAACGTACAATCGTAGGCAGCACCCGTAGTTGGGATCGTACTCTGGTCCTGCAAGCACTGTATGGCAGCAACTCTACCGCTGCGCCACCGTGCCGCCCTGTAACTTGTGGGAGGAAACTGGAAAACCCAGAGAAAACCCATGTGGTCACGGGGAGAACGTACAAAATCCGTACAGGTAGCACCCATAGTCAGGATTGAACCTGTGTCTCTGGCACTGCAAGGCAGCAACTCTACCGCTGTGCCACCCCATAACTTACTACTGTGTATTCCAATGCCAATTACATTATCTCTGGTTTTCAGTGCCTGTACTTTATTTCTCAAGGAATGCAAGCTAGCTATCAGCTTAAGCAAACACATTAATATACTTATGGAGCCGCGAGCAGAAGAAATTTAGTCAATGTCCCTGCTCACAGAGCAAGCAATTGGAGAAGATTAGATTATGTGGGTATATTATGCATGGAAATGTCTCATCTGGTCTAATATAATGATACATATTTCTATTTGCCATGAACCTAAACTAATCCTGTAAACTGTGCTCACAGATATTCACTGCATCTACTTGACACAGATTAAATATTTCCCTGCAACTCTTGTGGGGCACAAAATAGGTTTAATGTGTTTAGATCAGAGTGTAACTTCAGTGGTTAAAACTTTAGGTTCAGATCATACAGTCATAGAGCCCTGCAGTAGGGAAAAGGCCCCTTCAGCCCAACTCGTCCATGTTGACCGGGATGACCCATCCAAGCTAGTCCCATTTAAGGCCATGTCATAAGGAATTAGGCCATTCGGCCCATCAAGTCTACTCTGCCATTCAACCATGGCTGATCTATCTCTCCCTCCTAACCCCATTCTCCTGCCTTCTCACCATAACCTCTGACACCTGTACTCATCAAGAATCTATCTATCTCTGCCAAAAATATTCACTGAAGGCCTCCACAGCCTTCTGTGGCAAAGAATCCCACAGATTCATCACCCTCTGACTTCTGAAGAAGGGTCTCGACCCGAAACGTCACCCATTTCTTCTCTCTTGAGATGCTGCCTGACCCGCTGAGTTACTCCACCATTTTGTGTCTACCTTCGATTTGAACCAGCATCTGCAGTTATTTTCCTACACCCTCCTTCCGAAAAGAACGTCCTTTAATTCTAAGGCTATGACCTCTAGTCATAGACTCTTCCCACTAGTGGAAACATACTCTCCACATCCACTCTATCCAAGCCGTTCACTACTCTGTACGTTTCATTCAGGTCCCCCCTCATTGTTCTAAACTCCAGCGAGTACAGGCCCAGTGCCGACAAACGGTCCCAGGAATAGGTTAATCTACTAATTCCTGGGATCATTCTTGTAAACCTCCTCTGGACCCTCTCCAGAGCCAGCACATCCTTCCTCAGATATGGTATCTAAAATTGCTCACAATCAGCTTGCTTCCAGCTGATATCCCTCTAAACCTCTCCTATCCACGTACCTGCCCTAATGTCTATAAAATGTTGTTATTGTACCTGCCTCAACTATTTCCTCTGGCAGCTCATTCCATTTACCCACCGCCCACTGTGTGAAAAAGATTCCCCTCGGGTTCCTAATAAATCTTTCCCCTTCCACCTTAAACCTATGCTTCTTGCCCCCCCCCCCCCCCCCCTGGGAAAAAGACTGTGTATTCACCCTAATTCACTTCAGGATTTTATACAGCTCTGTAAGATCGCCCCCTCATTCTCCTGTGCTCCAAGGAATAAAGTCACTGCCTGCCCAACCTCTCCCTATAGCTCAGTGCTGGCAACATCGTCATCAATCTGCTCTGCATTCTTTCAGTCTTAAGAGCATCTTTCCTATTGCAGGGTGACCAAAACTGAATGCAATAAGTGTGGCCTCACTAATGTCTTGCGTAACTGTAACATAACATCCTCACTTCTATATTAATTTCCCTGACTGATGGTGCCCAGCGTGTCAAAAATCTCCTTTACTGCCTTCCAATTTCTCTCTGGGGATGAATAAAGTTTTATCGTATTGTTATCTACCTGTGAGGCCACCATCAGTACTTGCACTCCTAGCTCCCTTTGCTCTCCAACACTCTCAATGGCCCTACCATTCACTGTGAAGGTCCTGCCCTTCGGGTTTGACTTCCCAAAGTGGAACACCTCGCATTTATCTGCATGAAACTCCATTAACCATTCCTCTGCCCACTTGCCCAGCTGATCAAGATCCCACTGTAATTCTTGACAATCATCTTCACTGGCTACGATACCGCCTATTTCAGTGTCATCTGCAAACTTACCATTCATGCCTTCTATAGCTCTGTTATACCTGTTATAGGAAAATAACTGCAGATGCTGGTACAAATCAAAGCTCTGTTATACCTGTTATAGGAAAATAACTGCAGATGCTGGTACAAATCAAAGGTATCACAAAATGCTGGAGTAACTCAGAGGGTCAGACAGAACCTCTGGAGAGAAGGACTGGGTAATGTTTAGGGTCAAAGCGTCACCCATTCCTTCTCTCCAGAGATGCTGCCTGACCCGCTGAGTTACTCCAGCATTTTGTGATACATTCAAGCCTTGTACATTCTCATCCACATTATTGATATAAATGATAAACTGCAAACACACTGATCCCTGAGGTACGCCACTAATTGCAGGCCTCCAGTCTGAAGAGCAACCTACCAACACCACACTCTGGTTCCTACCATTAAGCCAACTCTGTATCCAATTAGCTTAGCTGGCTCTCTCTGGATCCCATGTGATCTAATATTCCGCAGCAGAGACACAAAATGGAGTAACACAGCAGGACAGGCAGCATCTCTGGATAGAAGGAATGGGTGACTTTTCGGGTCGAGACCCTTCTGCAGACTGAATCGGGGAGAGAGAGAGAGAGATACAGAGATAAGGAAATGCAAGGTGTGAAAATGAGACGAGGGGGGGTGCGGATCAAAGAAAATGTAGAATCGATCATTGTGTAAGAAGGAACTGTAGATGCTGGTTTAAACTGAAGATAGACACAAAAAGCTGGAGTAACTCAGCGGATCAGGCAGGTATTCCTTCACTCCAGAGATGCTGCCTGTCCCGCTGAGTTACTCCAGCTTTTTGTGTCTATCGTTAGAATAGATCGTTGTTAGCTAGGAGAAGGTAACAATAAAGCAAACAGAGATAAAATGTAAATGAGGACAGTCAGGCTAGTCAGAGAACTGGGAAGGGGGGGGAGGGATAGAGAGAGAGGGAAGGCAAAGGTTACTTACTGCTACTTTGCCTACTTTGTCACGGCAGCTAACCGTGAGGAGCCAGGGCTCCTGCAATTCCTTGGCTCGTTCTATCCTGTACACTAGGGACAATTTACCGAAGCCAATTAACCTGCAAACCTGTAGATAGACACACACTGGAGTAACTCAGCGGGCCAGGCAGCATCTCGGGAGAGAAGGAATGGGGGACGTTTCGGGTCGAGACCCTTCTTCAACCTGCATGTCTTTGGAATGTGGAAGGAAACCAGAGCACCCAGAGAAAACCCAGAGGGAGAACGTACAAACTCTGTACAGACAGCACCCGTAGTCATGATTGAACCCGGGGCTCTGGTGCTTGTAAGGCAGCGACTCTACCGCTGCGCCACCGTGCTGCCCCCAAAATACAAGGAGGCCCCAGACACTACTAGAGATACAGATTTATACAGTCATACTGAACAGCAACAGGCCCTTCGTCCCAACTAGTTCATGCCTATCAAATTGCCCTATCCAAGCTGGTCCCATTTACCCATGCCTGCCCCATATCCCACTAAACCTTTCCTATCAATAGACAATAGACAATAGACAATAGGTGCAGGAGGAGGCCATTCGGCCCTTTGAGCCAGCACCGCCATTCAATGTGATCAGGCTGATCATCCACAATCAGTACCCCGTTCCTGCCTTCTCCCCATTCCCCCTGACTCCGCTATCCTTAATAGCTCTATCTAACTCTCTCTTGAACGCATCCAGAGAATTGGCCTCCACTGCCTTCTGAGACAGAGAATTCCACAGATTTATAACTCTCTGATTGAAAAAGTTTATCCATGTACTTGTCCAAGTGTCTTTTAAATGCTGTTACCGTGGCTGCCTCAACTACCTCCACTGGCAGCTGCCTCAACTACCTCCACTGGCAGCTTATTCCACACACCCATCACCTGGGGTGAGGAAAAACTATATCTCTTTTTTTTTGCGCGGTCGCCTTATAATGTCATAAGGTCATAAGTGATTGGAGTAGATTAGGCCATTCGGCCCATTAAGTCTAATCCACCATTCAATCATGTCTGATCCCTCATAACCCCATTCTCCTGCCTTCTCCCCACAACCTCTGACACCTGTACTAATCAAGAATCTATCTATCTCTGCCTTAAAAATATTCACTTTTAGAATCGTATGTGTAATTTGCGTACAATTTATTTTTCTGTGTTAGTCTGAGTTTATGTGCCTGTGTTGGTACCGCAAGCAAGATTTGTCATTGTCAAGTCAAGTCAAGTCAATTTTATTTGTATAGCACATTTAAAAACAACCCACGTTGACCAAAGTGCTGTACATTTGATTAGGTTCCAATAGAAAAAAAATGAAAACATACAGTAGCACGCAAACAGTTCACAGCGCCTCCTCAATGAGCCTCAAACGCTAGGGAGTAGAAATATGTTTTGAGCCTGGACTTAAAGGAGTCGATGGAGGGGGCAGTTCTGATCGGGAGAGGGATGCTGTTCCACAGTCTAGGAGCTGCAACCGCAAAAGCGCGGTCACCCCTGAGTTTAAGCCTAGACCGCGGGATAGTGAATAGCCCCAAGTCGGCCGATCTGAGGGACCTGGAGTTAGAGAGGGGGGTTAGAAGATTTTTGATGTGGGGGGGGAGTGTCCATTTAGGGCTTTATACGTGAATAGGAGGAGCTTGAAGTTGATTCTGTACCGTACAGGGAGCCAGTGGAGAGAGGCCAGAATCGGGGTGATGTGGTCCCTTTTACGGGTACCCGTCAGGAGTCTCGCTGCGGCGTTTTGGACCAGTTGCAGGCGGGACAGGGAAGATTGGCTGATCCCAGTGTATAGGGAGTTGCAGTAGTCTAGGCGGGAGGAAATGAAAGCGTGAATGATATTTTCTGTGTCGTCGAATTTGAGGAAAGGTTTGATTTTAGCTATGGTTCGAAGTTGGAAGAAGCTGGCTTTTACCACAGCGTTGACTTGCTTATCAAATTTTAATGCAGAGTCAAATATCATGCCGAGGTTTTTGACATGCGGTTTGACTAGGCAGGATAGGCTTCCAAGACTGCCTGTTATCAATTTGATGGAGTCGGGGGGGCCGAATAGGATGACCTCAGACTTGCTCTCATTTAATTGGAGGAAGTTCTGTGCCATCCAACATTTTATGTCCTCAAGGCAGTGTGAGAGGCTGTTTAAATTTGACTGGTTGTTGGGTTTCAGGGGGAGGTAAAGCTGAGTGTCATCGGCATAGCAGTGGAAAGAAATGCCGTGCCTTTGAATGATTTGGCCAAGGGGGAGCATGTATAGAGAGAAGAGAATGGGGCCTAGGATGGAGCCTTGTGGAACTCCGCAGGAGAGGCTAGCTGGAGCAGAGGAATAACTGCCTATGTTGATGGCGAAACTCCTATCTTTGAGGTACGAAGCGAACCAGCTCAGGGCAGTGCCATCAATGCCAACCGCGTACCGGAGACGGTCAATAAGGATGGTGTGGTCCACTGTATCGAATGCTGCGCTGAGGTCGAGAAGGAGCAGGATTGCACAGTCGCCGGTGTCGATGGCGAGAAGCAGGTCGTTGTGTACCTTCAACAAGGCAGACTCTGTGCTGTGGTGGGCTCTGAAACCTGACTGGAAACTTTCCAGGATGGTGTTTTGGTGCAGGTAGGGCACTAATTGGTTAAGGATTGCCTTTTCAAGGACTTTTGACAGGAATGGCAGTTTGGAAATGGGTCTGTAGTTGCTAGGCAAGGTGGGGTCTAGGTTATGTTTTTTCAGTAGGGGCTGGACCACCGCGTGCTTGAAACTGGTTGGAACAGTGCCAGTGGCCAGAGAACTGTTGATAATAGATTGTACTGCTAATAATTGTACCTGCACCTCACCTGTACTGGTGCATCTGGCAATAAGCCTGTCTTGAACTTGCAAGTTTGGCATTCACTGCGTTGATGATCCT
Source organism: Rhinoraja longicauda (assembly GCF_053455715.1). Taxonomy (NCBI): domain Eukaryota; kingdom Metazoa; phylum Chordata; class Chondrichthyes; order Rajiformes; family Arhynchobatidae; genus Rhinoraja; species Rhinoraja longicauda. The sequence continues at coordinate 4,772,675 of NC_135980.1, forward strand.
CCAATGTGCCTCAGTAAAAGTCCCTGGGAATAGCCTGCATTCCTCAATGTCCTCTCTTGTGCAGCTGCACAGGGTGAATGAACCCAGGCGAACACATGACAAGCTCTTGAAGGCCCTGGGCCTGTACTTAAGTTTAGAAGAATGAGGGCAGACCTCGTTGAAACCTACCGAATAGTGAAAGTCCTGGATGGAGTGGATGTGGAGAGGATGTTTCCACCAGTGGGAGAGTCTAGGACCAGAGACCATATCCTGAGAATAAAAGGATATAGAAAGGAGATGAGAAGGAATTTCTTTAGTCGGAGGTTGGTGAATCTGTGGAATCCATTGCCACAGACGGCTGTGGAGACCAAGTCAAAGGATATTTTTAAGGTGGAGATTGGCAGATTCTTGATTAGTACGGGTGTCTGGAGTTATGGGGAGAAGGCAGGAGAATGGGGTTGAGAGGGAAACATAGATCAGCCATGTTTGAATGGAGGAGTAGAGTTGATGGGCCGAATGGCCTCATTCTGCTCCTGGAACTTATGAACTGATGAACGTTGCAAGGAACATTGCACCCTTTTCCAGACGATCATCTCATGTTCATTAGGAACAGAATTGCCCCATTTGGCTCATCGTGTCTACTCCGCCATTTAATCATGGCTGATCTATGTTCCCCCTTCAACCCCATTCTCCTGCCTTCTCCCCATGACCTTTGACACCCATACTGATCAAGAACCTGCCAATCTCTGCTTTAAAAAACCCCAATGACAGTCTCCACAGCCTTCTGTGGCAACGGATTCCACAGATTCACCACCTAAATAAATTCCTCTTCATCTCTTTTCCAAAGGTACGTTCTTTTATGCCTCATCCCCACCCCAGTAATCTCAAGTGCTGGGAGCGAGTCTCTGGCTGTGTGGGAAGAATCTGAGGACCCTTTCAATGGCTTCTTGATGAGTATCCTTCCATTATCTGCACATCCTTGTGACTATCTCAAAGCCTCGTAAATGCCATCATCGTACCTACCTGCACCATTACCCCTGTCAGAGTGTCAAACACAGCCACGCCCCTCTGTGTGTAAAAGAAAACATGCCCCACATCTCATGTCATAAGGAATAGGAGTAGGATTAGGCCATTCGGCCCATCGTCTCTGCCATTCAATCATGGCTGATTTCTCTTTCCCTCCTAACCCCATTCTCCTGCCTTTTCCCCATAACCTCTGGCACATGTACTAATCAAGAATCCATCTATCTCTGCCTTAAAAATATCCACTGACTTGGCCTCGACAGACTTCCTAAAAGAACGTTCTTTAATTCTGAGGCCATGACCTCTAGTTCTAGACTCTCCCTCCTTTAAGATTTGCTCCTCTCACCATAAAGCTGTGCCCTCAGGTCTTTGACATTCCCAGCCTGGGGAATAGACTTTAGACTTAAGAGATACCGAGTGGCAACAGGCCATTTGGCCCACAGAATCCATGCCAACCAGCGATCCCACCCCGTATACTAGCACTACCCTACACACTAGGGACAATTTACAGTTCGCAGAAGCAAATTAACCTACAAACCTGCACGTCTCTGGAGTGTGGGAGGAATCCAGAGAAGGCCACACGGTCACGGGAATAATGTACAAACTCCGTACAGGCAGCAACCGTAGTCAGGGTTGAACCCGGGTCTCTGGCGCTGTGAGGCAGCAACTCTACCGCTGCGCCACCGTGCCGCCCTTTTGGCAGCCTCCCCTATTGACGCCACTCGTTGTTGTACATAGAAACAAGGAACAACAGATGCTGGATCACCAAACAAAGACACAGAGTGCTGGAGCAGTGCATCAGACAGCATCCCTGAACATGTTAGAGGCAGGAAACATGTTCCCAATGTTGGGGGAGTCCAGAACAAGGGGCCACAGTTTAAGAATAAGGGGTAGGCCATTTAGAATGGAGATGAGGAAATACTTTTTCAGTCAGAGAGTTGTAAATCTGTGGAATTCTGCCTCAGAAGGCAGTGGAGGCCAGTTCTCTGACTGCATTCAAGAGAGAGCTAGATAGAGCTCTTAAGGATAGCGGAGTCAGGGGGTATGGGGAGAAGACAGGAACGGGGTACTGATTGAGAATGATCAGCCATGATCACATTGAATGGTGGTGCTGGCTTGAAGGGCCGTTTAGCCTACTCCTGCACCTATTGTCTATTGTCTATAACATGGACAGATGACCTTTCGGGTCGGGAACCTTTCTTCAGATTGTATACACCTCTATCATGTTTCCCCTTCACCTCCAAAGCTCCAGAGAAAGCGATCCAAGTTTGTCCAACTTCTCCTTATAGCTAATACCACAGAGTCCAGGCAGCATTCTGGTAAATCTCTTCTGCACTACATCCAAAGCCTCCACATCCTTTTTGTGTAGGAAGGAACTGCAGATGCTGGTTTACACCGAAGATAGACACAAAATGCTGGAGTATCTCAGCGGGACAGGCAGCATCGTGGAGAAAATGAATGGGTGACGTTTTGGGTCGAGACCAATATATACATCCTTTTTTGTAATGGGTCGACCAGAGTGTGGCATGGTGGTGCAGCGGTAGAGTTGCTGCCTTACAGCGAATGCAGCGCCAGAGACTCAGGTTCGATCCTGACTACGGGCGCCGTCTGTACGGAGTTTGTACGTTCTCCCCGTGACCTGCGTGGGTTTTCTCCGAGATCTCCGGTTTCCTCCCACACTCCAAAGACGTGCAGGTTTGTAGGTTAATTGGCTGGGCAAATGTAAAAATGGTCCCTAGTGGGTGTAGGATAGTGTTAGTGTGCGGGGATCGCTGGGCGGTGCGGACCCGGTGGGCCGAACGGCCTGTTTCTGCGCCGTATCTCTAAATCTAAAAACAAAATCTAAAATCTAAACCTTTGGCTAGATCTCCTTTGAGCTTTGCACCTTTCACCTTAAAGTCTGGTTCCTTGCATATTTCTAGACAATATACTCTTGTGCGTATTTAAAATCAAAGTACTATCCGCAGGTTTGCAGGAACCATTCCATCCAAAGGATTGTAGAACTGGGGTGTCCACCAGCCCCTGATACATTTTGCAGCGTCCAGGATATGGTGGTCAAGTCATGAACCCCCTAACACTCAATAAAACATCTTAAACAAAATACTTTTATCCTCTCACCTAAAATTAACAATCGGGCACTAATCAATCTTTGTGGAGAACGTTCCAAACCTCAATTATTCTCCGTGCATGGAAGATTGTCCCAACTTCAATCCCACGTGTCCCGCTCCTAGTATTCCCATTACAACCATTCATCTTAATTAAACCAACCAGTGGAAATAATGTTACGAGTATTCAGGCCATTAGAATTAACTAATGGCTGTTACTCTGAATCCAGAAATGATACTTTAGACTTTAGAGATCCAGCACAGAAACAGGTTCTTCAGCCCACCATCGCAAGTCTGCACCGACCAGCGATGTCCCCGTACACTAGCACTATCCTATGCACTAGGGGCAATTTACAGTTGTCAGCAACAAAAGCCTTCTGCAGTACACGTGACAATAAACTAAACGAAACAATTTCACAGAAGGCAATTAACCTACAAACCTGTATATCTTTGGAGTGTGGGAACCAAAGTACCCATTGAAACATAGAAACATAGAAAATTGGTGCAGGAGTAGGCCATTCGGCCCTTCGAGCCTGCACCGCCATTCAATATGATCATGGCTGATCATCCAGCTCAGTAGCCTGTACCTGCCTTCTCTCCATACCCCCTGATCCCTTTAGCCACAAGGGCCACATCTAACTCCCTCTTAAATATAGCCAATGAACTGGCCTCAACTACCTTCTGTGGCAGAGAATTCCACAGACTCACCACTCTCTGTGTGAAGAAATGTTTTCTCATCTCGGTCCTAAAAGACTTCCCCCTTATCCTTAAGCTGTGAACCCTGGTTCTGGACTCCCCCAACATCGGGAACAATCTTCCCGCATCTAGCCTCTCCAACCCCTTAAGAATTTTATATGTTTCTATAAGATCCCCCCTCAGTCTTCTAAATTCCAGCGAGTATAAGCCCAGTCTATCCAGTCTTTCCTCATATGAAAGTCCCGCCATCCCAGGGATCAATCTGGTGAACCTTCTCTGTACTCCCTCTAAGGCAAGAACGTCTTTCCTCAGGTTAGGAGACCAAAACTGCACACAATACTCCAGGTGCGATCTCACCAAGGCCCTGTACAACTGCAGCAGAACCTCCCTGCTCCTAAACTCAAATCCTCTTGCTATGAATGCCAACATACCATTCGCTTTCTTCACTGCCTGCTGCACCTGCATGCTTGCTTTCAATGACTGGTGCACCATGACACCCAGGTCACGTTGCATCTCCCCTTCTCCCAATCGGTCACCATTCAGGTAATACTCTGCTTTCCTGTTCTTGCCGCCAAAGTGGATAACCTCACATTTATCCACATTATATTGCATCTGCCATGCATTTGCCCACTCGCCTAATCTATCCAAGTCACTCTGCAGCCTCCTAGCAGCTAACACTGCCACCCAGCTTCGTGTCATTTGCAAACTTAGAGATGTTGCATTCAATTCCCTCGTCCAAATCATTAATATACACTGTAAATAACTGGGGTCCCAGCACTGAGCCTTGCGGTACCCCACTAGTCACTGCCTGCCATTCCGAAAAGGACCCGTTTATTCCTACTCTTTGCTTCCTGTCCGCCAACCAATTTTCTATCCAGTGAATGCCCACGCAGTCACGAGGAGAACGTACAAACTCCGTACGGACAGCACCCGTAGTCAGGATCGAACCCGGGTTTCTGATGCCGTAAGGCAGCAACTCTGCCCGCTCAAGAAGAAATCATTTAGGAAAGATTTTACGAATTCCTTAGGAACACTGGAGGGATTAGAAATCAGGTGCAACTTTTAACCAGAGAGTAGTTCAATTATTGATAGTTGATAGATTAATAAGGAAAGTTATGGGTTGGGTATTGGAGAGATATATAATTTATTGATGTGTAGGAAGGAACAGCAGATGCTGGTTTACACACCTTACCCTTCCATATCGCTTTGTCCCCCTCTCCCCTGACTCTCAGTCTGAAGAAGGGTCTTGACCCGAATCGTCACCCATTGTTTCTCTCCAGAGATGCTGCCTGTCCCGCTGAGTTACTCCAGCATTTTGTGTCTCTCTTCAGAATTTATTGATAGTGGCTTGATTGATAGTTTGACCCCCCTCCCAACCCTTCAGAATTTGGCGGAAAGTTTCCTTATTTCAATAGACAATAGGTGCAGGAGGAGGCCATTCGGCCCTTCGAGCCAGCACCGCCATTCAATGTGATCATGGCTGATCATTCTCAATCAGTACCCCGTTCCTGCCTTCTCCCCGTACCCCCTGACTCCGCTATCCTTAAGAGCTCTATCTAGCTCTCTCTTGAATGCATTCAGAGAATTGGCCTCCACTGCCCTCTGAGGCAGAGAATTCCACAGATTCACAACTCTCTGACTGAAAATGTTTTTCCTCATCACAGTTCTAAATGGCCTACCCCTTATTCTTAAACTGTGGCCCCTTGTTCTGGACTCCCCCAACATTGGGAACATGTTTCCTGCCTCTAACGTGTCCAACCCCTAAATAATGTTATTCGTTTCGATAAGATCTCCTCTCATCCATTTCCGCCATTCCGATTTCGCCTCACATTTTTCCGCAAAACAGTCGGTAATTGCAATTTGTCAATTCTTCATAACTTAGTCATACATTTTATGACAATTGTTCTTTTATTCAATAGCAAGAGAATTGGGATGTGTAAGGAAAAAGCAAACTAGAAAAAACAAAACAAAACAATTTTTTCTTTGTGTTGCAAAAAGTCTCTCTGTTCAATAACCTTTCTATAAATAGCAGCATATACTCATGATAGGCCTGACGTTGTACATGTAGTCCAAGAACTACAAACTGTTGGAAAAATCGTTTGTCACACATGAATGTAGCGCAACACGTACGCGCATTTGGCATGCATTCTTTTATTTTGCTGAAAAGTTGCATTACGAAAGTTGTATTATGAATTTTAATGTAAAATTCTGAATTTTGGACTTAAAAATTATGAATTTGTAAAATCAAATGTTGGGAGGTCTGGTTTGAGCTTCAAGTTCGTAAATATATTTAACCTTATCTACATACCAGGTTTCAAGGTCAAATATTTTTCTGTTCTCTCGTGTAGAGCTGAACACCGATATTGCCGGTCTGTGTGACAACAGGTGGCAATCGAACATGGTGTGCACAGGACCAGGCAGATTTGCACTGGACCAGATGGTGGGGAGAAATCAGGTGTACCCTACAACTCCGCTGGCCCAAGACCACCTGCCCGGGACACAAGGGCGATTGGAGCACCTGGAGGAACTCAACGAAGAAAGGTAACTGTGTTAAACAGTCTCAAAGCTTCACATCTCTCTGAGTATTGTGTCTTGGATCCATAATCCAAGATGGCACCCAAGCCAGGCTGGTGCTGTGTGCTGGTCCCAGAAATGGATCTGCAATCATTCATTACAATCGCTCCACTCTTCCGAACCTCCACTCCAACAGCAGCTTTTGTTATTCTGTCTATAGGTATCTATTTACTGTGGTCGGCTTGATTGTAATAATGTATAGTCTTTCCGCTGACTGAATAGCATGCAACAAAAAAAGTTTTTCACTGCACCTCAGCACATGTGACACTAAACTGAACTAATCTAAACTAAACTATGGGAATTTTACCTGAATGTCCGACTAGTTGTCGAAAATAAAACCATACTCCACAGTTCGAGACTCTTTAGCTGAGCGAAACGGGCTCTCAATATTTACCCTGTGAAACCCTTTGAGGATGTTAGATGCTTCAATGTTATCCGTTCTCACGTTACCAAACTCCCGACAATATAGTTTAGGAAGGAACTGCAGATGCTGGTTTACAATGAAGATAGACATAAAATGCTGGAGTAACTCAACGGGTCAGGCAGCATCTCTAGAGAAAAGGAATAGGTGACGTTTAAGAGCTCTATCTAACTCTCTCTTGAAAGCATCCAGAAAATTGGCCTCCACTGCCTTCTGAGGCAGAGAAATCCACAGATTTACAACTCTCAGTGAAAAAGATTTTCCTCATAGAGTGATAGTGTGGAAACAGGCCCTTCGGCCCAACTTGCCGACACCGGCCAACATGTCACAGCTACCCTAGTCCCACCTGCCTGCGTTTGGCCCGTATCCCTCCAAACCTGTCCTATTCATGTACCTGTCTAACTGTTTCTAAATGTTGGGATAGTTCCTGCCCCAACCACCTCCTCTGGCAGCATGTTCCACACACCCACCACCCTTTGTGTGAAAATGTTACTCCTCAGATTCCTATTAAATCTTTTCCTCTTCAACTTAAACCTTAAATGTCCTCTTCTCCTCGATTCACCTCCTCTGGGGAAGAGACTCTGCGCAACCAACTAATCTATTCCTCTCATGAATTTATACACCTCTATAAGATCACCCCTCATCCTCCTGCGCTCCAAGGAATAGAGTCCCAGTCTACTCAACCTTCTCCGATAGCTCAGATCCTCTAGTCCTGGCAAAATCCTCGTAAATCTTCTCTGTACCCTTTCCAGCTTGAGGCATCCAGAGACAAGGGGGGGAGGGAGGTTGGGGGGCAGACACAATGGAGGTTTAATCTGGAGTGGAATGCCTGAAAGGAGGGAGATTCAATAGCAAGGGCTGAAAAAGGAAAGCGTTTAGGGAGCAATGGGGTGATGGGGGAGAAGAGTGGGACTGACTGGAATGTTGTTGTGTTCGATAAATCACTGGGTTCAGACCACAGAGTTTGATTCACTCAGTAATTTATTACACTACCAAATATGGCACATACACTCACGTATCCCGAATATGCTCGTAGGCACTCGTAAACCCCGAGTACACAGTAAAGCAGGCCACAGGATGTTCCAACTCACTCACGTATCCCTGTACGCATCTGTGTATCTCCATACACGCACACGTGTCCCCGTACGCACTTGCAAATCCCGAGTACGCAGCCAAGCACGCCACAGGGTGTTTCAACACCCTCGCGTATCCCCGAACACACTCGTGTGTCTCCGTACACACTCGCGTATCCCCGAACACACTCGTGTGTCCTCGTACACACTCGCGTATCCCCGAACACACTCGTGTGTCTCCGTACACACTCGCTTATCCCCGAACACACTCGTGTGTCTCCGTACACACTCGCATATCCCCGAACACACTCGTGTGTCTCCATACACACACGCGTATCCCCGAACACACTCGCAGACACATCAGAGCACGTCACAGGATGTTCCTGTTCTTGGTCATCTGGCATCGTTCACGACACAGTCCAAGGCTGGGGCTCTCTCCCAGAAAGAGTGCCCGGCACCATCCTTTGCGTACGGGGATACGCGAGTGTACATTCTTTCTTATCGGAGCAGACCGCTCCACTGCCCCCTCCCCGAGCCATATCATAAGCCCCCACCGCTTGTCTGCAGCGTTTCATGCGCTGCTAGCGGCAGGGGGCGCGGGTGGTCGACCCGACTATTGCCGTTGTGTTCTGTTCACCAACGCTACACTTTCCCATAGAATGGCCTGTGGGAGGCTGCGCTCCCAGGCTCAAGCACAGGGGCAAGGTTAATTCTCGGCGATTACGTGTTTGAATCTTGTTTTCGAGGTGCAATGGAATAAGAATAGGAATACTTTATTGTCACATGTGACTAGGCACAATGAAACTCTTTGCTTGCATACACAATGTATACACATAGCGGCCACCTAAGGCGCTGACAAAGTTACAAAGCACGCCAGCTCCCCCTTTTGTCCGCCACCACCCTTCCCCCCAACAGTCCCCCCTTGCCGGGTCCTCCATTGTTCTCCCCCCCCCCCCCTCCCTCACGGCCCTTCCTCCGCGCCGGGAATGCAGGGCTGCTAATTTAGCTGATAACTCCATTTCACATTTTAGATGAAATTGTCTGTTTAACCATTACACTACAAATGTTATAGACAATAGACAATAGACAATAGGTGCAGGAGGAGGCCATTCGGCCCTTCGAGCCAGCACCGCCATTCAATGTGATCATGGCTGATCATTCTCAATCAGTACCCCATTCCTGCCTTCTCCCCATACCCCCTGACTCCGCTATCCTTAAGAGCTCTATCCAGCTAATATAATGTTGCTCCAAAGAACATTGTAGTCCTCTTACACGGTGTGATTCTTGATTCAAAGAGTAGTGGATGCATAAAGTGAGATGTGGACGGCCCATGATTTTATGGCAGAAGATTTCAAATGAGGGAACGCATCACCTCAAGTGCCAAGTGAAGTCAAGTCAACTGCAATATTCAGGAGGGAGTTAATTAAACGGGAAGAAAATATTCATGGGTCTGAGGAATCAGTTGGGACAAAGAGCAAAAAATCACCCGCTTCGGCTCCATGTTTTATAAAAATTGAGTGGTTTAGAATGGGCGAGTGTGAATACTTTATCAAAGTAGGATGGCTAATTGGACCTCGGGATATAATGCAGGAGAATAAAATATTTACAATCGATGCATTAGCATGAACATCTTCACAGCAAAAGGGCTAAATGTTCAGAGTAACCTTTGGAATGTTCAGAATGATTCGACAAGGAAGGTATGTGGCTGTAAGAGGGATTTATGTGCGACTTCTCGTGCTTTGTGACTGTGAGGATATCCTACCAGGGTGAGGGGAGGTGAAGACTACTCCCAAACACTCCCAATCTGCCAGTAGCCAAATATCTGTAATGATGGGCTCTTGAAAATGAGGATGGTGTAATAAAGGGAGATTAATGAGGAGTGAGTCTCCAATGCTAGCTTGCTAACATACATATATACATATAATCTGATATAAAATCATATCCGTCCACATCTCACTTTATGCTTCCACTACTCATTGAGTGTGTGTGTGTGTGTATGTACTGTATACACAATATATATATAGATGCGCATACAATATATATTTCCACACATGTATGTATGTATATGTGTGTGTGTATATATCTGTGTATATATGCACACACACATATGTATGTGTATATGTACACAATATATATATACACACACATATACAATATATATATATATATATATATATATAGACGCACATACAATACACACACACACACCCATATACACACACACATATATACACCGATCAGCCAAAACATTATGACCACTGACAGGCAAAGTTAATAACATTGATTATCTTGTTACAATGGCACATGTCAAGGGGTGGGATATATTAGGCAGCAAGTGAACAGTCAGTTCTTGAAGTTGAGGTGTTGGATGCAGGAGAAATGGGCAGAAGTAAAGGCCTGAACGACTTTGACAAGGGCCAAATTGTTATGGCCAGATAACCAGGTCAGGGCATCTCTGAAACGGCAGGTTAATGGGGTGCTTCCGGTCAGTAGTGGTGAGTACCTACCGACAGTGGTCCGAGGAGGGACAAACCGCAAACCGGCGACAGGGTGTTGGGCGCCCAAGGCTCATCGATGCGCGAGGGCAACGAAGGCTATCCCGTCTGGTCCGAACCGACAGAAGGTCTACTGTGGCACAAGTCACAGAAAGTTTTAATGGTGGTCACGGGAGGAATGTGTCATAATACACAGTGCATCGCACCCTGCTGCGTATGGGACTGCACACGGAGAACCAACAGCACATTAGGCAGGCGGTCATAATGTTTTGGCTCATCAGGTCATAATGTTTTGGCTGATCGGTGTATATATTATATACACACACACAGGTGTATATATCCCCGCACACTAACATTATCCTACACACACTAGGGACAATTTATAATTTTACCAAGCCAATTAGCCTCTTTGGAGTGTGGGAGCACCCGGAGAAAACCCACGCGGGTGTTCCGGTTTTCTTCCATGTTCTAAAGACGTGCGTGTTTGCAGGATAACTGGCTTCTATAAATGGTTCCTAGTGTGTAGGACATGGATGTGCAAGTGGGATAATACAAGGCAATCCTGTGAATGGCTGATTGGTGGCTGGCCGGCCGGCGAGGACGGTGGGCCAAAGAGGCTGTTTCAATACACTACAATACAATACAATATATCTTTATTGTCATTGTACAGGGGTACAACGAGATTGGGAATGCGCCTCCCATACGATGCAATAATTTAATTAGCTAGTCAGTATTAATTTAAACAACCCAATGAAACAAATTGTAACAGTGCAAGTAGATCTGTGCCGGATCACTGTGCGATTTGACCATCCAGCTCAGCAGGACCGGTTCATAGCAGCTATGGCCCTGGGGATGAAGCTGCTCCTGAGTCTGGAGGTGCGGGCGTAGAAGGCCTTATATCGTCTGCCCGATGGAAGGAGTTCGAACAGACTGTTGCAGGGGTGTGAGGAGTCTTTGTGGATGCTGGTGGCTTTTCTGAGGCATCGTGCGTTGTAGATGCCCTCCAAGGCTGGTAGCTGTGTTCCGATGGTCCTCTGAGCTCTATGGACTACCCGCTGAAGAGCTTTCCTCTCTGCCTCCGTGCAGCTGAAGTACCACACAGGGATGCCATGTGTTAGGATGCTCTCTATGGTGCAGCGGTAGAAGGTCGTCAGCAGCTGTTCGGGTAGACCAGACTTTTTCAATGTTCTTAGGTAGAACAGTCGTTGCTGTGCCTTCTTGACCAGCGCAGCAGTGTTAGTGGACCATGTGAGATCCTCCGAAATGTGAGTGCCCAGAAACTTGAAGCTGGACACTCTCTCCACACTGTCCCCGTTGATAAAGATCGGAGCGTATTCCCCGTTGTGTGACCTACGAGCATCCACGCTGCATCTCCAAACTAAACTAAACCTTTGCTGGTTTAGAATGAAAACTCTGTAAAATCAGAATCGTATTTTAAAGGGGATGACATTGGAATGAGGAAATTATATTTGTAAGCGGTTTTCGTAATAATAACAATGGGGTAACAGCCGGACTATTTGGTGTCGAAGGTTGTGGGGAGAAGGCAGAAAAATGAGGTTGAGAGGGAAAGATGGATCAGCCGAGATTGAATGGCGGAGTAGTCTAGTTGGGCCGGATAGCCTGATTCTGCCCCAATGTCTTATGAACTTATAAACCATTCTGTCTGTTCTTCCACAGGGCACTGATTCTTGCTGAGATTGAAAAGGAAGAGAAAGAGAAGGCATTTTATTGCACGCAGATCCAGAATCTTGGCAAGCGAGCCGATGAACTGTTACAAATCAAAAGCGTAAGTACAACAGAGTCTGAAAGCCCAGCCTGTGAATCTTGGTTCACATCCATCCCCAAACACACTTCCACAGAACCATGGAGATTTAAGGGGCAGAAGAGTCCACTTTGTCCCGTCACCTCCAAAGAGTTATTAAATTGAAAGACAGAACGATTATGGAAAGATTTAAAAATACAGCATGGAAACAGGCCCTTCAGCCCATCGAGTCCTCGCCGACCATCGATCCCCCATTCACACTGGTTCTATGTTATCCCACTATTCTCATTCACTCCCCACACACTAAGGGCATTTTACAGAGGGCCAATTAACCCTGAAGACAAAAAATGCTGGAGGAACTCAGCAGGACAGGCAGCATCTCTGCAGAGAAGGAATGGGTGACGTTTCGGGTCTTTCAGACTCTGAAGAAGGGTCTCAACAGGAAACTTAATCAGGGTCCGAAGAAGGGTCTCGACCCGAAACGTCACCCATTCCTTCTCTCCAGAGATGCTGCCGGTCTCGCTGAGTTCCTCCAGCATTTTGTGTCTATCTTCGGTTTAAACCAGCATCTGCAGTTCCTTCCTGCTCATAACCTACAAACCCTGCACGTCTTTGGGATGTGGGAAGGATCCGGAGTGTCCGGAGGAATCCCACGCAGTGACAGGGAGAACGTGCAAACTCCACACAGGCAGCATCTGAGGCCAGGATCAAGCCCGGGTCTCTGGCGCTCTGAGGCAGTGACACTACCAGCTGCACCACTGTGTCGCGTTTAAATCTAAACTCGAGTTCCATCACTTCAATCACCACGTTGAAGATTTTGTGATCAATTTTAGCTTCTCAGACTCTTATCGTTAGGTGTGAGAGGTCACTTGATGTACCTGCTGACTACTAGAAAATTTACTGAGGAGTGGCATGGGCCTAAAGACCAATCAAGGCACAATGTTCTCAGATTAAATGTAATATTCCAGCCAAAATGATAATTATATTTTAGTGTTAGCTTACTGATTTTTTTTAAATCCACCTCTGAGGAAGTCATGATTGAAAGTTAGTACAAGTTCATAAGTGATAGGAGCAGAATTAGTCCATTCGGCCCATCAAGTCGACGCCCATTCAATCATGGCTGATCTATCTTTCCCTCTCAACCCCATTCTCCTGCCTTCTCCCCATAACCCCTGACACCTGTAATAATCAGGAATCTATCTATCTCTGCCATAAAAATATCCACTGACTTGGCCTCCACAGCCGTCTGTAGCAATTAATTCCGCAGATTCACCACCCTCTGATGAAAGAAATTCCTCCTCACCTCCTTCTTAAAGGTGTTTTTATTCTGAGGGTATGACTCTAGACTCTCCCACTAGTGGAAACATCCTCACCACATCCACTCCATCCACTCCATCCAGGCCTCGATAAAACTACACGACAAATCTGTGTCACCATTCTGAGCACGGGAGAGACAACTTTAATCCGAGTCAGACAGCAGGGGGCAGCACAGTGGTGCAGCGGTAGAGTTGCTGCCTTGCAGCGCCAGAGTCACGGGTTCGATCCTGACTTTGGGTGCAGTTACGGGGAGAAGGCAGGAGAATGGGGATGAGAGGGAAAAATAGATCAGCCATGATTGAATGGCGGAGTAGACTCGAAGGGCCGAATGGCCTAATTCTGCTCCCATGTCTTACGGTCTTACCGATTGGACAAAGTCAAAATTTATCCCTAAAATAAAAAGATCTTGATGCTGGAAGTTTGAGATATAAAAAAGACAGAAAATTCTGGAAATGTTCTGCAGGCCAGGCAGAATCTGTCAAAAAATTCAGAAGAAGGGTCTCGACTAATTAAGAATCTATCTATCTCTGCCGTAAAAATATCCACAGCCTTCTGTGGCAAAGAATTCCACAGATTCACCACATTCTGACTAAATAAATTTCTCCTCATATCCTTCCTAACAGAACGTCCTTTAATTCTGAGGCTATGACCTCTAGTTCTAGACTCTCCCACTAATGGAAACATGGATGTGTACGGTAAGTTTTTACACAAAGGGTGGTGGGTGTCTGGAACACACTGCCAGGTGTGGTAATGGAGGCAGATACAATAGTGGCTATTGAGAAGCTTTTAGATAGGCACACGGATATGTAGGTAATGGAGGGACATGGATCATATGCAGGCAGAGGAGATTAGTTTATCTTTGCATCATGTTTGGCATGGACATTGTGGGCCAAAAGGCCCTTTTCCTGTCCTCTACTGTTCTCTGTTCTACGTTCTAGTAGAGAGAGAGAGAGAAAAGCAAGTTAATTTTAACTTGCAGACAGCGTGAGTGAGACTAATAGGACAAAGGGGATATCTCTGATAGGGTGAGGCGAGAGTTACCATGGTGATAGTGGCTGTGGATGAAATAATGTATTTGATAGATTAATGAGGGAAAGAGAGAGAGGAAGACAGGGAGAGGGAAATAGAGAGAGAGAAAGAGGGAAATAGAGAGAGTGGGAAAAAGAGAGAGAAAGAGGGAAATAGAGAGAGAGAGGGAAATAGAGAGTGGGAAATAGAGAGAGAAAGGGAAATGGAGAGAGAGAGAGGGAGGGCTGAAATAGAGAGAGAGAAATGGAGAGAGAGAGAAATGGAGAGAGAGAGAGAAATGGAGAGAGAGAGAAATGGAGAGAGAGAAATGGAGAGAGAGAAATGGAGAGAGAGAGAGAGAGAGAGAGAGAGAGAGAGAGAGAGAGAGAGAGAGAGAGAGAGAGAGAGAGAGGGAAATATATAGAGAGGGGGAACTAGAGAGGTAGAAAGAGAAATATAGAGAGAGGGATAGAGAGAGAGGGAAATAGAGGAAGAGAGAGAGAGGGAAATAGAGAGAGGGAAATAGAGAGAGAGAGAGAGATGGAAATAGAGAAAGAGGGAAATGGAAATAGAGAGAGAAAGAGGGAAATAGAGAGAGAGGGGGAAATAGAGAGAAGGAGAGAGAGAGAGAGAGAGAGAGAGAGAGGGGGAAATAGAGGGAAATATATATATATATATATATATATATATATATATCTATATATATATATAGAGAGAGAGAGAGAGAGAGAGAGAGAGAGAGAGAGAGAGAGCTGCAAGTTATGTTTTAAAGAGAGCAAGTTACCTGAAGCTGTTGAATTCAATATTGCGTCATTAAACACCGTCAGGTAAAGATGAAGTGAAAATAAACTCCTGGGGAAACTCAGTGGGCCAGGCAGCATCTATGGCAGGAATAGACAGATGACTTGTCAGGTCGAGACCCTTCCCCGATCCGAAACTTTGTCTGAAGAGTCTGAGGAAGGAACCCCTCCAGAAACTTCCTCAGTCCGTTCCCTACACTAACCCATTGAGTTCCTCCAGCACTTTGTGTTTGGCTGAAGATTGCAGCATCTGCAGTTCCATGTGTCTGCATTTTACTGCTCCACTGTGAAATCTCCTCAAGGTATGTCCACTTTGAAGAGGATCGCCTCCTCTCTCTGACGAGAGTTCTGTGAGACCCACTTTCACTGCTCCCCCTGTGATTCCTGCTTCTTTGGCCATGTTCTGACTGAGACTCTCTGCTGCAGACATGTCTCTTTCCTGAGCCTGTAGAAGCGGGTGGCACGGTGGCTCAGCGGGTAGAGTCACTGCCTCACTGCGCCAGAGACCCAGGTTTGATTCTGACCTCGGCTGCTGCCTGTGTGGAGTATGCACGTTCTCCCATGTAGGCTTCCTCTGGATCCTCTGGTTTACTCCCACAACCCAAAGACATGTGGTTAATTGACCTCTGTAAATTGTCCTTAGCGTGTAGTTACGATTTATTCCCCTTATTTCCCCTCCCCACTGTCCCCACGGGCAGCTTACACCCCAGCGGTATGAACATTGACTTCCCTAACTTCAAGTAATACTTGATAGTTCAGACTTCAGACTGAAGAAGGGTCTCGACCCGAAACGTCACCCATTCCTTCTCCCCACAGATGCTGCCTGTTCAGCTGAGTTACTCCAGCTTTCTTTGTCTATCTTCGGTTTAAACCAGCATCTGTAGTTCCTTCCTACACACTTCACGTAACCCTTGCTTTCCCTCTCTCTCCATCCATTCCCCCTCCCAGTTCACCTACCTGTCTTACTGTCTCCGACTACATTTTATCCGTTTGCTTTGTTGTTACCTTCTCCCAGCTAACGATGATCTATTCTACATGTTCCTTGATCTCCATTCCCTTTGTCCTCTTTTCACACCTTACACTTCCATATCTACATATCTCCCTCTCCTCTGACATCAGTCTGAAGAAGGGTCTGGACCCGAAACGTCACCTATTCCTTCTCTCCAGAGATGCTACCTGTCCCACTGAGTTACTCCAGCATTTTCTGTCTATCTTCGGTTTAAACCAGCATCTGCAGTTCCTTCCAACACCCTTCCACCCACCTCTCTTCCTCCTGCTTTAAATTCCATTCTCCTTTTCTTTCCTTATCTGACACCCTTTTGTCCCCTTTGTCACCTCTAGCTTATGTCATTTGCTCCACCCATCTGCCAATCAGCCCCCCCAACCCCCTCCCCCCTCCCCCTCACCTGCATCCATCTATCTCTTAAGATAGACACAACGTGCTGGAGCAACTCAGCAGGTCAGGCAGCAGTTCTGAAGAAAACAAATAGGTGACGTTTCGGGTCGAGACCCTTCTTCAGACCCTATCTGGCTTTGCCCCACCCCACCTCTATTTTACAGCTCTCTCCCCCCCATCCCACCACACTCCACTCAGTCAGAAGACAGGTCCCGACCTGAAACACCATCTCCCCCCACAGATGCTGCCTGACCTGCTGAGTTCCTCCATCTTGTTTGAGATCCCAGCATCTGCAGTTCATTGTGCCTCCGTTCCTCTCTGTGTGTGATATACCCCTGTGGCAGGTGAGGCCAGAGAGCAACCTCTAATGGAATTCAAAGTGCTGGAGTAACTCAGCGGGTCAGGCAGCCACTCCAGAGAATGTAGAGAGGTGACGTTTCAGGCTGGGACCCTTCTTCTGAAGAAGGTTCTCCCTAAATTATAGTACCACAAGACCCACATTATATCTGAGCTAGTTCCACGGAAGAATCAATCAAGCCCACTCTCCCCAGATCTCGCACATTTTCCCATTACAAATATCTCGGCACTGTGGCACAAAGGTAGAGTCGCTGCTTCATAGCGCCAGAGGCCCGGTTTAGATCCTGACTACAGGTGCTGTCTGTACGGAGTTTGTACCTTCTCCCTGTGGCCAGGTGGGTTTTCTCCGGGACCTCCGGTTTCCTCCCACATTTCCAGACGTGCAGGTTTGTAGGTTATCTGGCTTCTGTAAATTGCCCCTGGTGTGTGGGATGCAAAACAATAGACAATAGGTGCAGGAGTAGGCCATTCGGCCCTTCGAGCCAGCACCGCCATTCAATGTGATCATGTCTGATCATTCTCAATCAGTACCCCGTTCCTGCTTTCTCCCCATACCCCCTGACTCTGCTATCCTTAAGAGCTCTATCTAGCTCTCTCTTGAATGCATTCAGAGAATTGGCCTCCACTGCCTTCTGAGGCAGAGAATTCCACAGATTCACAACTCTCTGACTGAAAAAGTTTTTCCTCATCTCAGTTCTAAATGGCCTACCCCTTATTCTTAAACTGTGGCCCCTTGTTCTGGACTCCCCCAACATTGGGAACATGTTTCCTGCCTCTAACGTGTCCAACCCCTTAATAATCTTATACGTTTCGATAAGATCTCCTCTCATCCTTCTAAATTCCAGTGTATACAAGCCTAGTCGCTCTAGTCTTTCAACATATGACAGTCCCACCATTCCGGGAATTAACCTAGTAAACCTACGCTGCACGTGGGATAACATAGAACTAGTGTATGCATAATCATTGGTCAGTGTGGACTTGGTGGGCCGAAGTGCCTGTTTTCTCACTGTATCTCTAAACTAAACCAAACAAAATCTCCCCAAATCTCTTTTGAAAGCTCCCATTGATTCTGCCTCCTCTAGCCTTTCAGGAGGTGTACTCCAAAGCACGTGATTTGCACTCTTGTAGGTCTGAAGTAGGGTCCCGACCTGAAACGTCACCTATCCACGTTCTCCAGAGACGCTGCATGATCCGCTGAGTTACTCCAGCACTGTGCATCTTTTTGTTTTGTAAACCAGCATTTGCAGTTCTTTGTATCCTCTGTTCGGTTTCAATCTTGTGAACGGCAGGAGTTTATGCAATAAATCTTTCTTTCAACTCAAAGTAGATGCAGAAAAAAGAGGGTGGGTCCTCGATCAATGAAGCCTGTTTGCAGAATGGAGAGGGTACAGAGGAGATTTACTAGAATGTTGCCTGGGTTTCAGCACAAGCTACAGAGAGGGGTTGAACAGGTTGGGTCTTTATTCTTTGGAGCGTAGAAGGTTGAGGGGGGACTTGATAGAGGTTTTAAAAATTTTAAGAGGGACGGACAGAGTTGACGTGGGTAGGCTTTTCCCTTTGAGAGTGGGGAAGATTCCAACAAGGGGACATAACTTCAGAATTAAGGGACAAAAGTTTAGGGGTAACATGAGGGGTAACTTCTTTACTCAGAGGGTGGTGGCTGTATGGAATGAGCTTCCGGTGGAAGTGGTGGAGGCAGGCTTGATTTTATTGTTTAAGAGTAAATTGGATAGGTATATGGATGGGAGGGGATTGGAGGGTTATGGTCTGAGAGCAGGTAGATGAGACTAGGTCAGAGAAAATGGTCGGCGTGGACTGGTAGGGCCGAATGGGCCTGTTTCCGTGCTGTAATTGTTATATGATTATATGGTTATAAGGATGTCACGGTCATGGTGGGGACGAGCAGTAACCATAGTAACGCTGAGTAAATAGGGAGCGAGAGACAGCAATGGCCAGTGGTGAGGGATGGTTTGCCTCATGTATTCCTGAATGTAAGAAAGTGGCTTTCATGGTGAAAATGTTCACATGCTTGCACTTGTTTAAAAACTCTATTAGTCTGAGGTGGGCAAAATAAAGGAGACTTTTAATCTTGAGCCAAACCCCCCCCCCGACCTTCTGACTTACTTACGTAGATTCAAATGAGCGTCTCCTCTTTTGGGCCTTTCACAGTATAGTCTTTGTGCAATGATTTCTTTTCTTTTCTTGACGACGTTAGCTTCCAGTTTCCAAACTAATACCACGCAAAAAACAGTAATGGCTGTTCGGACCCAGAAATGGTGGCACGGTGGCACAGCGGTAGAGTTGCTACTTTGCAGTGCCAGAGACCCGGAATACCCGGAGAAAACCCATTCAATCCTGACTATGGATGTATGCAGTTTGTACGTTCGCCCTGTGATCACGTGGGTTTTCTCCGGGTGCTCTGGTTTCCTCCCACATCCCAAAGACGTGCAGGTTTGTAGGTTAATTGGCTTCTGTAAATTGCCCCTCGTGTGTTGGATAGAACTAGTGTACGGGGGGATCGCTGGTCACTGTAGACAGTGGGCCGAGTGGCCTGTTTCCTCGCTGTATCTCTAAGCTAAACTAAGCTAAAGAAACTCAAGGTGCTTTTCCCTAAAGTTATCGTACTACACCATCCACATAATATCTGAGCTGGTTCCATGAAATAGACAATAGACAATAGGTGCAGGAGGAGGCCATTCGGCCCTTCGAGCCAGCACCACCATTCAATGTGATCATGGCTGATCATTCTCAATCAGTACCCCGTTCCTGCCTTCTCCCCATACCCCCTGACTCCGCTATCCTTAAGAGCTCTATCTAGCTCTTAAGAATCTATCAATTCCATTCTCTCCAGATCCTGCATTTTTTCCCCATTCCAAGCATCTCCCGAAATCCTTTTTGGAAGCCATGTCAATGGACATTTTTAAGGTCGTGATGGATAGATTTGTGATTTGTACGGGTGTTATGGGGAGAGGGCAGGAGAACGGGATGAGAAGAAGACAGATCAGCCGTGATTGAATGGTGGAGTCAACTTGATGGGCCGAATGGCCTAACTCTGCTCCTATCACTTATGAACATGAAAGCTATTAAATCTGCTGCCTCCACCCTTTCAGGAAGTGCAGTCCAATGTGTGGGATTTGCTGAATAAAAGATTTCCTCCGCGTCTCCCTCTGGGTTTTCTAGTCCATTATCTTGTCCTCTGGTTCCCAACCTTGCCTCTGGAAACAGTTTCTCACCATCTACTCAGTCAAGGTCCTTCATCACTTGAACAATTCTATTAAATTTGCCCCTGACCCTCTCTGATCCCTACTTCTGTGGTAGCCTGGTGATTAATACTTAGACAGGCCTGTAGGCCCGGGGGTTACAGAGGTTCGTTTTAACCTTGCCACAGCAACTGGGGAACTTAAATTTAAGCAATTAAATAAATTCAGTGAAAAAAAACTTGATGATGAAACTATCAGGTTGTAAATAACATGCCTCAGGGAAGGAAATCGCCAAACATTGGCAAACATTGTAACTCAGCATCTGCCAATGATGTTCAATTAAACTTTATTCCTCCCACACTCCAAGGATGTGCAGGTTTGTAGGTTAATTGGCCTCAGTAAAATTGTAAAATTGTCCCCAGTGTGTAGGATAGTGTGAGTGTACAGGGATCGCTGGCCGGTGTGGACTCGGTGGGCCGAAGGGCTTGTTTCTGCGCTGTATCTCTAAACTAAACTAAACTAAAGTAATTAATAATCCTAATTAGTAATTAGTAATTAACAATCATAGTAAGTATATGAGTGTAAGATAGTAGACCACACAGAGTCCATACACAAGATTTGCCATGTTTTAGGCGCCATCTTGTATTCTTCAAGTCTGAAATTTGTAAAGAAATATTAGAATCTTAACTCGGCCAGAAAGGCCCGTTGTCCTGGCAGCAGCACAGGGTCAGGGGTCGTTCTGCCCAGCCGATGTGCCGATGTCCTCTTGTCCTCCACCACTTATTGTTGTCACTTACCTGCCTCCTCAGATCAGGGGTAAATTATAAACGTCTATTTTGCCAGTGATGGGGGAAGATCTAAATTGATGGAAAGACCCTTAACAGCATTGATGGGTCTTGGCGCCTTGGTCCTCAGCTCCCAGAAAGTCACAATGCAAGTAGATTCAAAAAAAGAATGGCTAAGAGGGTGTAATGGTAATCTCACCTTCGTCGGTCAGGGCATTAAGTATTAGAGTCAGGAAGTCATCGTGCAGCTTTATAAGACTTTGGTTCGGCCACATTTAATAATAATAATAATAATAATAATGCATTACATTTACATAGCGCTTTTCAAACACTCAAAGACGCTTTACAGGGATTACTAGAACATAGAGAAGAAAATATATAGATAAATAAGTAAACGAACAGAAAAAGGAGACAGAAGGTGAGGTGACGGTCAGTGGTTGAAGGCAGTGCTGAACAGGTGAGACTTCAGTGATGTTTTGAATGTGGTGAGTGAGGAGGAGTCTCTGATGGTTTGAGGTAGTGAGTTCCAGAGGGTGGGAGCAGCGATGGAGAAAGCCCTGTCCCCCCAGGATCTGAGTTTGGTCCGGATGGGGGGGGGGGGGACAGGAGGTTGGCAGCAGCAGAGCGGAGGGTGCAGGTGGGAGTGTGACTGTGGAGGAGGTCAGTCAGGTAGGATGGGGCCAGGTTATGGAGGGCTTTGTAGGTCATGAGGAGGATTTTGTACTGGATTCTCTGGGGGATGGGGAGCCAGTGGAGCTTGTAAAGGACGGGGGTGATATGGTCACGGATCGGGGAGTGGGTGAGTAGACGGGCAGCGGAGTTTTGAATGTATTGAAGTTTACTGATGATTTTTGAGTGTGAGCCATAGAGGAGGCTGTTGCAGTAGTCCAGACGGGAGGTGATGAAGGCATGGATGAGGGTTTCTGCAGCTGTGGAGGAGAGGGATGGACGGAGACGGGCGATGTTTTTGAGGTGGAAGAAGGCTGTCTTTGTGATGTGTTTGATGTGTTTGTCGAAGGAGAGGGTTTGATCAAAGATAATTCCAAGATTCCGGATGTGAGCGGAGGTGGATACTGGGAGACCATCAATATTGAGGATGAAGTTTTGGAGGATTGCATGCGGTTTTGGTCACCCCATTACAGAAAGGATGTGGAGGCTTTTGAGAGAATGCAGAAGAGGATTAGGGGCGATTAGCTACAAGGAAACGCTGGACAGATTTGGATTGCTTTCTCTAGAACGCGGAGGGTTAAGGAGAGATCTGATAGAAGTATATAAAATTAGGAGAAGCACAGATAAGGTAGGGACTCAGCACCTTCTTCCCAACGTGCAAATGGCAAAGGCTAGAAGGTAAAGCTTTCAGGTGAGAGGAGCAAAGCTTAATGGAGATGAGAGGGATTTAGAAGGATGAGAGGAGATCTTATCGAAACGTATAAGATTATTAAGGGGTTGGACACGTTAGAGGCAGGAAACATGTTCCCAATGTTGGGGGAGTCCAGAGCAAGAGGCCACAGTTTAAGAATAAGGGGTAGGCCATTTAGAACTGAGATGAGGGAAAACTTTTTCAGTCAGAGAGTTGTGAATCTGTGGAATTCTCTGCCTCAGAAGGCAGTGGAGACCAATTCTCTGAATGCATTCAAGAGAGAGCTAGATAGAGCTCTTAAGGATAGCGGAGTCAGGGGGTATGGGGAGAAGGCAGGAACGGGGTACTGATTGAGAATGGTCAGCCATGATCACATTGAATGGCGGTGCTGGCTCGAAGGGCCGAATGGCCTCCTCCTGCACCTATTGTTTATTGTCTATTGTCTATTGAGATGTGCAAGGCAAGTTTTAGTACACAGAGGGATGTGGGTGCCTGGAATGTGCTGGCAGGGATGGTGGTGAAGGCAGATACAATCGAGGCATTTAAGCAGCTTTTTGTTAGGCACATGGATGTGCAGAGAATGGAGGGATATGGATTATGTGTCGGCAGAGGAGAATAGTTCATCACGCTGAGTTACTCCAGTACTTTGTATCTTTTTTCGTAAACCAGCATCTGCAGTTCCTTGTTTCTTCTTAGTTTCTCTTGACATGATGCTGAGCACAGCCATTGTCGGCTGAAGGGCCGGTTCCTTCGAAACAGGCCCTTCCACCCACCGAGTCCACGCTGACCAGAGATCACACCGCACACCAGCACTATACGACACACTCGGGACAATTTACAATCTTACCAAAGCCAATTTACCTACAAACCTGCATGTCTTTGGAGTGTGGGAGGAAACCAGAGCACCTGGAGAAAACCCACGCACTCACAAGGAGAACGTACAAACTCCATGTAGACCGCATCCATTGTCAGGATCAAACCCGGGTCTCTGGCGCTGAAAGGCAGCAACTCTATCGCTGAACCACAGTGCCGCCCTAATGCGGTCCTATGTTCCGTCTTCTATGATATCCATATCTTTTGATTGAATAAGTGCTTTTGACACTGAATATCATTGGTTTGGTTTAGATATATATTCTATGGTTTCCCTCTCCTCCAGGTTTCGAAGCACATGGATTTGATTCGACAACAGCTACAGTATGAGGCTCATCAGATCAAAGCCATTATTGAGGAGAGATATGGGATAGGTGACAACACAACTGAACGACTCCAGGTAACAACTACCATACACACTCAATCCATCTGCAGCTTCACCTTTCAATTATAATCTCGGAGTGTCACCGGACTTTCTAAACACTAAGAAATCTGCCTTGCCCTTGTATTATTATCATGCTGGTCAAGGTGCAACAAGATCCTCTTTCTGCATTTAAGTAATGCTTTTAGTGTAGTATAAGAACCAAAGCATGACTTAGGAATGTTACTGAAACGAATGACACAATATTGGGGCAGATCTGGTTATAAGGGGAAGGATGGAAGGAGTGTGATAAGGAGAAAGACTTGGAGTAGTCTAGGAGGGAATTCCAGAGTTGAGGAACAGTGGCGCAGCGGTAGAGTTGCTGCCTCTCAGCGCCAGAGACCCAGGTTCGATCCTGACTACAGGTGCTGCCCATATGGAGTTTGTACATTCTCCCCGTGACCACATGGGTTTTCTGCGGTAGCTCCAGATTCCTCCCACACACCAAAGATGAAGAGGTTTGTAGGTTAATTGGCTTGGTCAAATTGTCCTGTGTGTGTAACATCTGCAGTTCCTTCTAACACATTACAAACGGAGCCGTTCACAATGTACAGATACACAATAAGGGAATAACGTTTAGTGCAAGGTAAAGCCAGCAGAGTCCGATCAAGGATAGTCCGTGGGTCACCAACGAGGTAGATAGTAGTTCAGCACTGCTCTCTGGTTGTAGTAGGATGATTCAGTTGACTGGTAACAGCTGGGTTGAAACTGTCTCTGAATCTGGAGGTGTGCGTTTTCACACTTCTAAACCATTTGCGAGAGGGGAGAGGGGAGAAGTGGGAGTGGCCAGGGTGCGACTCGTCCTCGATTATGCTGCTGGCAACCTTGCTGAGGCAGCGTGAGGTGTAAATGGAGTCAATGGAAGGGGTTTATTCACAAAATGCTGGAGTAACTCAGCAGGTCAGGCAGCATCTCGGGAGAGAAGGAATGGGTGACGTTTCGGGTCGAGACCCTTCTTCAGACTGATGTCAGGGGGGTGGGACAAAGGAAGGATATAGGTGGAGACAGGAAGATAGAGGGAGATCTGGGAAGGAGGAGGGGAAGGGAGGGACAGAGGAACTATCTAAAGTTGGAGAAGTCGATGTTCATACCACTGGGTTGCAAGCTGCCCAGGCGAAATATGAGGTGCTGTTCCTCCAATTTCCGGTGGGCCTCACTATGGCACTGGAGGAGGCCCATGACAGAAAGGTCAGACTGGGATTGGGAGGGGGAGTTGAAATGCTCGGCCACCGGGAGATCAGTTTGGCCAACGCGGACCGAGGTTGGTTTGTGTGATTATTAATTCTATCACTGGTGGGATTGTTCATGGGGAACCTGCCATTCCAGGCCAGGAATGTTTTTGCTGAGTTGGCCGTGTACGGTTTCTTTTAGAGGTCTGTTGCTACCACAAGGAGTTGTCGGGCTGCGGTCTATGAGCCAGAGGCAAGGGGAACCAAGGTGATCATAGTCTGGGCCCTGCCACCCGGGATTTAGCAGCCGCGCATCAATTGTCGCAGGGTCTTGCGATAAACACACGTCGGCCCTCTGCGCATCGCACGACATTCTCGGAGCAGCAGACTCTCTCTGGGCTCCCGTATCGCTGCTGCTGCCGCTGTCTGTAGTGTTTGAGGTCAGTGCACTAACTGCGGGCTCACTTGCACAACCTAATCGTATATGGCACTGCTCTTGCTGCAGGCACTGGATGACCTGGTGGAGTTTAGCATCTCCTGTCTGTCTCGGCCGATGAGGCATCTACACACGAAGGGGAAACTTAATCAGGTGTAACATTTTAATTTCGGTGTAGGCTGTTTAATTAACCCCGCACCGTATTTTGTCAAGCGCTGAGCAGATCCATACTGAACCGTCCCATTTCCCACCAGTCATTTGGGGGAACAGGCTGGCACTAAAGCTACCAGCAATGCACTCTCCGATGCTTCATTGGCTTGATAATGTTTCCATGGAGATAACTCAGTTATTTCTGGGCTGCAATGGCCAACCTTTCTTGCCTTAAATGGAAGACCATTTGCCAAAGGGCATCCCCATCATTGCACTTGGGACTATGTCACAAATGCCCGCATTGTGATCTTGAAGTCCTCCAGGGGAAATGCAATGCACAAGATTATTGCTTTTCAAAGAACATTATTCATGGGACATGGGTTTCACAAGCAATGCCCGACCATGGAACAAGCACTAAGCAAACTGAATACTGTCGTCCTGTTGAGTTCCTTTACCTGTACATTCATAAATTGAGCAAATGTTACAATTTAATCCCGGGGGGTCACAACAGTAAAGGGAAAAACAAAATGTGACGACCTGGTAAAATGTGTTTGGAATGTGTATTGTCAAATAAAAGTTAGCTCCAATCTGTTTGAGGTGATAATGAAACTGATCAAGTGCTCGGCTTAAAGAAGGTCGTTTTGAGGACTATTTTAAAAGAGGAAAGAGGGAAGAACGTTAGTCAGGATAATGAGTATAAGTGTCAGGAAGTCACGATGCATTTCTATGTGATTTTGGTGAGGCCGCATTTGGAGTATTGCATGCAGTTCTGGTTGCCGTATTAAAGGAAAGGTTTGGAGATGATGCAGTAGAGGTTTACCAGAATTCTGCCTGGATTAGGGGGAACCTCGATGTTTTCTTTACACTACTAGAGGTTGAGTGGAGGCCTGACAGAAGTATAAAAGACGATGAGAGATATAGACAGGGGAGAAGGTGCCAAAGACTAGAGGGCAGAGCTTTAAGATGAGAGGGGTAAAGTCACCCTTGTTGGTCGTAAGAAATTGGATCTGGATTAGGCCAACCAGCCCCTCCAGTCTGTTCCACCACTCAATAACATTAGAGCATAAAGGAACAGGAACAAACTGTCTGATTCTGCTCTGCCATCCATCAACATCAGCGATCTTCTCCCTTGGAGCCACCTTCCACCATATTCCTCGATTACCTTAATATCCAGAAATCTATCCACCTCTATTTTGAATGAAAAGAAAGTGCTGGAGTAACACAGCGGGTCAGGCAGCATCTCTGGGGAACATGGATAGGTGAGGTTTCAGTTTGGGTTGGGGAGGGGGGGGGAAAGCTGGAAGAGAGGAGGGGAAGGATAAAGCCTGGTAGGTAACAGGCTGATACAGGTAAGGGGTGGGGGAGGTTTGATAGGCAGATGGTAGATGGCGGACAAAGGCCAGAGATGAAAAGACAAGGTTTGAGACAAAATGTTTGAATGCTTGCGAATTGTTGAGCTCAAGGAAGGAATACAGTCGGGTAGTTGGAAGGGCAGTGGAACGGGAGAAATAGATCATAGTCCAGGTGGGGCACAGGATGGGTGGGGGTGAAGAAGGGTCTTTTCCCTTCTACCCCTCTCTTTCCCCTCACAAAATGAATATTTTAATTGAACTTGTTGACTGTGCCTCAACAGCCCTCCAGAGCTGATTCTCAAGGTTCACCACCCTCAGAATAAAGACGTTCCCCTTGTCTCAGTTATAAATGCCCTACCCCTTATTCTCAAACCGTGCCCCAGAAACGTGCTCTCTGAGTCTGGTCCGTCAAACCAATCAGCAAAATGGTTTATATGTTCAACGAGGTCTCCTCTCACTCGTCCAAACTCAAGGGAATGCAACAGGGCACCTTGAACATCAATTCTACCCAGCTCTCACCATTTAACAAATGCTCTGCTCTTCTGTAACATTGATCAAAGAGGATATTTTCCACGTTATATTCCCCCTGCCTTGTTCTCACCCACCCATTCGTATCCCTCCCTCGGCATCCTTGTATCCTCCTGTGTACACAGGACAAGGGTCGGGAAGTAACGATGCACTTCTGTGAGATTTTGGTTAGGCTGCATTTGGAGTATTGCATGCAGTTCTGGTTGCACCATTATAGAAAAGATGCCCCTCAGCATCCTGTAGTATAAGAAAATAACTGCAGATGCTGGTACAAATTGATTTATTCACAAAATGCTGGAGTAACTCAGCAGGTCAGGCAGCATCTCGGGAGAGAAGGAATGGGTGACGTTTCGGGTCGAGACCCTTCTGCCCCTCAGCATCCTTCCATCCTACCCCAGTTCACAATCCCGCTTGGTTTAGTGTTGTCAGCAAATCTCCTGGAAACATTTGACATCTATCTATATACTAAAACTCTCGTTTGTTTGTTTGTTTGTTTGTTTGTTCCTGACCGCAGCCAAAACGGTACACGATAGCGCGACAATTTTGGGCCCACCTTACTCACCGTCGTCCCTTTGGTGCTAATGGAAGAAGTTTCATTGAAATCGGTGTTATGTTTTTAAAGTTATTCACATTTTAAAGTTTAAATCTATCTCCTAGGGAGGGAGGGGGAGGGAGGGAGGGAGGGGGGAGGAGGGAGGAGGGAGGAGAGAGGATAAGGGGGGTTGAGGGGGATGGAGTAGGGAGGAGAGGGTGCTGCACCAATGCAGGAGAGGTTTGGGCCCAACGGGTCCACTTGGTCTAGTACTCCACTCATTCTCTGCTGACGGAAGCATTCTCTGCTGACGGAAGCATTGACAAAGACTCTTCACCTTTATGAATCATTCAGAAGCATCTACAAAATAAATAACGAAAGAAGAATGTGGATGTTTAAATGTTAAAAACTTAAAACATCCAAAGAGAAGTAGAAGTTCTAAATTTAAAATCATGAAAATGTGAATGTCAATTATTGAACGGAGCAGATATTTAAGTTGTTACAAATTGTACTCCACGGGCCAGCTCCGTGTGAATTAAGTGAATGTTACAGTTTAAGATTGGGGGAAGAACATCAAAGAAAAAAACACAATAATTACGCATTTATACAGCACCGCTACATAAAACAGGACATAATGCTTTATTCACAAAATGCTGGAGTAACTCAGCAGGTCAGGCAGCATCTCGGGAGAGAAGGAATGGGTGACGTTTCGGGTCGAGACCCTTCTTCAGACTGATGTCAGGTGGGGCGGGGCAAAGGACATAATGCTTTGATACCATTGTTAAAATAAGACATAATGCTTCTCAAGAATGTTATTAAATGAAACTAGGCCTCAGGCTATCTGAGGCACTGTAGCATCACGGATTGTAAACTTTGGGCAATGATGTAGGTTTAAGGGAAGTATTAAATATATAATTTGCCCTTATTTTACTCTTCGTCTCCTCCAATCATGGTTCAAATGGTTGTGCTCATGTGTCTATCACTGGGTCAATCCTGGCACTGGGTTAATCCCAACGCTGGGCTTATCCAGCACTTAGTTTAGACACAGTGCGGAAACAGGCCCTTTCGGCCCATCGGGTCCGCGCCGACCATTGAAATTGTCCTATACCCACTGGGGACGATTTTTACATTTACCAAGCCAATTAACATACAAACCTGTACGTCTTTGGTGTGTGGGAGGAAACCAAAGATCTCTGAGAAAACCAACGCAGGTCACGGGGAGAACGTACAAACTCCGTACAGACGGCACCCGTAGTCGGGATCGAACCCGGGTCTCCGGCGCTGCATTCGCTGTAAGGCAGCAACTCTACCGCTGCGCCACCGTGACCGCCCAAAACTTGGTTTATCCCTCTGGGTTAATCTGTCATTGGGTTTATCCTGGCACTGGTTTATTGTGGCACTGGGTTTACCTCACCTCTGGGTTAATCTGTCATTGGGTTTATCGTGGCACTGGTTTATCCTGGCACTGGTTTATCCTGGCACTGGTTTATCGTGGCACTGGTTTATCCTGGCACTGGTTTATCGTGGCACTGGTTTATCGTGGCACTGGTTTATCGTGGCACTGGTTTATCGTGGCACTGGTTTATCGTGGCACTGGTTTATCGTGGCACTGGTTTATCCTGGCACTGGTTTATTGTGGCACTGGTTTATTGTGGCACTGGTTTATTGTGGCACTGGGTTTACCTCACCTCTGGGTTAATCTGTCATTGGGTTTATCCTGGCACTGGGTAAAAAGTGGGACACATTTGTAAACCAGCCTCTTCAATTCCTTGTTTCTCCAAACAAAACTTGCAGGTATCGTTCCCAAGTTGGTTAAAACCAATGTAGGTCTTGTACTTACAGCCGAAGGACTACTTGTGATAGACACAAAGTGCTGGAATAACTCAACGGGTTAGGCAGCATCTCTGGAGAACATGAACATTGGCAGTGAAGGCCAATTCACTGGATGTTTTCAAGAGAGAGTTAGATATAGTCCTTGGGGCGAACGGAATCAAGGGATACGGGGAGAAATCAGGAACGGGGTACTGATTTTGGATAGATCGGCCATGATCATATTGAATGGCAGTGCTGGCACGAAGGGCCGAATAACCTCCTGCACCTATTTTCTATGTTTCTATGCTTGTCAAAAATTTCATCAGGTAATGTAATAGCCAAAGTGTTTATCAGTGCATGACTCAAGGTATAAAGGTATTATGAACCCTTCTTACTAAAACTTCCAATATTCCACAAAACTTATAATTAATTTTGTTCACTCAGAGCAACAGTTTTCCAATCAGGCTATGATTTACATATAAATTGGTGTTACGGAGTGACTGTCAGTAAGGATGACAAGGGCCTCCAGCTAAATTTAAATTGTCCTTTGCGCTGGGAAATTCACGATCGTCACCTTCCCCTTTTGTTACTTAACAGATCCTTTTCAATTCTCTCAGATGTTTACCTGCAGACAGCAGTGAAACAATCTGTACACTAAAACTTATTCAAATTTTAAAGTTTAAATCTATCTCCTAGGGAGGAGGGAGGGAGGGAGGGGGGAGAAGGGGGGTTGAGGGGGATGGAGTGGGGGGGAGGGGAAAGGGGGGAAGGGGGGGAGGGGAGGAGGGAGAGTGGAGGAGGGAGAAGGGAGGGGAGGGGGAGGGGGAGGGCGGGAGGGGGAGGGGGGTGGAGAGAGGGGGGTGGAGAGAGGGGGGTGGAGAGAGGGAGGCAGAGGGAGGGAGGTGGGAGGAGTTAGGGGAGGGAGGGAGGGGGAGGGGAGGGGGAGGAGGGAGGGAGGGGGAGGGGAGGGGGAGGAGGGAGCGAGGGGGGGGAGAGCGAGGGGGAGAGTGGGGGGGGGGGGGAGAGGGGAGTGGGGGAGGAGAGTGGGGGAGGAGAGGGTGCTGCACCAATGCAGGAGAGTTTAGGCTCAATGAGTCCACTTGGTCTAGTTTTTTTTAATGTTTAAATTCCAACCCATGTTGTAAATGGTCAATTGGAGCATAATCGAAGCCTATTAAAATACCACGGGCCTGAATTTGAGGCCAGTGTAGCAGGTGTAAATACACCAGTGTAGCAGGTGTAAATACACCAGTGTAGCAGGTGTAAATACACCAGTGTAGCAGGTGTAAATACACCAGTGTAGCAGGTGTAAATACACCAGTGTAGCAGGTGTAAATACACCAGTGTAGCAGGTGTAAATACACCAGTGTAGCAGGTGTAAATACACCAGTGTAGCAGGTGTAAATACACCAGTGTAGCAGGTGTAAGTACAGCATGAGGTGCTTAACCATGTGTGTGTGTGTGCAGCTGTGCCCGTGTGCAAAGTTTGAGAAGAATCGCAAACAAACCGGCGCTGAGACGCAGCGGGTAGAGCTGCTGCTGCATCTCAATAGACAATAGGTGCAGGAGGAGGCCATTCGGCCCTTCGAGCCAGCACCACCATTCAATGTGATCATGGCTGATCATTCTCAATCAGTACACTGTTCCTGCCTTCTCCCCATACCCCCTGACTCCGCTATCCTTAAGAGCTCTATCTAGCTCTCTCTTGAATGCATTCAGAGAATTGGCCTCCACTGCCTTCTGAGGCAGAGAATTCCCCAGATTCACAACTCTCTGACTGAAAAAGTTTTTCCTTATCTCCGTTCTAAATGGCCTACCCCTTATTCTTAAACTGTGGCCCCTTGTTCTGGACTCCCCCAACATTGGGAACATGTTTCCTGCCTCTAGCGTGTCCAACCCCTTAATAATCGTATACGTTTCGATAAGATCCCCTCTCATCCTTCTAAATTCCAGTATATTTCTCTCACCGCCAGAGACCTGGGTTCAATCCCGACCTCGGGTGCTGTCTGTGTGGAGTTTGCATGTTCCCCCGGTGACCATGAAGGTTTCCTCTGGGTGCTCCTGCTTCCTCACACATCCCAAAGACGTGCGGGTTTGCAGGTTGATTGGCCTCTGTAACTTGCCCCTAGAGTGCAGGGAGTGGATGAGAGAGTGGGATGACATAGAACTAATGTGAACGGGTGTCTGAAGAACGGCGTGGGCTGGATGGGCCGAAGGGCCTGTTTCCATGCTGTACCGCTAAACTAAAACTAAGCTAAGTTGCAAGCCCAGGAGAAAATAAAAATGAAACATGTTGATTGTTCAGTAAACCCCCAGTAATTGTCAAGCTTGGAATCATAATGTCGTACACCACGGAAACTGGCCCTTCGGCCTATCTTACTCACACTGACCAGGCTGCCCCATCTACGCTAGTCCCACCAGCCCGCATTTGGCCCATATCCGTCTAAACCTTTCCTATCCATGTCCAAATGTCTTTGAAATGTTATTATAGTACCTGCCTCAACTACTTCCTTTGGCAGCTCGTTCCATATACCCACTGTCCTCGGGTTCCTTGTAAATCTTTCCCCTCACATTAAACCTATGTCTTCTTGTTCTTGATTCCCCTGCATTGTGTAAAAGACTCTGCATTCACCCAATCTATTCCCCTCGTGATTTTATGTGCATCTATTCCCCTCGTGATTTTATGTGCATCTATTCCCCTCGTGATTTTATGTGCCTGTCCAAACTCTCCTCAGGCCTTCAAATCCTGGCAACATAATCGTAAATCATCTCTCCATTCCTTCCAGCTTGCCGTCCTTCCTAGAAGCAGGGTGTTCAAAACTGAACACAATACTCCAAATGTGGCCATGCCAATGCCTTGTACAACTGCAACATAACATTCCAACTTCTATATTCAATGAAGATCGACACAAATAGCTGCAATAACTCAGCAGGTCGGGCAGCACCAAGGGCCAAGTGAAATATGAGTTGCTCTTCCTCCAATTTGTGTTTGGCTTCACTCTGACAGTGCTGGAATAGCACCTCATATTTCGTTTTGGGCAGCTTACATCCCATCCCACCCCACCCACCACCCCCCACAGTCAGTCTGAAGAAGGGTCCCGACCCAAAACATCACTTATCCATGTTCTCCAGAGATGCTGCCTGACCCGCTGAGTCACTCCAGCACAATGTGTCATTTTTTTAATAAACTGGAATCTGCAGTTCCTTGTTTCGACAACAGAATTCTGACCAATTTTGTAAAGAGTGTAGAGAAGAAAAGGGGGTTTAGATGAACTCAAGTTAAAGGTTTATGGAACAGAAGCAGGAACAGGTCACAAGATAAGATCCTGTCTGCTCCTCTCTCTTCATAGATAGACACAAAATGCTGGAGTAACTCAGCGGGTCAGGCAGCATCTCAGCAGAAAAGGAATAGGTGATGTTTCAGGGGAGACCCTTCCTCAGGGCCCCCTGACTCTCAGTCTGAAGAAGGGTCTCGATCCGAAACGTCACCTATTTCCTTTTCTCCAGCAATGCTGCCTGTCCCGCTGAGTTGCTCCAGCTGTTTGTGTTTATCTTCGATTTAAACCAGCATCTGCAGTTCCGTACTCCGCCTCTCTCTCTCGTTCTGCTTTTTTTGGTTTGATCCCCATTACCCCAGTTTCCGAATGTGCCCAGAAAATGTACTCATTTCAGTCTCCGCAATCGAAGGTTCAAAATATGTTTTCAAAAATTCTCCTCATCTTCGACCTTAACGGACAACTTTTAAAGTTGATGTCCTGCCCCTGGTTTTCCATGTTGCAACCTGCAGAAGCAGATTTTCAGCGTCTAACTTGTCAACCTCTGTCAGAGTCTCATACACCTTAATGCAATCAGGTCTCTCTCCCTCTTCTAAATGCCCGCGAGTGTGGGTTAATCTCACTCAACCTTGCCACCTAGATAATCCCTTCTTTCCAGGAATTAATCTAGTGAATCTGATTTCAAGTTCAGTGTCTGGTTCAATTAGACATTGAGACCAAAACCCGACACACAACCACCAGTGTTGTCCCTCCAAAACCAGAGGGCACTTAGAACATAGAACAGTACAACACAGGAACAGGCCCTTCGGCCCACCATGTCTGTGCTGAACATGATGACACGCTAAACTGATCACATCTGCCTGCACACGGTCCGTATCCCTCCATTCCCTGCACGTTCATGTGCCCATCGAAAACACAACTATTGTATCTGTCTCCATCACGACCCCCAGCAGCATGTTCTCGACACTCACCACCATTTTGTGTAAATAAAACTTGCACATCTCAAGCTGGAAAGGGTACAGAGGAGATTTAGACAATAGACGATAGACAACAGGTGCAGGAGTGGGCCATTCGGCCCTTCGAGTCAGCACCGCCATTCAACGTGATCATGGCTGATCATTCTCAATCAGTACCCCGTTCCTTCCTTCTCCCCATGCCCCCTGACTCCGCTATCCTTAAGAGCTCTATCTAGCTCTCTCTTGAATGCATTCAGAGAATTGGCCTCCACTGCCCTTCTGAGGCAGAGAATTCCACAGATTCACAACTCTCTGACTGAAAAGGTTTTTCCTTATCTCCATTCTAAATGGCCCACCCCTTATTCTTAAACTGTGGCCCCTGGTTCTGGACTCCCCCAACATTGGGAACATGTTTCCTGCCTCTAACGTGTCCAACCCCTTAATTATCTTATACGTTTCGATAAGATCCCCTCTCATCCTTCTAAATTCCAGTGTATACAAGCCTAGTCACTCCAGTCTCAACATATGACAATCCCGCCATTCCGGGAATTAACCTAGTAAACCTACGCTGCACGCCCTCAATAGCAAGAATATCCTTCCTCAGATTTGGAGACCACAACTGCACACACTACTCCAGGTGCAGTCTCACTATGGCCCTGTACTCTATATAGGAGCAGAAGGACCTCTTTGCTCCTATACTCAACTCCTATATGAGGATGTTGCCAGGACTAGAAGGTCTAAGCTATAGGCAGAGGTTGAGTAAGCTGGGACTCTATTCCTTGGAGCGCAGGAGGATGAGGGGTGATCTTATCATGAGAGGAATAGATCGGATAGCTGCCCAAAGTCTCTTGCCCAGGGTATGTTAATCGAGGACCAGAGGAAATAGGTTTAAGATGAAGGGGAAAAGATTTAATAGGAATCTGAGGGGTAACTTTGTCACACAAAGGGTGGTGGATGTATGGAACATGCTGCCAGAGGAGGTAGTTGAGGCAGGGACCAGCGCAACATTTAAGAAGCAGTTAAATAGGTACATGGATAGGACAGGTTTGGAGGAATATGGACCAAATGCTGGCAGGTGGGACTAGTGTAGCTGGGACATGTTAGCCGGTGTGGGCAAGTTGGGCCGAAGGGCCTGTTTCCACGCCCTATGACTCTATGACCCTATCTTCTTTAAACTCTGCCCCTCTCACCTTAAAGCTATACCCTCTAGTCTTTGACATCTCCACCCTGAGAAAAAGGTTCCCAAAACGACAAATAGCTATCGAGCAGCAAAATAATTCTCAAATTGCTGGAGTAACTCAGTGGGTGAGGCAGGGTGGTGGTTGAGACAGATATAATAATGGTATTAAAGATGCTTTTGTACGGGCACACAGGTATGCAGGGAGTGGAGGGATGTGGGTCATGGTGCAGGCAGATAAGAGTTGGTCTTGGCATCATGTTCGGCACAGACATTGTGGGCCGAAGGGCCTGTTCTCGTGCTGTACTGTTCTATGTTCTGTGAGAGACGAGAAATCAGAGCTGCAATTCTCTGGTCTAACACCTTTGGCAGATTTTTATAGAAAGCAGCGTTGTTGCACAGGGGCAGCAAATGGCGACACGATATCACAGTCCTGACAAGTTTATGTTTCTTCCCTGACAGATGCGAATGAACCGGGTCCAAGAGATTGAAAAGGAGATTCTTCAGTCGCAACAGAAAGTGCGTGAGGAGACCGAGACCGAGACCGAGGTCAGGTTCATAGACTTTGCTACAGTTAATGAAGACTGTTAGAATGTAATAACGGAACTAAAATATACTCCTAAACAGCAAGGCAGTAATTTGCTTGAAATCTTCTTTGACATGAGGCATAAAGCTTAAGGGGGATTATGTTCCAGTGGGTGAATCTGGAGCCTGGATTATTCACTGTCTTTGATCTTTGAGTGCATTGTGCGCTATGTATTTTAATGGTAAAAGTATTCTCCCTGTATGTTTAATGCCACATGTTCAATTTATTTGTTCGATGATGAAAATTGCATCTAAAAAAATCCAAAAGATCAATATCATGAAATATATTCTGAAGATAGTACATTTTTGTCCTGTGACTAGTCGATACATTATATATTACTGAAGATAGACACAAAAAGCTGGAGTATCTCAGCGGGACAGGCAGCATCTCTGGAGAGAAGGAATGGGTGACGTTTTGGGTCGAGACCCTTCTTCAGACCATTCTCTCCAGAGATGCTGCCTGTCCCGCTGCTGAGTTCCTCCAGCTTTTTGTGTCTATCTTTGGTTTAAACCAGCATCTGCAGTTCCTTCCTACACATTATATATAAGATGCCTCAAAAGTAAAGAAAATATTTGAGGGGGAAAAAATACACAGCAAAGAAAGTTGAGACACAAGAGGCTGCAGATGCTGATTGCGAAACATGGAAAGTTGGCTGGGAGAATTCAGAGGGACTTTCAATCAATGATCGCAAATCAAAAGAGATCATGACACGGCACCAGGAAAGTAATTTCAGGAAAAATATCAGGGAGGTTGAATTTCAGGATAAATATGAAATGGGAATGACATGTGGAGAGCGGGCGAGGAGAGCTATCTAGGGCGGCACGGTGGCGCAGCGGTAGAGTTGCTGCCTTACAGCAAATGCAGCGCCGGAGACTCAGGTTCGATCCTGACTACGGGTGCTGCCTGTACGGAGTTTGTACGTTCTCCCCGTGACCTGCGTGGGTTTTCTCCGAGATCTTCGGTTTCCTCCCACACTCCAAAGACGTACAGGTTTGTAGGTTAATTGGCTGGGCAAATGTAAAAATTGTCCCTGGTGGGTGTAGGATAGTGTTAGTGTGCGGGGATCGCTGGGCGGCGCGGACCCGGTGGGCCGAAGGGCCTGTTTCTGCGCTGTATCTCTAAATCTAAAATCTAAATCTAAATCTAAAAATTCCCAGTGCAAAATTGCCTGGAAGTGTACATTTAACTCCATAAGCCATAGAACATAGAACAGTATCACACAGGAACAGGCCCTTTGGCCCACAATGTCTGTGCCTCGGTACATGTGACAATAAACTAAACTAAACTAAATTATCTGTGCTCCCCAAGCACTGTTAGCTTGAGGAAAAACAGCAAGAATTGGGCAGCAACTCTATGGTCACCATTTTGGTACACTAGTTAACAGAACTTGTCTTTGTAGTGGGAGAGGCTGTGTCTTTCGGTCAGATTATGTTTGTGCACGAATCATGACAATAGTGATCATTTTATCGGGATGCATCACAGCTTGGTTTGGGAACAGCTCCATCCAAGACCGCAAAGAATTGCAGGGGATTGTGGGCGCAGCCCAGACCATCACACAAACCCACCTCCCTTCCATTAACTCCATCTACGCTTCACGCTGCCGCGGCAAGGCCACCAGCATAATCAAGGGCCAGTCTCTTCCTCTTCTCTCCTCTCCCATCAGGCAAGAGGTACACAAATGTGAAACGCACACAATGCACTCTTCCAGATTCATAGACGGTTTCTTCCCAGCTGTTGTCAGGCAACTGAACCATCCTTTCACCAACTACAGATTGGTCCTGACCTCCCATCTACCTGATTGGAGACCGTTGGACTATCTTGAATCTGATTTTACTGGACTTTATCTAGCACTAAACATTATCCCCTTTATCATGTATCTATACACAGAGGACGGCTCGATTGTAATCCTGCATAGTCTTTCTGCTGACTGGTTAGCACACAACAAAAAGCTTTTCAGTGTCCCTCTACACGTGACAATAAACGAAACGAACTAACATTAAATTTGATGTCACATCGTACGAATTTGCAACTTCTTTGGTTTACGATGCTGGACGGAATTGCTTTAGTAATTTAAATTGCTAATGATTGCAACAATTTAAGTGTTTGCTCCAGTGAGTTAATGGTCGAGCTGTTACTTTGCAAGGAAAGTAGAATGAATTTGTGCTGATAGAAATGAATCTCCCTGAAGCAATGGTTTGAATTGTTCCACTTGTTGATGTACTTGCACCCGCCATGGGTTCTGCATCCATGCATTGACTTCTCCCACAACCCAACCACAAAGAAATGAATGCACATCAACACCCAGAATATGAGCAATAAGACACAATAATAACAAATATGAAAGACAATGTCCGATTACAACCAGAACCATCCCTGGATTAGGGGGTATGAGCTACAAGAAGGTGTTGGACAGACTGGAATTGTTAAAGGTTGAGGTACGGAAATATATACAATTTAGTCTAGTTTAGAGATACAGCACGGAAAAAGGCCCTTCGGCCCACCGAGTCCACGCCAACCAGTGATCCCTGCACACTAACAATATCCCACACACACTCAATAGACATTAGACAATAGGTGCAGGAGTAGGCCATTCGGCCCTTCGAGCCATTCACCGCCATTCAATTGGATCATGGCTGATCATCCACAATCAGTACCCCGTTCCTGCCTTCTCCCCATACCCCCTGACTCCACTATCATTCAGAGCTCTATCTAGCTCTCTCTTGAAAGCATCCAGAGAATTGGCCTCCACTGCCTTCTGAGGCAGAGAATTCCACAGATTTACAACTCCCTGAGTGAAAAGGTTTTTCCTCGTCTCCGTTCTAAATGGCCTCCCCTTATTCGGGACAATTTACATTTATACCAAGCTAATTAACCTACAAACCTGTGCGTCTTTGGAGTGTGGGAGGAAACCGAAGATCTCGGGGGAAACCCACAGGGTCACGGGGAGAACATACAAACTCCGTACAGACAGCACCCATAATCGGGATCGAACCTGGGTCTCTGGCGTTGAAAGCGCTGTAAGGCAGCAACTCTACCTCTGCAGCAACTCACTGCGCCAACCTCTGTGAGGCGTAGATAGGGAACCTTTTCCGATAAACAGATATGTCAAAGACTGGGCGGCATAGCTTTGAGGTGAGATGGGGAAAAGTTTAAAGGAGATGTGTGGGGCATGTTTTTTTACACAGAAGCTGGTGAGTACCTGGAACTTGCTGCGGGGGGTGGTGGTGGAGGCAGATACGATAGTGGCATTTATAAGGCCTCTTGGATGGGCAGATGGATATGCAGGGAATTGGGGGATATGGATTATGTGCAGGCAGGTAAGAGTTGGTCTTGGCATCATGCTCGACACAGACATTGGTGTGATACTGTCTATGTTCTACAAACACAATTTGCTACCCAGAGTGTTTCTGGTGTTAAATTGCCTCAAATTCTTTGTTACAATGAAATTAGTTATAGTCATAAGGAATAGGAGTAGAATTAGACCATTCGGCCCATCAAGTCTATTCCGCCATTCCATCATGGCTGATCTATCTCTCCCTCCAAGCCCCATTCTTCTGCCTTCTCACCATAACCTCTGACACCCATACTAATCAAGAATTTTATCTCTGACTTAAAAATATCCACTGACTTGGCCTCCACAGCCTTCTGTGGCAAAGAATTCCACAGATTCACCACCCTCTGACTAAAGAAATTTCTCCTCATCTCCTTCCTAAAAGAACGTCCTTTAATTCTGAGGTTACGACCTCTAGTCCTAGACTCTCCCACTAGTGGAAACATCCTCTCCACATCCACTCTATCCAAGCCTTTCATTAGTCTGTATGTTTCAATGAGGTCTCTCCTCATTCTTCTAAACTCTAGTGAGTACAGGCCCAGTGTCGCCAAACGCTCATCATAGGTCGACCTACTCATTGCTGGGATCATTCCAGTCCATTCTAGTTGGGGGTGGGGGTGGGGATAGGGGAAGAGGGTGGGTGGTTGTGGGGGAGGGGGTGGTAGGGTGAGGGGGAGGGGAAGGTCTGCAATTGTGCACAACAGACCTGCAAGGGTTAAGTATAATTTGAACACTATTAGAAAATAAAATGGGCATTTAAAGGAAAGTTCTATGATGAACAAAGCATTGATTCCCATAGAGTATATATGCCGTTACAGGTAGGTAAAACCATTGGGGTGGCTTCCATTACAACATTTCGCTGACATCAATCTTCTTTCATTGAATAATCTGAACATTGTGGGAAATTTGTGCCTGGGTTAACATAGAAACATAGAAAATAGGTGCAGGAGGAGGCCATTTGGCCCTTCGAGCCAGCACCGCCATTCATTGCGATCATGGCTGATCATCCACAATCATTAACCGGTGCCTGCCTTCTCCACATATCCCTTGATTCCATTAGCTCCTCGGGCTCTATCTAATCTCGGTTCCTTCCGGGATGGTATAGTCTGAGCATCTCGACATGGTTTGGGAACAGCTCTGCCCAAGAACGTAAGAAATTGCGGAGAGATGTGGATGTAGCCCAGTCCATCACACAGACCAGGGTCCCCACCATTGACTCCGTGTGCACTTCATACTGCCTTGGGACAACATAATCAAGGACCTTTCCCACCACCATCATTCCTTCTTCTCCCAGCTCCCATTAGGCAGAAGATACAAAAGCTTCAAACACATGTACCTCCTGACTCAGAAACAGCTTCTACCCCTCTATTATCAGACTTCTGAAGGGCACTTCCATAAGCTGGGGTACAGTCCCAAATCTCCAACCTATGCTCATTGTAGACATTGGACTTTTTCTCTGGAGCTGCTATGCTACAAGGCTGAGAAACTATATTCTACACTCTGGCATCTTTCTCTTTGCTATATCTGTTGTATTTGTATTTGGCTTGATTGTATTCATGTGTAGTATTATCTGATTTGATTGGATATCACACCAACAAAAGCTTTTCACTGTATCTCGGTACATGTGACAATAATAATCCTAAAGCTAAATCTATGTACGAGGAACTGGAGCTTCAGCACTGGTTCTTACATACTTTTTAGTCCTTTGCAAAGGGAATCAGTCATGCTGATCTACTGGGAGTCCACCATCGATGTCCCTGAGGGGCAATATTTAGCTGACAGCATCCCCTCACCCAGAATGGCTCCAGATACTACAAGGGTTTTAGGGAACACACAAATAACATTTATATGGGCAGCACGGTGGAGCAGCGGTAGAATTGATGCCTTTAGATTTAGAGATACAGCGCAGAAACAGGCCCTTCGGCCCACCGGGTCCGCGCCTCCCAGCGTTCCCCGCACATTAACACGATCCTACTAGGGACAATTTTACATTTGCCCAGCCAATTAACCTACAAACCTGTACGTCTTTGGAATGTGGGAGGAAACCGAAGATCTCGGAGAAAACCCACGCAGGTCACGGGGAGAACGTACAAACTCCGTACAGACGGCGCCCGTAGTCAGGATCGAACCTGAGTCGACGGCGCTGCATTCGCTGTAAGGCAGCAACTCTACCACTGTGCCACCGTGCCGCCTTAGAGCGCCACAGACCCAAGTTTGATCCTAACTACGGGTGTTGTCTGCACAGAGTTTGTACATGACCGTGTGGGTTTTCTCCGGGTGCTCCGGTTTCCACCCACAATCCAAAGACGTACAGGTTTGTATATTAATTGGCTTCATGCCCATCTGCAGACCCGCCCCTGGTGAAAACTAAAGGGAGCAACACATTTATGTCTGGGCCTGCGTGTCACTACAGGCTGTAGATCATAGTCATCCCAGGGTAACTGGAGGTGGAGGGGGAAGTGGGAAAGGAACTCTCAGCCCCCATCTTGGTAATCGTACACATAGAGTCATAGAGTGTGGAAGCAGGCCCTTCGGCCCAACTTGCCCATGCCAGCCAACATCTCTCATCTACACTAGTTCCACCTGCCCGCATTCGGCCCATATCCCTCTAAACCTGTTCTATCCATGTACCTGTCTTAAGTGTTTCTTGAATGTTGCGATAGTACCAGCCTCAACTACCTCCTCCGGCAGCTCGTTCCATACACCCACCACCATTTGTGTAAAAAAGTTACCCCTCAGGTTCCTATTAAACCTTTCCCCCCTCACCTTAAACCTCCGGATCTCATGAGGGAAGTAAGTTCCCAACCATTATCATAGAAACATAGAAACTTCGAAAATAATTGCAGGAGTAGGCCATTCGGCCCTTCATGGCTGATCATCCTTCCATCCATTTTTTTGATCTCCCGGTGGCCGAGCACTTCAACTCCCCCTCCCATTCCCAGTCTGACCTTTTTGTCATGGGCCTCCTCCAGTGCCATAGTGAGGCCCACCGGAAATTGGAGGAACAGCACCTCATATTTCGCCTGGGCAGCTTGCAGCCCAGTGGTATGAACATCGACTTCTCCAACTTTAGATAGTTCCTCTGTCCCTCTCTTCCCCTCCCCCTTCCCAGATCTCCCTCTATCTTCCTGTCTCCACCTATATCCTTCCTTTGTCCCGCCCCCCTGACATCAGTCTGAAGAAGGGTCTCGACCCGAAACGTCACCCATTCCTTCTCTTCCGAGATGCTGCCTGACCTGCTGAGTTACTCCAGCATTTTGTGAATAAATACCTTCGATTTGTACCAGCATCTGCAGTTATTTTCTTATCCTTCCATAAAGCTCTCTTTCAGGTCAAAGGCACATCGTCATTTCTGACGGTATGAAACGTTAACTCTGTTTCTCTTCCCGCAGATGCAACCTGACTGGCTGCCTATATTGCGCAGTTTTTGTGTTTTTATATAAGATAAATGAAGGTTTAGAGGGAAATGGGCCAAATGCAGGCAAATGATAGTGGTATATACGATAATGCCAGGCACGATGGTGGTGTATGAGGGGCTTCTAGATTGGCACATGGAAATGCAAGGAAGAGAGGGATATGAATCACGTACAGGCAATTGAGATTAGTGTACCTTGGCATCATGTTCAGCACATTGTGGGCTGAAGGACCTGTTCATAAGTTCATGTGTTTGGAGCAGAATTAGGCCATTCGGCCCATCATGCCTACTCCGCCATTCAATCATGGCTGACCTATCTCTCCTTCCTAACCCCATTATCAAGAATCTATGTATTAAAAATATCCATGGACAGCCTCCACACCCGTCTGTGGCTGCACTGTTCAATGTTCTACGTTCTAGATGGGACTACCTTGGATGACGTATCCTGGTCGGCACGGATGAGTAGGGCCGAAGGGCTGTGTGAATCTACGACTCTGTGACTCAATTTCAGAATCTGTCGTTTTAAAATTATTTTCAGCCTTATCTGTTCAAATAGTCTATTTTCTCTTGAAGTTAAAACTAACCATGGGGAATGGTCACTCAATCGTGTAATGGATGGTTGCAATCTTCTCTGAACTAAAACCTAAGCTACAGGGCAGCACAGACGCACAAACAACTACAGTGCCCTGCATAATG
The DNA here is from genome assembly GCF_053455715.1 of Rhinoraja longicauda. Lineage (NCBI taxonomy): Eukaryota > Metazoa > Chordata > Chondrichthyes > Rajiformes > Arhynchobatidae > Rhinoraja > Rhinoraja longicauda. The sequence goes on from NC_135980.1 coordinate 4,815,732, forward strand.
TTTGGGACAAAGACCCATCATTTATTTATTTGCCGCTGTACTCCACAATTTGAGACTTGTAATAGAAAAAAAATCACATGTGGTTAAAGTGCACATTGTCAGATTTTATTAAAGGGTATTTTTATACATTTTGGTTTCACCATGTAGAAATTACAGCTGTGTTTATACATAGTATCCCCCATTTCAGGGCACCATAATGTTTGGGACACATGGTTTCACTGGCATTTGTAATTGCTCAGGTGTGTTTAAACGCCTCCTTAATGCAGGTATAAGAGAGCTCTCAGCACCTAGTCTTTCTTCCAGTCTTTCCATCACCTTTGGAAACGTTTATTGCTGTTTATCAACATGAGGACCAAAGTTATGCCAATGAAAGTCAAAGAAGCCATTATGAGACTGAGAAACACGAATAAAACTGTTAGAGACATCAGCCAAACCTTATGCTTACCAAAATCAACTGTGTGGAACATCATTAAGAAGAAAGAGAGCACTGGTGAGCTTACTAATCGCAAAGGGGCTGGCAGGCCAAGGAAGACACATCCTATCTGCTCAAGTTCAAACAAATGCCTCAAAACTCATTGGCCGGCAGTTCATTCTACAGCACGACAATGATCCCAAATATACTGCTAAAGCAACAAAGGAGTTTTTCAAAGCTAAAAAATGGTCAATTCTTGAGTGGCCAAGTCAATCACTCGATCTGAGCCCAATTGAGCATGCCTTATATATGCTGAAGAGAAAACTGAAGGGGACTAGCTCCCAAAACATAAGCTAAAGATGGCTGCAATACAGGTCTGGCAGAGCATCATCAGAGAAGACACCCAGCAACTGGTGATGTCCATGAATCGCAGACTTCAAGCAGTCATTGCATGCAAAGGATATGCAACAAAATACTAAACATGACTACTTTCATTTACATGACATTGCTGTGTCCCAAACATTATGGTGCCCTGAAATGGGGGGACTATGTATAAACACTGCTGTAATTTCTACATGGTGAAACCAAAATGTATAAAAATGGCCTTTATTAAAATCTAACAATGTGCACTTTAACCATGTGATTTTTTTCTATTACAAATCTCAAATTGTGGAGTACAGAGGCAAATAAATAAATGATGGGTCTTTGTCCCAAACATTATGGGGGGCACTGTAGTATTGCTGCTGCCTCACATCTCCAGCGACCCAGGTTCAATCCAGATCTCTGGTGTTGTCCGTGTGGAGTTTGCATGTGATTTCTAGCACTGCCTGGATTCCTCCCAGGTGCTCCGGTTTTCTCCCACATCCCAAGGACATGACGGTCGGTTGGTTAATTAACCACTATAAATAGCCTCGAGCGCATCAGTACGGTAGAAATGATGGGATTGTGAGGAGAGTATAGTAGAGACAAGAAGTGGGCAACGGGATTGCTCTGTGAGCTAGCATAGACTCAATGGGCCAAATGGCCTCTCCAATATCACGAGGAAATAAGGAATAGAACCCAGCCCGGGGGCTTATTCCAAAACAAATGATGAGAAACATTTTGAGACGATTCATTTATTATTGACAGATTCTTGATTAGTACGGGTGTCGGGGGTTATGGGGAGAAGGCAGGAGAATGGGGTTGAGAGGGAAAGATAGATCAGCCATGGTTGAGCCATCAGCAGAGTAGACCTGATGGGCCGAATGGCCTAATTCTGCTCCAATATCTTATAAACGTATTAATAATGAAGGAACATTGTGTCCTGTGACGGTGCAGCTGGTAGAGCTGCTGCCTCACAGCGCCAGGGATCCAAGTTGCTTTCTAACCTCGGGTGCTGTCTGTGCGGAGTTTGCATGGGTGTCTGCCGGGTGCTCCGGTTTCCTCCCACATTACAAAGACGTTAGTGTTAGGGGGTTGATTGGCCTCTGTAAAGTACCGTGAGTGTGCAGAGAGTGGATGAGAAATTGGGATAGCATAGAAATATTGTGAGCGGGTGATCGATGGTCGGCGTGGACTCAGTAGGCCGAAGGGCCCGTTTCCATGCTGCATCTTTGAATCAATCAATCAATTCCCTGCATGGGGGCACATGAAACTGCAGATGGAGCCACACAGCATGGAAACAGGCTCCACCTACCCTTGATCATCGTTGCTTTTTCCATATCTTTCATTCATTTGTCCTATTTACCTTCTATATCTCTCGTTTCTTAATAATCTTATCGAAGCGTATAAGATTATTAAGGGGTTGGACACGTTAGAGGCAGGAAACATGTTCCCAATGTTGGGGGAGTCCAGAACCAGGGGCCACAGTTTAAGAATAAGGGGTTAGGCCATTTAGAACAGAGATGAGGAAAAACCTCTTCAGTCAGAGAGTTGTGAATCTGTGGAATTCTCTGCCTCAGAAGGCAGTGGAGGCCAATTCTCTGGATGCTTTCAAGAGAGAGTTAGATAGAGCTCTGAAGGATAGCGGAGTCTGGGGGTACGGGGAGAAGGCAGGAACGGGGTACTGATTGAGAATGATCAGCCATGATCACATTGAATGGTGGTGCTGGCTCGAAGGGCCGAATGGCCAACTCCTGCACCTATTGTCTATTGTCTATTGTTTCCCTTTCCCCTGACTCTCAGTCCGAAGAAGGATCTCGACCCGAGACGTCACCCATTCCCTTTTTTTCAGAGATGCTGTCTGACCCGCTGAGTTACTCCAGCTTTTTGTGTCCATCTTTGGTTTCAACCAGCATCTGCAGCTCCTTCCTACACGTTTTACCTGCGGAATTCCAGTGCTCTTACTGAATCCGATCCTCTCCTTTTGTCAAGATTCGCTTCCCTTTCCTGCATTGGGTGGAATGAATGGCTCCATCCCACAATGTACATTTCACACAGCACTCAACATGGGACAAAGCAAGATTCAAACTGAATTTGGGTGTAATCCTGCAAAGGGAAAAGAAACACGTGATTCCATAACAGCAAAGGATTGTGTGTGTGTGTGTGTGTGTGTGTGTTGAAGGGAATACCATTTGGAAATGTGCAACCAAGAAATAGATTTATAATAAAAAATCGTCAGGATCAAAATGCCCCTTTAAGACCCCTTTCACAGACTCTGATTTTTTTTACACACACGGTGTTGCTAGGATGCTGGTTGTGAAGAGATTAACTGCTTGGTTTGTGATTGGGTGCTGGAGATGACATAAGGGAGGCAGCAAGAAGGCAGTGACTGGTGCTCTCTCTCTCTCTCTCTCTCTCTCTCTCTCTCTCTCTCTCTCTCTCTCTCCTTCCTTCCTTCCTTCCTTCCTCAGCTCTTGTCTATCGTGTTCTCAGATTAGCCGGGGTACAGGAGCTGGTGATTTCAGTGCAAATCGCTGCCCTGTCCTCTCGTGCGTGGGGTTTCATTTGACCCCCTCCCCCCTGCCCCTCTCTGGATGCACAGGCAGATGTCGACTGCTTCAGAGGGAGCAGCACTGTGTTCCATCATTTGTAAGCTGGATAACCGTGCGCTTTAGCTGCTCTGCCTGGAGCCCGTGTCTTGGTCAGGGAGATGCTCGGCTTTGAAGGCTGAAGGGATCGGGAGACAGGGTCTCGTGGTGATGAAAACTGGGATTGGGGATGTCGGAATCTATCGCTCACACCCATGACGGGAGTCAGGTAGGAGTTTTGAATTGTACAGCTCTCTAGGATAGACCATGCATGCATTAGAAGACGCATACTAATCAGCATCGGGATAGCTGGGGCAGTGAGCTGTTCCACTGGCTGGAGAACATCTGTGATTTTTCTCTTACATTTTCTTTGTGAAGCTCATCAACGTTTTCAACAGTCTCCGTTAATGTATTCCCCTTGTCGATGTGCATCCCTGAAGAAATAAATGCACCATCGCAATGTTACTCCTTGTCAGCAATTATTATTCAGCTTGCAACCTTTGCCAAAATTGGATGATTTCAGCATGACCCTCGGGCAAAGATATCCGCTTAATGTTGTTTTCCGTTGGTGAAATGGATCTTGTCAAATGCAAAGGGTTATTTCAATGATGGATGACGAGGAAACATGTGTCTGTCCATGTTAATATTTAAGTATTGTGCAGCAATCACAATTCATCGCTATCCCCATTTAAAGCACACAGACATACACACACACACACACATACACACACACACACACATACACTCACACACACACACATATATATATATGTGTGTGTGTGTTTGTGAATATATATGTGTGTGTATATGTGTATGTGTATATGTGTGTGTGTGTATATGTGTGTGTGTATGTGTATATATGTGCGTGTGTATATATATGTGTGTGTATGTATGTGTGTATATATACAGGTATGTGTGTGTGTGTACATGTGTGTGTATATATGTGTATGTGTGTGTATATATATGTGTGTGTGTGTGTAAATCAATCAATTCCCTTGCCATTAAAAAACATCAAATGGTTGCTTTTGCTACATTAAAACATTTAAAATGCTGGATTCAGATTTGTCACAGGATAATTCTGTCTGTTTTCTGAGTCTTCTGCTTTCGGTGCTTTCAGTCTCAACCTATTGTCTCATAAATCTCAAGACCACGGCACGCTGTCAGCCTCTGCACATTACCACCATCTTGAATGTGTTTTACAATGTACACTGCTTACCACAGTTTATCATTCATGATAACAAGAAATCTAATGAATTTCTTAGCAGTGATCTGTGAAAATGTTGATTCAGATCTGATTTAAATCCAGCCTTTTAAATTGACAGGGTGAAGTGTAATTGGATTGGGAATCCATCCTGTGAATGCAGGAATAGATATGGAGTCTTTTACCCAGAGTAGAGGGAATCAAGAACCAGAGGACATAGGTTTGATGTGAGGGGGGGAAATTTTTCATAGGAATCTGAGGGCCATCTGTCTCACTCAGAGAGGGTGGTGAGTGTTTGGAAGGAGCTGCCAGAGGAGGTCGTTGAGGCAGGTACTATAACACCATTTAAAAGACTCTTGGACAGGCACATGGATAAGAATGGTTCACAGATATGGGCCAAACATGGGCAAATGAGATTAGTTCAATTGGGGGAACCTTTGTCGGTATGGATGAGTTGGGCCGAAGGGCATGTTTCCATAAAAAAAGGTGCTGGAGGAACCCAGCAGCTGTGGTAGGACCTCTGTGGAACATTGAGAGGTGACGAGATGAGACCAGAACCTTCTTCAGACTGGCCTGTTTCTGTGCTCTATGACTCTATGTCTCTAAGACTTCAACTGTTCTATTCATAAAATGCCTTTTTAAAGGCCTATTTTTTTTTTTAACTGACTCTTTTGAGAATAGACCAGGTTTTATTTCTCTCTTTGGCCATTATTAAAGCTATTTTCCTTCTGAGATTGACATTGGCCTTGTGCTGCCTTGAGGATGGGCAGGTCTAGCTCTGGCCAGAAGCCACACATAGGTCTGGTCCAACATGGACCACTATGCTTTAGCAACATAAGCATTGCCCATTAGCAAGTTCCTCTTGGCACCTCCCCAGAACATGGAGCAGAGGCCAAAAGCTCACCCAATGGAGAACTGGTCTCTCTTTTCCAGTCCAGGTATTGCCTCTTTTCTTTCTCTGTAAAGGCTTAGTTTAGTTTTGAGTTTAGCGTTGAGATACAGCGTGGAAGCAGGCCCTTTGGCCCGCCGGGTCCTTTACGGGGATGCTGCCAGAACTCGAGGGTCTGAGCTATAGGGAGAGGTTGACTAGGCTGGGACTCTACTCCTTGGAGCGCAGGGGGATGAGGGGTGATCTTATAGAGGTGTATAAAATCATGAGAAGAATAGATGCACAGGGTCTCTTGCCCAGACTAGGGGAATTGAGGACCAGAGGACATAGGTTCAAGGTGAAGGGGAAAAGATTTAATAGGAACCTGAGGGGTAACTTTTTCACACAAAGAGTGGTGGGTGTATGGAACAAGCTGCCAGAGGAGGTAGTTGAGGCTGGGACTATCTGAACGTTTAAGAAACAGACAGGTACACGGATCGGACAGGGTTGGAGGGGTATGGATCAAATGCGGGCAGGTGGGACTAGTGTAGCTGGGACAAGTTGGCCATTGTTGGCAAATTGGGCCGAAGTGCCTGTTTCCACGCTGTCTGACTCTATAACTCTGAGTCCGTGCCATCAGGCCATCACTAACACCAACCTATACACACTAGGGACAATTTACAATTTTTCCAATCCAATTAGCGTATAAACCTGTATGTCTTTGGAGTGTGGGAGGAAACCGGAAATCTCGGAGAAAACCCACGCAGGTCACTGGGTGTACAAACTCCGTACAGACAAGCGCCCACAGGCAGGATCGAACCCGGGTCTCTGGCGCTGTAAGGCAGCAAATCTACCGCTGTGCCTTCGTGCCAAATTGGAAACCTGGTACTTTTGTGATTGGTGAAACCACACATACTTTCTTCAACACAACCTATTGGGAGGTACAAAGTCCACAGTTTTAAGGTTTCTTTAGTTTTCGTTTTAGAGGCACACCGTGGAAACCGGCCCTTCAGCCCACTGAGTCCCCGCACACTGACGCTATCCTACACACACTAGGGACAAGTTACAGTTCTACCAACAAACCTGTACTTCTTTGGAGCGTGAGAGGAAACTGGAGAACCCGGAGAAAACCCACGCAAGTCATGGAGAGAACGTACAAACTCCATGCAGTCAGCACCCGTGGTCAGGATTGATCCCGGGTCTTTGGCGTTGTTCCACTGTGCTACCCTCTTCTTGTAATGGTCCTTCTTGCCTCATTCGAGTGACAACACACACTCTCCTTTTGCCATTTAATGGACATACCAAACAAAACAGCAACATCTCCGGAACAGCTCTTGCTCTTGATCGTTACCTGTCAAGAAGTGAGCTCTTTGCTTTGACACATTCAGTTTCACAGCCTTTGACCTACAATACAGACTTAGATGGGGCATCTTGGCCCGCACGGTCAAGTTGGACCAAGGGGCCTGTTTCCATGTTGGTTGCCTCTATGACTCTGAGAACACATACATGGATAGCTGAGGAATTAAATAGCCTTTTATAAGCAGATTGACAGCACTGTGGCCATTTCAACAGACTGGCTTCCATACCCTGAACGGCTAGTTTAGGTTTAATTTTACGATGAACTTAAAATTGGATAATATGATGAACTAGACCAAGTGGGCCCAAACCTCTCCTGCAATGGTACAGCACCCTCTCCTCCTCTCCTCCCTCCCTCCCTCCGCCCCTCCCCTCCCACCCCCTTCTCCCCCTCCCTCCCCTCCCCCTTCTCCTCCCCTCTCCCCATTCCACCCCCCCCACTCCATCACCCTCAACCCCCCCCCCTTATCCTCCCTCCTCCCCCTCCCTCCACCCCCTCCCTCCCTAGGAGATAGATTAAAATGTGAATAACGTTTAAAATATAACACCGATTTCAATGAAGCTTCTTCCATTAGCACCAAAGGGACGACGGTGTGTAAGGTGGGCCTACTAACATTGTCGCGCTATCGTGGACAGTTTTGGCTGTAGTTCAGGAACAAACAAACGTGGGTTTTAGTATACAGATGAATACAGTACATATGTACAACATGTAGAGCGAAGAAAAATATACGGAAGTGCAGAATATATTTATCAGAATACTGTGGGTGCAGCTTGAAAAGGTGATAGATGTACAAGTGGAAAGGAGATTTAATAGTGTGGGCCAACTGTATCAGAGGAGTTGGTGAACCAGTTCCACAGTTCACGACGATGTATCTCTCTTGGAATCACACCTCCCCCAGCTAACAATTGGCCTATCGGGGGAACTACCCTGCTTGAAGTCATCTGTTGTCAGCAATCATTTGTCCTGATCTTTTCTTGCTCCGATATCTTCTCGCGGGGGCGGCACAGTGGTGCAGTGGTAGAGTTGCTGACTCGCAGCGCCAGAGCCCTGGGTTTGATCCTGACCTTGGGTGGTCTCTGTGTGGAGTTTGCATGTTCTCCCTGTGACCGCATGGGTTTCCTCGGGTGCTCTGATCTCCTCCCATATCCCAAAGATGTGCAGGTTTGTCGGTTCATTGCCCTCTGAAAACCGCCCCTAGTGTGTAGGGATCGGATGAGAAAGTGGGATCACATTGGACTCGTGTGAACGGGTCATTGATTGCCAGTGTGGGCTGAAGGGACGAAATTTATAATTTCTTAAAAATCTGCTGAAGGGCGGCACGGTGGAGCAACGGTAGAGTTGCTGCCGTACAGCGCCAGAGACCCGGGTTCAATCCTGTCTACGGGTGCTGTCTGTATGGAGTTTGTATGTTCTCCCCATGACCTGCATGGGTTTTTCCGAGATCTCCGGGTTTCCTCCCACACTCCAACGATGTCCAGTAGAGGTTTGTAGGTTAATTGGCTTGGTATAAATCTAAATTGTCCCGAGGGTGTGTAGGATAGTGTTAGTGTGCGGGGATCGCTGGTCGGCACGGACTCGGTGGGTCGAAGGGCCTGTTTCCGCGCTGTATCTCTATCAAACTAAATAACTAAATAAAAGTGGTACTTGATGAGTAAAAGGTGCAATATCTGCACCTGAAATTGTCCAGCTTGTTTGTGATTGGATTTAAGTTTTCTAAAAAGTAGTGTATTTTGAGTCTACACTTGGGTAGAGGTAGAAATATAAGACTAGAGAGAAAATAAAATCTGCATTGGAACCCTGATCATGGATGCGCTTTAGAATCACAATGGAAAGGTCTGGGAATGATCCTAAGCATGATGGGGTTAACATATGATTTGCATTTGTTGGCACTGGGCCTGTACTCGCTGGAGTTTAGAAGGATGAGGGGGGGACCTCGTTGAAACTTACCGAACCGTCAAAGGGCTGGATGGAGTGGATGTGGAGAGGATGTTTCCACTAGTGGGAGAGTCCAGGAACAGAGGCCATAGCCTCAGAATAAAAGGATGTACCTTTAGAAGGGAGGTGAGGAGGAATTTCTTTAGTCAGAGGGTGGTGAATCTGTGGAACTCATTGCCACAGACAGCGGTGGAGCCAGGTCAATGGATATTTTGAAGGTGGAGATTGAGAGATTCTTGTTTGGTACGGGTGTCAGAGATTATGGGGAGAAGGCAGGGGAATGGGGTTGCGAGGGGAAAGATAGATCAGCCACGATTGAATGGAGGAGTTGACTTGATGGGCCGAAATGGCCTCATTCTGCTCCTAGAACGTAGTACTGTACTCGAGAGCCAACCTTCTGTGGGTAGCATGTTCGGTTCTCCTGTGGGAAAGTAATGCTGGATTGTGTAAGGCATGATGGAAGTAGCACTTTTCCCATATCCCACACAACCTGACTTTTTCTGGACTCCCATTGTCCATGTCCAGATCCCATCAGATTCTTGAGTCGGCAGATGCTGATTTATACCGGAGATAGACACAAAGTGCTGGAGTAACTCAGTGGGTCAAGCAGCATCTCTGGAGCAAAAGGAATAGGTGACATTTCGGAACCCTTCTTAAGACTCAGTAGGTGACGTTTTAGGTCGGAATCCTTCTTCAGACAGTCTTCTTTGGAAGAAGGTTTTCTGACCTGAAATTTCACCTGATGAAGGGTTCTGACCCGAAACGTCACCTATTCCTTTTCTCCGGAGATGTTTCCTGACCCCCATCATTTTGTGTCTCCCATCAGATTATTTTTTTTACTAAGAGAGTTTAGTTTATTTTATTAACTGTCACATACAGTGAAGGTGCAGTGAAAAGCTTTTGTTTGTGTGTTATCCTGTCAAAGAAAAGACAATATAATCAAGGAAATACCAAAGGAACATGACCACTCTGTCTACAGTGCCCAGATAGAGGATAAAGGGTACATTATTTAGAGCAAAGATATAACGTTGACATCAGTCTGAAGAAGGGTCTCGACCCGAAACGTCACCCATTCCTTCTCTCCTGAGATGCTGCCTGAGCCGCTGAGTTACTCCCAGCATTTTGTGAAAAGATAGTTCAAAGGTCTCCAATGAGGTAAATGGGAGGTGAGGACCACACTGTAGCTGACCAGAGAACCTTCCGGTTCCAATCAAATCTACTCTGTTGTTTTCACACTTCATACCTCTTGGCTGATGGGAGAAGAGGGAGTGTCCAGGGTGAGGCTGGTCCTTGATTAAGCTGCCGATTCATTCATCTAACACTCCAACCACACCTTGGGTATGCAAATGCAAAACAAAGAATGTCACTGTAACTTGTCACATGTGACAAAGTATTCATTCATTCATTCATTCATTCATTCATTCATTCATTCATTCATTCATTCATTCATACAGCACGGAAACAGGCCCATCAGCCCAACTTGCCCATGCCCACCCACAATGCCCATCTACACTCATTCCCCGAGTCCAAATTGGCCCACATGCCTCTAAATATTCCCTTTAATATATCTGTCCAAATGTCTCTTAAATGTTGTTATAATACCTGACTGAACAACCTCCACTGGCAGCTCGTTCCATAGACTCAAAAATTGTCCCTCAGGTTCCTATTAAATCTTTCCTCTCCCACCTAAAATGGATGTCCTCTGGTTCTTGATTCCCCTTCTTTGGGTTAAAAACTCAGCATCTACCCTATCTATTCCCCTCATGATCTTGTATACCTCTGTAAGATCACCCCTCATCCTCCTGCACGCCAAGGAATAAAGTCCTAGCATGCCCAACCTCTCCCTCTAGCTTAGGCCCTCAAATCCTGGCAACGTTCTTGTCAATCTCTGCCCTCTTTCTAGCTTATTGGAGGAATTTAGAGGGTCAGGCAGCATCTATGGAGAGAATGGACAGATGACATTTTGGATTGGTCTGAAGAAGGGTCCCGACCCGAAGCATTATCCATCCATTCCCTCTACAGGTGCTGCCTGACCCGCTGAGTTCCTCCAGTAATTTTGGGTTGCCATAATGAACAAAAAGATAAAATGCTCGATGAATTCAAAAGATCGGACAGCATCTGTGGAGGAAATGGACAAGGCATTCTTTCCAGTCGGGACTCTTCATCTTGACCCAACCTAAAACATTACCTGTCTATTCCCTCCAAGATGCTGCCTGACCCGCTGAGTTCCTCCAGCACTTTGTTTTTTGTTCATTGTGTTGACCCCAAGCAAACCCTTTTATAATCTTGAAGACCCTCCATCAGGTCGCCTCTAAAATGATCCCAATAATTCAATGTTGCCAAGAGTGGAGAGTGTTTTACTGTCATGTGTCCCAGAACGGAACAATGAAATCCTTACTTGCTGCAACACAACAGGTATGTAAATGACAATAAACAATACACACACACACACACACACACACACACACACACACACACACACACACACACACACACACACACACACACACACACAATTATAGTGCAAAAATAATGCCCCCAAATCTATATAGTTCAGAGCTTATTTGATAGCCTGATGGTTGTAGCGATAGAAGCTGCTCCTGAACTTGGACGTTACAGTTTACAGCCTCCTATACTTTCTTCCCAAAGGCAGGAGTGAATTGAGAGCGTGGCCAGGGTGATGTGATGTTTAGTTTAGTTCAGAGATGCAGCGTGGAAGCAGGGCCTTTGGCCCACCCAGTCCGCGCCGACCAGCGATCCCCATACCCTAGCGCTATCCGACACACTAGGAGCAATGTTCAATTTTACCGCGGCCAATTAACCTACAAACCTGTACATCTGTGGAATGTGGGAGGAAACTGGAGCACCCGGAGAAAGCCCACGTGGTCACGAGGGGAACGTACGAACACCGTACAAACAGCACCTGTAGTCGGGATCGAACCCAGGTCTCCGGCGCTGTAAGGCACCACCTCTACCGCTGTGCCACCGTGCTGCCCTGATGATGATAATAATAGTTCATTACTATCAGCACTCCAATTAATCTTTCCTGTTCTCCCTTCAGGGCATTTTGTAAAATGGAAACCAGGGTCTAGAATTTTTTTTTTGTTGGCATTTGAACAGGGTTGTGATCATTCTGACAAGAATTTGTAAAAACCACATGAAGAGCAAGGACTTGAATGGAGATGTTCACAGTGTTGTCAGGTCTCCCTGTGTGAGGTACCGTGTTGAATCTGACATTGTTAACACCAGCCTGATATCCTCTATTGATGTGGCCCAAGTTCTCAGTCGTGACAAGGTGACTCAGCAGGCCACTGAGTTTCTGCCAACAGGTTTAGTTTAGTTTGGAAATACAGCGGGGAAACAGGCCCTTGCAGCCCACCGAGTCTGTGTCGACCATCAATCACCCGTTCACACAAGTTCTATATTATCCCACTTTTGCATCCTTGGCAGTCGCGGGAAATTTACAGAAGCCAATTGACCCACAAACCTGCACGTCTTTGGAGTGTGTGAGGAAACCAGAGCACCCGGAGCAAACCCACGAGGTCGCAGGGAGAACGTACAAACTCTGCAGGGACAGCACCCGCAGTCAGGATCGAACTTGGGTCTCTGGCGCTGTGAGGCAGCAACTCTACCTCTGCGCCACCGTGCCAATATGAACTCTGTGGCTGTACGCACAGATGCTGCTGGGAGTTTCCAGCCCTTACAGTTCTTGTTACAGAACGTCTAATCTTTGTAACCCTACGATGGTTCATCAAAGTTCTATCCATATGTACGCTTTTGTTTCTATCCATGTAGAAATGAACCCCTGTGTCTAATGGCTTTATGTTGATTTTTATCCTGAGGGGATTTTTCTTTTGGTGATTTGTGTGTTTGTATCCTCTCATCCCTCTGTTCCTCTGCCCTAGTTAGTTACTTAATTTCAAGGAGTATTCAGCTTTGCAATTCTTCCTACTGAAACACATGGCAGTAGGACGACCAAAGTTGATTAATTTTATTAAGTCAATCTATCAAGATGTCAGAATCATGCTCTCTCGTGTGATGTTGTGTTATACTCTGTGGAAGCTGAAAGAACTCGTATGAAAAGGACGCCTCTTGTAAAAGAATAGGAAAGGCTTTGTACCACCTGGTGATTCATACATACTCGGGACCCAGGCGATATGTCGTGTCTGCCAACAGGGCAAAAAAATGACAAGCCACTTCTCTGATGAAAACATAAAAGACTCGCATTAACACGGCACCAGCAATTAAACCACCATTAGTAACACTTGCCTGTTCTGTGCCACTGGGTAAACTGTAATTAGGCAATTTATATCCATTTCTGCCCCACCCCACGGATGATGAGGAACAGCAACCTTGCATCGCAAGCCGAAGGAAAATGAAACCCGAGGCTGTTGTCACACCAGGGCACAAGGCCAAGGGCAAGATTCATCAAGAAAAATGATTCATTTAAATATATACAATGCAGTCCTTTGAGTATGATGGCTGCTTTATATTGATTGAGTTAGTTTTCGAGATATAACATGGAAACAGGGTATTCGGTCCTCTGAGTCCACGCTGACCAGCGATCACCCCGTACCACGAGTTCCACACACTAGGGACAATGTACAGAAGCCAATTAACCTACAAACTTGCACGTCTGTGGGAAGGATCCGGAAACCTAATGCAGATGGGGCATGTTGGCTAGTATGGCAAGTTGGGCCGAAGGACCTGTTTCCACGCTGTGCGATTCTATGACTCCATGACCTGGACGAAACCCACACGGTCACAGGGAAAACGTACAAACTCCGTACAGACATCACCCGTACGTAGTCAGGTTTAAACCCGGGTTTCTGGTGCTGTAAGGCGCCTCTGATTAAACCTCTAGTCATGCCTCTAAGTTTCTTTCTCCTTGTTCTGACCATTAAAATTTAATTTGACTTTAGAGATCTGGCATGCAAACAGGCCCTTCGGCCCACCGAGTCAACATCGACCATCGATCACCCCTTCACACTAGTTCTATGTTATCCCATTTTCCCATCCACTCCCGACACAGTAGGTGGAATTTCACAGAGGCCAATTAACCTACAAAACCACAAATTAACAGGAATTTACCGGTGATTTCCTTGTAGTAGAATAGGTACATTTATTGCATGGAATTACGTTAGTAAAATGTGAATTCAGTGCTGCTTTGGAGTACACGGATAAACGTGATGTGTGTTGGAATGTGATCCTGATTTGAAGGAATGGTATGGGGGAAGGAAAAGATTCAAGATTCATATGTGCGTACAAACTAACCCCATTTTACAATACAGCAACCTTAATCTGGTTAAGATAAATGGCAAGATTTGCCATTTTATATGTAAAATATTGCTACTGGATGATAATTGACATTGATCAAATTAATTTTGTCCTGACCCAAAACATGTCCTATCCATGTTCTCCACTGAGTTACTCCAGCACTTTGTCCCTTTTTGTTGTAAACTAGCTTCTGCAGTTCTTTGTCTCTACATCCATTCTTAAATATTGAATGATTATTTTCATTGAACTACTTGCTGATATTTTTAAGGCAGCGATAGGTAGATTCATGAATGGTAAAGGTGTCAGTGGTTATGGGGAGAAGGGGTTGAGAAGGGAAGATAGAGCAGCCATGATTGAATGGCGGAGTAGACTTGATGGATCGAATGGCCTAATTCTGCTGCTATCACTTAGGAAATCATTGTCTTCCTTTTTATTTTAATTAAGAATCATCATATTAAATGCTTTTGGATGTTTCACATGGTAAATTTACGTTAGATCAGCCATGACTGAATGGCGAAGTAGATGATGAGCCGAATGGCCTAATTCTACTCCTATCACATGAATCTATGAACTCATTGTCTTTCTTTATTTTAAATAATAATCCTCATATTAAGTGCCTTTGGATGTTTCACAAGGTTAGATTCACTTTGTTGTGCATTTAATGTCGGCATGATTTGCTGTTTCAAGATTTCAAGAATCAGTCTGAAGAAGGGTCTCGACCCGAAACGTCACCCATTCCTTCTCCCCAGAGATGGTGCCTGACCCGCTGAGTTACTCCAGCATTTTGTGTCTACCTTTAAGATTACTCGTTCCTCATTGAGCCTTTGAATAACAATTAGGGTCAACAATAGCCTCAGAGGCCTGCACAAAATATTCTGTACTTTAATTTTATTGTTAGCTCCAAGTTTTACATCGAGTCTTTTCAAAGCGAAGGGGGTCTCCATGACAACTAGGAGTAAGTGTCTCAGAACATTAAGTGCCCAATAATGGAAAGCTGCAACTGAAGCTCCAGATAATTTAATTTTATTCTCTGGAGCCTAATAGTAGTTTTTTTTTCATTATTAATTCGGACCATTAAATTGAACCAGGATGGAACCCAGAGGTGGCACAGTGAGCTGCTGCTCACAGTGATAGAGACCCAGATTCAATCCTGACCTCAGGTGCTGTTGATACGGAGTTTGCATGTTCTCCCTGTGACCGCGTGGGCTTTCTTTGGTTTCCTCCCATCTCACAACGACCTGTAGGTTTATAGGTGCAGGAAGGAACTGCAGATGCTGGTCTAAACCAAAGATAAACACATAAAGCTGGAGTAACTCAGCGGGACAGGCAGCATCTCTGGAGAGAAGGAATGGGTGACGTTTCGGGTCGAGAGCCTTCTTCAGACTGAAAGTCACGGGAAAGGGAAACGAGAGATATAGACGATGATGTAGAGAGATATTGAACAATGAATAAAAGATATACAAAAATGTAACGATGAAAGACAATAGACAATAGACAATAGGTGCAGGAGTAGGCCATTCAGCCCTTCGAGCCAGCACCGCCATTCAATGCGATCATGGCTGATCACTCTCAATCAGTACCCCGTTCCTGCCTTCTCCCCATACCCCCTCACTCCGCTATCCTTAAGAGCTCTATCCAGCTCTCTCTTGAAAGCATCCAACGAACTGGCCTCCACTGCCTTCTGAGGCAGAGAATTCCACACCTTCACCACTCTCTGACTGAAAAAGTTCTTCCTCATCTCCGTTCTAAATGGCCTACCCCTTATTCTTAAACTGTGGCCCCTTGTTCTGGACTCCCCCAACATCCTGCCTCTAATGTGTCCAATCCCCTAAAGGAAACAGGCCATTGTTAGCTGTTTGCTGGGTGAGAAAGAGAAGCTGATGCGACTTGGGTGGGAGAGGGACCGAGAGAGAGGGAACACAGGGATTGAAGTTAGAGAAATCAATGTTCATACCACTGGGCTGTAAGCTGCCCAGGCGAAATATGAGATGCTGTTCCTCCAATTCACTCTGACAATGGAGGTGACCTAGGACAGAAAGGTCTGTGTGGGAAAGGGAGGAGAATTAAAGTGTTTAGCAACTGGGAGATCAGGTAGGTCTAGGCAGACTGAGCGAAGGTGTTCAGCGAAATGATCGCCCAGTCTATGTTTGGTCTCGCTGATGTATAAGAGTCAACGGAAACAGTAGATGAGGTTGGAGGAGGTTCAAGTGCACCACTGTCTAACCTGAAAGGACTGTCGGGGTCCCTAGACAGAGTAGAGGGAGGAGGTATAGGGACAGGTATTACATCTCCTGCATTTGCAGGGGAGGGGGTGGTTTGGTTGGGAAGGGATGAGTTAACCAGGGAGTTGCGGAGGGAACGGTCTCTGCAGAAGGCGGAAACGGGTGGAGATGGGAAGATGTGACTAGTGGTGGGATCCCGTTGGAGGTGGCAAAAAAAATGTTGGAGGATTATGTGTTGTATGCGATGGCTGATGGGGTGAAAAGTAAGGACTAGGGGGTCTCTGTGGGGAGCAAGGGCGGAGCTGTGGGGTTACAGAGGAGACACATGTGAGGGCCTCATCTATGATGGAAGAGGGGAACCCCTGTTCTCTAAAGAATGAGAACATCTCATATGTGCTGGTACGGAACACCTCATCTTGGGCGCAGATGCGGTGTAGACGGAGGAATTGGGAGTAGGGGACAGAGTCTTTGCAGGAAGCAGAGCAAGGTGGGAAGAAGTGTAGTCAAGATAGTTGTGTGTTTATAGGTTAATTGGCCTCTAAAATTGCCCCTCATGTGTAGGTTAGAACTACTGTAAGGGTGATCATTGGTCAGCATCAGCCGACGGACCTGTGTCCATGCTGAATCTCTAAACAAAAATGAGACCGTGATAGCTTAGGTATATTTGGAAGGAAATTTGGTACTTACGAGATGCCATTCAGTAAAAAGCCAAGGAAAAGATTGGGTAAATGCACAGAGTCTTTTACCCAGAGTAGGGGAATCAACAACCAGAGAACATAGCTTTAAGGTGAAAGGGGAAAGATTTAATAGGAATCTGAGGGGTAACATTTTCACACAAAAGATGGTGGGTGTATGGAACGAGCTGCCGCAGGAGGTAGTTGAGGCAGGGACTATCGCAATGCTTAAGCAGCAGTTAGACAGGTTCATGGATAGGACAGGTTTAGAGGGATATGGGCCAAACACAAGCAGTTGGGATTAGTGTAGGTGGGACATGTTGGTTGGTGAGGCCAAGATCGACCGATAGGGCTGTTTCCACACTGTATGACTGTATGACTCTATGAGAACCAGACACGGTGTATAATTGCATGTTCTCTGATAATGTGGATGGACTTTTCAATGTGTGTGGATAGGAAAAGTCAGCAAGCAGATGAATTTCTGTAGAGGAGCCATATTATTCTTCTGGATCATAACTTGTGTGGAAAAACCATGGAAACTCTTAGTGACTGATGCTGTCTTACAGCAACTATTGAGCTGGAGTGATGCTTTGTGATCAGGGGATTTCTAGTGTAAATTCATACCCCGTGCCTTCAACCATGTTGATTACGATTGCCTCCTACAATTCTGGTAATGGACACATCTGACAAGGAAAGTATTTTTTGTAGTGGTTAACTTTAATTTTAGTCTGCATGCAATGAACGAATGATAGCTACCAATTTGTGGTCAGAAATAGAGAATATAATGTAATGTTTCAGATCTGAAGGAACTGCAGATGCTGGTTTAAACCGAAGATAGACACAAAATGCTGGAGTGACTCAGGGGGACAGGCAGCATCTCTGGAGTGAAGGGTGACGTTTTGGGTCGAGACCCTTCTTCAGACTGAGAAATATAGACGATGATGTAGAGAGATATAGAAGAAATGAATGAAAGATATCCACAAAAGTAACAATGATAAAGGGAACAGCTAGGTGAGAACATAAACTGGTGTGACTTGGGTGGGGGAGGGATGGAGAGAGAGGGAATGCCGGGGTTACTTGAAGTTAGAGAATCAATATTCATACCACTGGACTGTAAGTTGCCCAGGAGAAATATGAGGTGCTGTTCCTCCAATTTGCGTTTGGCCTCACTCTGACAATGGAGGAGGCCCAGGACAGAAATGTCAGAGTGAGAATGGGAAGGGGAATTAAAGTGTTTAGCAACCGGGAGATTAAGTAGGTCCAGGCGGACTGAGCGAAGGCCTCATCTATGATGGGAGAGGGGAACCACCATTCCCTGAAGAATGAGGACATCTCAGATGTCATATCATATCATATCATATATATACAGCCGGAAACAGGCATTTTCAGCCCTCCAAGTCCATGCCGCCCAGCGATCCCCGTACATTAACACTATCCTACACCCACTAGGGACAATTTTTCACATTTACCCAGCCAATGAACCTACATACCTGCCTAGTATGGAACACCTCATCTTGGGCGCAGATGCGGCGTAGATAGAGGAATTGGACATAATGTATTGTCTGGTGAACAGGGAGGAGTTGGCTGCGCCTAACGGCTGCGGCTCTCTGGCAGTCTGTTGTCTTTTTTTCTTTTTTTTTTTGTTTGTGTCGGTGTTGGGATGGTTTTTGTTTCTGTTTTTGGCTGTGTATGTGTGGTGGGGGTGTGTGGTGGGGGTGTGGGGTGGGGTGGGGGGGTGGGGCGGGGGGAAACCTTTATTTTATTAGGTCCCTTCCCCGGGGCGCGGCTCGGCTGCGGGCCTTAACATTGCCGGCGCAGCTCGGCTGCGGGACGTTTCAGTGCCCGGTGCGGCTCGGCTGCGGGCCTTAACATTGCCGGCGCAGCTCGGCTGCGGGACGTTTCAGTGCCCGGTGCGGCTCGGCTGCGGGCCTTAACATTGCCGGCGCAGCTCGGCTGCGGGACGTTTCAGTGCCCGGTGCGGCTCGGCTGCGGGCCTTAACATTGCCGGCGCAGCTCGGCCGCGGGACGTTTCAGTGCCCGGTGCGGCTCGGCCGCTGGACTTAACATCGCCCGGTGTGGCCGCGGGACGTTTCAGTGCCCGGTGTGGCCGCGGGACGTTTCAGTGCCCGGTGCGGCTCGGCCGCGGGACGTTTCAATGCCCGGTGCGGCTTGGCCGCTGGACTTAACATCGCCCGGTGTGGCCGCGGGACGTTTCAGTGCCCGGCGCGGCTTGGCCGCTGGACTTAACATCGTCAGCGCTGTTCGGCCGCGGGACGTTTCAGTGCCCGGTGCGGCTCGGCCGTTGGACTTAACATCGCCCGGTGTGGCCGCGGGACGTTTCGGTGCCCGGGGCGGCTCGGCCGGGGGGCCTTCCATCCCCTTGCGGGGGCTGTGCGTGTCGTTTGCCTCGGTAGGGGTCGAGCTGCCTGTCCGTGGGTGCGGGGGGAGGAGAGGGGAAGTTTTGTTGCCTCCATCACAGTGAGGGGGTGTTTGGAGTCACTGTGATGGATGTTTGTGTTGGGGTCGGGTGTCCTGTGTTCTTTTCTTTTTGCTGTATTTTGTGTGACTGCTGAAATTTCGCTCGGTGTTGTGCCGAGTGACAATAAAGTGTTGTTATGTTATGTTATGTTATGTGATTAACAGTTCACAGATTTAGTTTATTGTCACGTGTACAGAGGTACATGATAAGGGAATGACATTTTAGTGCAAGGTAATGCCAGCAAAGTCCGATCAAGGATAGTCCGAAAGTCACCAATGAGGTAGATAGTAGTTCAGCGCTGATTAAGGGATAGCTGGAGCTCACAGTAATCCATCCTCCTCAGCAGGTGTCTCTATCGAAAGAAAATGCCAATTCTGAACATAAACTAAAACACCGGGAGAAAACATGAACCGTAATTTGGACCTTTAACACATTGATGAGCTGCAAAAAGCAAAATGAATTCAAAGGTTTCAAAGGTCTTTTATTGTCACATGTACCAATTAAGGTACAGTGATAAGCGGATTACCATACAGCCATAAAAAAAAGCAACAAGACACACAACTACATAAAAGTTAACATAAACATCCACCACAGTGGATTCCCCATGTTCCTCACTGTGGAGGAAGGCAAAAATCCAAACTTCTTCCTCTTCGTTCTCCCGCGAACCATCTGCAGTCAAGGCGGTCGAAGCTCCTGTGCTGGAGCGATCGAAGCCTCCGTGTCGGGGTGGTCGAAGCCCCCATGGCTTAGAGTTCCCGAAGACGGTCTCTGACCAGAGACCACGGGCTCCGTGATGTGAAGTCCGCAAGCACCCACAGTTGGAGCTCTGAGGTCGACCCCTGGCAAAGGGATCGCGAGATCCGCGATGGCAAGTCTGCAGGCGGCCGCGGGGAGCTCTGTATATCGGTCTCCAGCAGAGGCCGGCAGCTCCTCGATGTTGGGCCGCAGTGCGGACGGAGATACGATACGGAAAAAAATTGCATCTCCGTCGAGGTAAGAGATTAGAAAAAGTTTCCCCAACCCGCCCCTCTCCCAACCCCTCCCTCCCCCAACCCCCCACACAAAACAAGGTAAAGAACACTAAAAACATACATTTAACACCTACAATTAAAACACAAAGAAGGAAAGGACAAACTTGGCGAGGCAGCCATTGCCACAGATGGCGGTGGAGACTATCATTGGGTATTTTTCAAGCAGAGATTGATAGGTTCTTGATTAGTGAGGGTGTCAAAGGCTACAGGGAGAAGGCAGGAGAATGGGGTGGAGAGGGAAAGATAGATCAGCCATGATTGAAAGGTGGAGTAGACTTAATGGGCCGAATGGCCTAATTCTGCTCCCAGGTCTCATGTCAAATAGTCCTGATCTGCCAATCTAGTGGATCCCTTTGAAGTAATTCTCTACACATGTCCATGACTTCTCTGTTTCATATTATTATGAAAGTTTAGTTTAGTTTAGAGATACAGTGATGAAAAAGGCCCTTCAGCCCACCGAGTCCGCGCTGACCAACGATTCCCATACACTATTTCTAACCTAGGTGGTGGAGACCAAGTCATGCGTATTTTTAAAGCGGAGATCGATAGTTTCTTGATTAGTGAGGGCGTCAAAGGTTACGGGGAGAAGGCAGGAGAATGGGGTTGGGAGGGAAAGATAGATCAGTCATGATTGAATGGTGGAGTAGACTCAATGGGCCGATTGGCTAATTCTGGACGGATGAATTATTGAATTACATTTGGCAGCACTGAATAAAGATTTTTTCCATCATATTCATTTCTAAATCTCTGCAATCTTTCGCTCTTTGTTCAGGGACGTGGTAAGTCTAATGATCAGGACGCAGAAGACAGAATGAATAATTTACCTCATGGCCTAAACAACTTAGGCAGTAAGGTGAGTATTTGGAAATAAAATGTTGGGGTCATTTTGGAGGGATGGGAGGGAGAAGAGGGGAGGAAAGAGGGAAAAGAGGGAGAGGGAATGAGGGGAAAGAAGGGGGGAAAGAAGGGAATGAGAGTGGAGAGGGGGGAAAGAGGGATTGGGAAGAGGGAAGGGAGGATGAGGGAGGGGAGGGGGAGTTGGGGTAGAGGGAGCAAGGGGGTAGAGGGAGGTGGGGTAAGGGTATAGAGGGGAGAAAGGGGGGAGAGAGATGGGAGTAAGAGTTGGGGAGAGGGGGCAAAGGGGGAAGAGGGTGGGCAAGGGGCAAAGAGGGTGATGTGAGGGTGAGGGAGGAAGAGGAGGTGGAGAAAGGGGAGGGGAGAGGGGCACATGGGGGGTTAGGGGGAGGGAGAGGGGAGTAGATAAAGGTGGTGAAGAGGTGAGGGGCAAAGATGGCAATGGAGGGGAAGAGGGGAGGGATGGGGCAGAAAGCGGGGGCAAGTGGTGGGAATGGGAGGGGAGAGGAGGGGGGAGGAGGGGATAGAGAGAGGGCAAGAGGGGGAAGAGGAGCAAGGGGGAAGAAGGGAATGAGGGAAAAACAGGAGAGCAAGGGTGAGAAGAAGTGGGGAAAGGGAAGGGGGAGGGAGAGGAGAAAAAGGAAAAAGAGGGATGGGGAAGAGGGGAGTGGGATGGGGAAGGGAGGGAGGATTTAAGGGGAAGAAAGGGGACGGTCGGGGTTTGGAGATGTTAATGGAGAGTTGCTGGATGTTGCATAAAGCGGAGGATTGGCTGATACAGAGTGCAAGGCCAGCCAGGGCCCAGGGCAGTGGAGGGAAGTGATGGGATGGGTGAGGGAGGGGCAAAGAGGGGAGAGGATGGAGGGGGAGGGATGGGGGCAGAAAGCGGGGGGGGGGGGCAAGTGGTAGGAACAGGAGGGGAGGGGAAGAGGGGTAGAGATGGGGAGGGGGTTGATGGGGTAGAAAGGGGAGGGGGAATGATGTAGAGAGGGGGACGTGGGGGTGTTTTGTAGATGTTAGTGGGGAGTTGCTGGATGTTGTATGAGTGGAGGCTGGGCTGGGGCAGAGTGAGCTGGACCTGGTGTGCTTGTTGCCGTAGGTGGAGATGGTGTTCTGGTTGCTGTCCATGCTGGCCACCCGGGACAAGGAGGACATGTCGCGGACCTTGCTGGCCATGTCCAGCTCTCAGGACAGCTGCGTGGCCATGCGCAAGTCGGGCTGCCTGCCGCTGCTCATCCAGCTGCTGCACGACAGCGAGCGGGAGGCCGCAGGCTCCGCCGCCGACGGGGGCAACAAGGAGGCCCGGGCCCGGGCCAGCGCCGCCCTCCACAACATCGTCTACTCGCAGCCCGACGAGGGCCAGGCCAAGCGGGAGATGCGTGTCCTCCATGTACTGGAGCAGGTGCGGCTCTACTGTGACTCCTGCTGGGAGTGGCTGGACAACAGAGCAACGGGAAACAGCACCGAGACCAACAACCGTGAGTACTGCCAGGGGGAGGGGGGAGGGGAAAGGGGGGAGGAGGTGGGGGGAATGGGGGGAAAGGAAAGTGAAGGAGGGAAGCGGTGAAGAAAGGGGAGGAAGGCGGGAAAGTGAGGGAAGAGGGGGGAATAGGGAAGCAGAGGGGGAAGAAGGGGGAGGAGGGGGATAAGAGTTGGGGAAGGGGGAGGGAGGGGGGAATAGGGGGGGAAGGGGAGTAAAGAAAAGAGGGGAAGAAGGAGGGAAGAGGTGGGGAAAGGGGGAAGAGATGGAGAGAGGGGGAAGAGGGAGGGAGGGGGAAAGGGGGGAGAGGAGGGGAAAGTGGGGAGGGAGGGGGGACTAGTGGGGAAGGGGAGTGAAGAAGAGGGGGAGAGGGAGGGAAGAGTTGGAGAAAGGGGGAAGAGATGGAGAGAGGGGGGAAGCGGTGGTGAAAGGGGGTAGGGAGGGAGGAGAGGGGAATAGGGGGAGTGGAAAAGAGGGGCAGCAAGAAAGAGGGGGAGGAAGGGGGGAGGAGAGGAGAGGAAAGAAGAGGGGGAGATGAAGATGTCAAACATAATGCCGTTAAATTGATCTCCTCAGCCTGTACATGATCCATATCTCTCTATTCCCTGCACTTCCACGTGCCCATTTAAATGCCTCATCAAAACTAGAGTCATACCTGCCTCCACCACCACCTCGGGCAATGTGTTCCAGGCCTCCATTACTCTCTGTATAAAAAAACCTGCCCAGCACATCTCCATTAAATATTCCCCCTCTCACTTTATGGCCATGCCCTCTGGTGTTGGACAAGTCCCCTCCTCATGGTATATGATAATCAAAAAATACAATACCTTTAACCATAATGGGCAGTAACCATATTAATGTAAATACTGGTCCATCGTACAACCTAAGATACTGTCCATAGATGATCACAGTTGCTGAGATTAGTCTTGTGCAGTGCCCAAGAGCCTAATTGTTGCTTGGAAGAAGTTGTTCTTGAACCTGGAGGACATGGTTTTCAGGTTCTTGTATGTTCTTCCCTGACGGTGGTGGTGAGATGAGAGTGTGGACATGGCCAGGGTGGTGTGGCCTTCACTGATATTAGCTGCTCTTTTTGAGGCAGAGCCTGCTATGGATCCCTTTGATGGTGGGGAGGTCAGCACTTGCCCACGTCACGCCCCGGTCACGCCCTCTTCCCCCCCTCTCCCATCAGGCAAAAGGTACAGAAGTGTGAAAACGCACAGCTCCAGATTCACGGACAGTTTCTTCCCAGCTGTTATTGGGCAACTGAACCGTCCCATCCACAACTAGAGAGCAGTCCTGAACTATTATCATTGGTGACCCTCGGACTATCCTTGATCAGACCTTGCTGGCTTTACCTTGCACGAAACATTATTCCCTTATCATGTATCTATGCACTGCAAATGGCTCGATTGTAATCATGTATTGTTTTTCCGCTGACTGGATAGGACGCAACAGAAGCTTTTCACTGTACTTCGGTACATGTGTCAATAAACTAAACTAAACTAAACTAAACTACCTGTGATGGGGGGCAGTGTCTACCACTCTCTATAGTCTCCTTCGTTCCTGGGAGGAAGAAAAAGAGAAAAGGAATATTTAGTTTCGTTTGGTTTATTCTCGTCATGTTCACAGTGAAAATCTTTTTTGTTGCATATTGTCCAGTCGGTGTGGAGACTATATGTAATCACAACCAAGCCGCCCACTGTGTACAGATACAGGACCAGGTTAGAGCGGATGCTCAAGTCAAGTCAAGTTTATTTGTCACATACACATACAAGATAAGAAGTGCAGTGAAATGAAAGGTCACCCACAGTCCAGCAATAGAGCAATAAAAATAAACAATCACAACCAACACAAAACACACAAAAAAAAAGAAACATCCATCCCAGTGAGTCTCCTCCAGTCACCTCCTCACTGTGATGGAAGGCCAGAATGTCTTTTCTCTTCCCCTGCCGTCTTCTCCCGCGGTCAGGCTGTTGAAGTTGCCACGTTCCAGGCCGCGCCGGACGGTGAAAGGTCCGCAGTGGGCCGACCCAAGCCCCGCGGTCCGGGGCTGGCGAAGACGCTGCCGCTGCACATCGGGGCGGTCGTGGCTCCCGACATTGAAGCCCCCGCCGAGCAGAGAAAATCCCGCGGCCTATTTCAGGACCAGATTCAGGCCATTCGGCTATTTGCAGTGTCTCACCGTGACCGATCCTCATCCTGAGCACCGCTTCCCTGCAGTAATCCCTTGACTCATTGAAACATAGCAAATAGGTGCAGGAGTAGGCCATTCAGCCCTTCGAGCCAGCACCGCCATTCAATATGTTCACGGCTGATCATCCAAAATCAGTACTCCGTTCCTGCTTTCTCCCCATATCCCTTGATTCCATTAGCCCTAAGTGCTATATCTAACTCTCTCTTGAATGCATCCAGTGAATTGGCCTCCACTGCCTTCTGTGGCAGAGAATTCCACAGATTCACAACTCTCTGGTTGAAATGTTTTTCCTCATCTCAGTCCTAAATGGCCTACCTCTTAAACTGTGACCCCTGGTTCTGGACTCCTCCAACATCGGCAACATTGTTCCTACATCTAGCTTGTCCAATCCCTTTAGAATTTTATATGTTTCCATAAGATTCCTTCTCATCCTTGTAAATTCCAGTGAATACAAGTCCAGTCGATCCATTCCTTCATCACATGTCAGTCCCACCGTCCCGGAAATTAACCTGATTAGCCTACGCTGTACTCCCTCAATACCAATAGGAGACCAAGACTGCACACAATACTCCAGGTGTGGTCTCACCAGGGCCCTGTACAACTGCAGTAGGACCTCCTTGCTCCTATACTCCAATCCTCTCGTTATGAAGGCCAACATGCCATTAGCTTTCTTCACTGCCTGCTGTACCTGCATGCTTACTTTCCGTGACTGATGTACAAGGACACCCAGGTCTCGTTGCACCTCCCCTTTTCCTAATCTGACACCATTCAGATAATAATCTGCCTTCTTGTTCTTGCCACCAGAGTGGATAACCTCACATTTATCCACATTATACTGTATCTGCCATGCATCTGCCCACTCACACAACCTATCCAAGTCACCCTGCAGCCTCATAGCATCCTCCTCCCAGCTCACACTGCCACCCAGCTTTGTGTCATCCGCAAACGTGGAGATGTTACATTTAATTCCTTCGTCTAAATCGTTAATGAATATTGTAAATAACTGGGGTCCCAGCACTGAGCCTTGCGGCACCCCTCTAATCACTGCCTGCCGTTCTGAAAAGGACCCGTTAATTCCTACTCTTTGCTTCCTGTCTGACAACCAGTTCTCTATCCATGTCAATACCATAGAGTCTCAGAGTCATAGCGTGATACAGCATGGAAACATGCTCTTCAGCCAACTTGCCCACACCGGCCAACATGTCCCAGCTCAACTGCTCCCACCTGCCTGCGTTTGGCCCATATCCCTCCAAACCTGTCCTATATATGTACCTGTCCATTTCTTAAATGTCTCATTTAATGTCTTAAAATCTCTGCCTTAAATATACTCAGCCAGGCAAAACATCAACTAGGCATCAATCCGATCAAACCTTTAAAAGCTTTGTGCATTCCAGAGGTCACCTCCCGTTCAGCAAAGTTCAATAGATTACCAGCTGATAGAGCTGTTTTGTTAAGTGATTGAAAATTGATCGAAGCCCAGCCCAGCTTCTGTGACGTTTTCTGTGTTAAATCACGCAAATCAAGAAATGTGACATGGAACTTAGAGCTATAGAATCATATAGTGTGGAAACAGGCCCTTTTACCCAACTTGCCCACATCGACCAACATGCCCCATCTACAGTAGTCCCACCTGCCTGCATTTGGCCCATACCCCTCTAAACCTGTTCTATCCCTGTAACTGTCCAAATGTTCCTTAATGGTTGTGATACTACCTCCTCCAGCAGCTCGTTCCATATACCCACCATCCTCAGTGTGAAAAAGTTACCCCTCAGGTTCCTATTAAATCTTTCCCCCCCCCATCTCACCTTAAACCTATATTCTCCAGATCTCTATTCCCCTACTCTGGGCAAGAGACTCTGTGCATTTACCCGATCTATTCCTCTCATAATTTTACACACTTCCTGCCACAAGTACCCCTCGTGACCAACAATGCATTCAAGGCGTGTATAGTTTAGTTTAGTTTAGAGTTACAGCATGGAAACAGCCCCTTTGGCCCAACGAGTCCTTGTCTGGTGTTAAATGGTGTTGTTTTCTTTTCTCTTGTAGTGCCGTTACCCATTGAACCTCAGATCTGCCAGGCAATGTGCGCCATAATGAAGCTGTCCTTCGATGAGGAGTACCGACGAGCAATGAATGAGCTAGGCAAGTTGCAACCATGGTCTTTTCCTTTCTCGCTTCGTTGTTCTCTCTGCGTGCCCATGTACAAGACACAGTTTGCAGTAGTGTGACAGGAAGCACTCCATTTCCAAATCCAACTGGACTCAAGAAGCTTAACATCATCTAGGATAAGGCAATCCACTTAATTGGTTTACTATCCACCAACCCAAACGTTCATTCTCTCCCCCTTCAGTAACTGCAGTGCTTACCATCTACAAAATGTGCCTGCCTATGCTATTCCAGCATCACCTCTCAAATATGCATCATTCACCACCAAGAACAGCATGGAAGTAGATTCATGATTCCTAAACCAAGTTGCACACTATCCAGACTGAAATAAATCTGTTTCTTCAAGGCCATTGGCTATAAATCCTTACCACATTATGGGAATTATTCACCATATACAGTAGACTACAACAGTTCAAGAAAAAGACTCACTAACAATTTCTCAAGGTTAATTACGGATGGATCTTAGGGTATTAGAGTCATAGAACCATAAAGTCACACAGCATTGGAAAGATGCCCTTCGGCCCAACTTGCCCACACCGGCCAACATGTCCCAGCTACACTAGTCTCACCTGCCCGCGTTTGGCCCATATCTCTCCAAACCTGTCCTATCCATGTACCTATCTGTTTCATTCTTGCTATTGAGGGCGTGCAGCGTAGGTTTACTAGGCTAATTCCCGGAATGGCGGGACTGTCATATGTTGAAAGACTGGAGCGACTAGGCTTGTATACACTGGAATTTAGAAGGATGAGAGGGGATCTTATCGAAACGTTTAAGATTATTAAGGGGTTGGACACGTTAGAGGCAGGAAACATGTTCCCAATGTTGGGGGAGTCCAGAACCAGGGGCCACAGTTTAAGAATAAGGGGTAGGCCATTTAGAACAGAGATGAGGAAAAACTTTTTCAGTCAGAGAGTTGTAAATCTGTGGAATTCTCTGCCTCAGAAGGCAGTGGAGGCCAATTCTCTGAATGCATTCAAGAGAGAGCTAGATAGAGCTCTTAAGGACAGTGGATTCAGGGGGTATGGGGAGAAGGCAGGAACGGGGTACTGATTGAGAATCAGCCATGATCACATTGAATGGCGGTGCTGGCTCGAAGGGCCGAATGACCTACTCCTGCACCTATTGTCTATTGTCTATAAAATGTTGGGATAGTCCCTGCCTCAACTACCTCCTCTGGCAGCTTGTTCCATACACACACCACTCTTTGTGTGAAAAAGTTACTCCTCAGATTCCTATTAAATCTCTTCCCCTTCACCTTAAACTTATGTCCACTAGTCCTTGATCCCCCTGCTCTGGGCAAGAGACTGTCTGCATCTACCCGATCTATTCCTCTCATGATTTTATATACCTCTATAAGATCACCCCTCATCCTCTTGCGCTCCAAGGAATAAAGCTGGTCTTCTCATTGCCACTCTCGTCCTGAAAATATGAATGAAAAAATGTTCATCGACTAGACCAAATCTCTCCTGTGGGCAAACTGATCTTAATGGGAAAAATAATTATTTATTTAATGTTGTAAAGCACTGGAATGCCGATGAATCATAGAAATCCTGCAAATGTGAATACGTTCTATGTATTCTTCCCAGAGGAAGGGAAACCATTTAGGTAAATAATCATTCAAGATTTTCTACCTGATCCTCAGTCAGTGGTCTTAAATGTACAACCTTTCAATATAAATGCCTCTGGAATGTGATTAGAGTCTTAGTCAGGCCCTTCGGTCCTGCTCATCCATGCCGACCAATACGCCCCATCTAAGCTAGTCCAACTTTCCGGAGTTTGGCCCATATCCCTCCGAACCTTTCCTGTTCATGTACCTGTCCATATTTATTTTAAATGGTTGTACCTGCCTCAACAATTTCCTCTGGCAGCCCGTTCTATATATCCACCACCCTCTGTGCGAAAAAGTTGTCCCTCGGGTTCCTATTAAATCTTTCCCCTCTCACTTTAAATCTATGCCCTCTAGTTCTTGAATCCCTACCCCCATCGAAAAGGAATCAGTGCATTCACCCTATCTATTAGCCTCATGATTTTATAGGCCTCTATAAAGTCACCCCTCAGCATCTTGCGCTCCAAGGAATAAAGTCCTAGCCTGCCCAACCTTTGGCTCAGGCCCTGGCGTCCTGGCAACATCCTTGTAAATCGTCTCTGCACTCTTTCCAGCCAAGCGGCATCTTTTCTTTAGCAGGGGGACCAAAACTGAACACAAGGCTCCAAATGCCTTGTACAAATATAACACAATGCCCTGACTTCTATACTCAATTTCCTGACTGCTAAAGGCCAATGTGCCAAAAGTGTTCTTCACCACCCTATCTCCCATTTCAGGGAACTATGTACTTGTACTCCTTGATCTCTCTTCTCTACAACACTCCCCAGGGTCATACAATGCGAAGTTCCTGCCCTAATTTGACACCCCAAAGTTCAATACAATACAATACAATACAATATATCTTTAGTGTCATTGTACAGGGGTACAACGAGATTGGGAATGCTCCTCCCATACGATGCAATAAATTAATTAGAAACATAGAAACAGAAAATAGGTGCAGGAGTAGGCCATTCGGCCCTTCGAGCCTGCACCGCCATTCAATATGATCATGGCTGATCATCCATTAGCTAATCAGTATTAATTTAAACAACCTAATGAAACAAATTAGAAACAGTTTTAAAACAGAATAAAGTGCATGTAGGTCTGTGCCAGTTCGCTGTGCGATGTGACCATCCGGCTCAGCAGGACCGGTTCATGGCAGCTATGGCCCTGGGGATGAAGCTGTTCCTGAGTCTGGAGGTGCGGGCGTAGAATGCCTTGTAGCGTCTGCCCGATGGTAGAATTTCGAACAGACTATTGCAGGGGTGTGAGGAGTCTTTGTGAATGCTGGTGGCTTTTCTGAGGCATCGTGTGTTGTAGATGCCCTCCAAGGCTGGTAGCTGTGTTCACACTTACTTAAATTTTGTTTTCTTCTGGCTTGTGGAGCTTTATTCAGATTACAAGTCTACCAGATTTAAGTGCTGATTTCTGATCCTAATTCCAAGCATATTTAGTTCCACAAAAGAAGATTGATTAAAAAAAATATTGAATCAGTCATTGAAATTTTGGAGACCTGAATGAAAATTTATGTTCAAATTCCCATGAATCTGCTCACCTCTACTGGCTTAAGGAAGTCCAAGGGTCTGGATCTGATTCATAACTGGTTAAAAATGAACAGTGGAGATATAAAGAACAGCAGGTGCTGGAATCTTGAATACAAGACATCTGGACAGGTACAGGGATGGGAAAGGTTTAGGGGGATATGAGCCAAATGTGGGCAGATGAGATGAACATAGATGCGGCAGCTTGGTCAACAGGTGCAAGTTGGGCCGAAGGACCTGTTTTCATGCTGTCTGACTACAACTTTATACAACACGAAATGCTGGAGGATCGGTGCGGCACGGTGGCGCAGCGGTAGAGTTGCTGCCTTACAGTGCCAGAGAGCCGGGTTCGATCCCGACCACGGGTGCTGTCTGTACGGAGTTTGTACGTTCACCCTGTGACCTGCATAGGTTTTCCCTGGGAGCTCCGGTTTCCTCCCACACTCCAAAGATGTACAGGTTTGTATGTGTAATTGGCTTGGTAAAATTGTAAATTGTCCCTAGTGTGTAGGATAGTGTTACTGTGCAGGGATTGCTGGTTGGTACGGATTCAGTGGGCCGAAGGGCCTGTTTCCATGCTGTATCTTTAAACAAAACTAATGGTTCAATGGTTCAGAAAGCATCTGTGGAGGGAATAGACAGGTGACGTTTCAGGTCGAGAGTCCTGAATAGTGTTTGGAGCAGCTAAATTTGACAGAGAGGATCAATGCTGAGATGTTGCCAGGACTCGAGGGCCTGAGCCACAGGGAGAGGTTGAGCAGGCTAGAACTCTATCACTCAGAGTGCAGGAGGATGAGGGGTGGTCTTACAGAGGTGTACAAAATTATGAGAGGAATAGATCAGGTAGATGCACAGAGTCTCGAGAAACAGAACACATAGGTTTAAGGTGGGGGGGGGGGGGAAGATTTAATAGTTTCCTGAGGGGTAACTTTTTCACGCAAAGGTGGTAGGTGTATGGAACGAGCTGCCAGAGGAGGGAGTTGAGGCAGGTACTATCACAATGTTTAAGAAACCTTTGGACAGGTACATGGATAGAACAGGTTTAGAGGGATGCAGGCAGGTGGGACTAGTGTAGGTGGGACATGTTGGCCGGTGTGAGTAAGTGGGCCGAAGGGCCTGTTTCCATGCTGTATCACTCAATGACTCCATGTGAGATGGCTGTTGGTTTGTTTCTCCTCTGATACAGGAGGTTTGCAGGCAGTGGCAGAACTGCTTCAGGTGGACTGTGACATGTATGGGGCCACCAATGACCCTCTGAACTCGGCCCTCCGACGGTATGCAGGGATGGCCCTGACCAACCTCACCTTTGGAGATGTAGTCAACAAGGTGAGTGACCCTGCCTGGTGCAGGTCTATCTGCAAGTAATTGTAATTGTAATTCTTTTATTAGCCAAGTATGTAAAAACATACAAGGCATTTGATTTGCCATAGTCATACCAAAAACGCAACAAGACACACAACTACGTAAAAGTTAACATAAACATTCACCACAGCGTCTCCCCCACATTTCTCACTGTGATGGAAGTCAATAAAGTCTTATCTTCTTTCCTCCTTATTTTCCCACGGACGAGGCAGTCGAACCTTCCGCAGCCGACGATCGAAGCTCCCGCGATCGGGGCGGTCGAAGCTCCTGCGGTTAGAGCTCCCGAAGTCGGTCCCTAACCAAGGGACCGCGAGCACCACGAAGTTAAGTCCGCAGGCTCCCGTGGTTTGAGCTCCCGAAGTCGATCCCCAGCAAGAGGCCGCCAGCTCCACGATGTTAGGCCGTAGCGCGGACGGGGATACTATACGGAAAAGGGCGCATCTCTGTCGAGGAATGAGATTAACAAAAGTTACCCCAACCTCCCCACATAATACAAAACTAAAGATACACTAAAACAAACATTTAACAACAGACTAAAAACAACAAAAGTGGAAAAAGGACAAGACAGACTGTTGGCGAGGCCTTGGCACATGTTACTGGCCAAGGTGGCACAGAGCTAGAGTTGCTGCCTTACAGCGCCAGAGACCCAGGTGTGATCCTGACTACGGGCGCTTGTCTGTACGGAGTTTGTACGTTCACCCCGTGACTGCGTGGGTTTTCCCAGGATGCTCTGGTTCCCTCCCACACTCCAACGACGTACACGTTGGTAGGCTAATTGGCTTGATATCATTGTAAATTATCCCTAGTGTGTGTAGGATAGTGTTAGAGTCCGGGGATCGCTGGTGGGCATGGAGTCAGTGGGCAGAGGAGCCTGTTTCTGTGCTGCATGTCTGTGCTGTCTGTACGGAGTTTGTACATTCTCCCCGTGACCGCGTGGGTTTTCTGAGATCTTCGGTTTCCTCCCACACTCCAAAGACCTACAGGTGTGAAGGTTATTTGGCTTGGTATAAATGTAAATTGTCCCTAGTCGGTGGATCGCTGGATCGCTGGTCAAAGGGCCTGTATCCCTAAACTAAAATATGTTCAAATATTACTCTAAGCACACCGCCCACACAAATTGAAGATTAATGCGAAAAACAATTAAAGCGAACTGCCAAGATATTTTCCCAGGAATTTAAAATTCTGAGTGGATGAAAAAAAGAGGATTTGTGTATGTTTTGACAATTTATCTTAACCAACCTATTTAGGCACATTAATTAAGTTCCATTTATTATAAATAATTTATGACCTGAGCTCATCTCATCTGTGAATGAAATATAATCTGCCAGATCATGGGCAAACTCGTTAATCTCTTGCAAACAGTTAACGATCGGCCTGTCTGTGGGACATATTTGCCAGAGGGGCACGGTTGCTCTGAACCATAATTGGATTTCCTTCTCTGTCTTTCTTCCCTTCCAGCTTCCACAGCAAAAATGACACTTCCCAGGATCTTGACCCATGCGTTCAGTTTAAGGTGAAGGGGCAAAGATTTGATAGGAATCTGAGGGGTCACCTTGTCACACAAAGGGTGGAGGGTGTATGGAACAAGCTGCCGGAGGAGGTAGTTGAGGCAGGGACTATCCCCACATTTAAGAAACAGTTAGACAGGTACATGGATAGGACAGGTTTGGGGGGATATGGACCAAATGAGGCAGGTGGGGTTAGTGTAGCTGGGACATGCTGGCCGGTGTGGGCAAGATGGGCCGAAGGGCCTGTTTCCACACTGTATGACCCTATCCAATCCCCCACGCCATGGGACTTATGCAAAGTTTCATCCGAAACTGTCAGGGGTAGAAATTTGTCTTGTGTTATGAACATAGAACCTGGAACAGTATAGAGTAGGAATAGGTCCTTCAGCCCACAATGTCCATGATGTCAAGTTAAACTAATCTCTTTTGCCTGCATGTGATTCATATCCATCCATGCCCTGCATTTCCAAGTGCCTATCTAAAAGGCTCTTAAACGCCACTATCATATCTGCCACCACCACCACCCTTGGCAGCGAGTTCCAGGCACCCACCACTCTCTGTGTAAAATTAAAATCTCGACAGTGAAGCACCTTTTTCCGTATCGTATCCCCGTCCGCGCTATGGCCTAACATCGTGGAGCTGGCGGCCTCTTGCTGGGGATCGACTTCGGGAGCTCAAACCTCAGGAGCCTGCGGACTTAACCTTCACATCTTCTTTAAACGTTGCCTCTGTCACCTTAAAACTATGTCCAGTGAGGGGTGACACAGTGGTGCAGCGGTGGAGCTGTTGCCTTATCTCGACAGAGACCTGGGTTCGATCATGACTGTGCGTGCTGTCTGTGCAGAATTTGCACGTTCTCCCTGTGACCTCATGAGCTTTCTCCGGGTGTTCTGGTTTCCTCCCACATTCCAAAGACGTGTAGGTTTGTAGGTTAATCAGCTTCTGTACATTGTCCCTACTGTGTAGGATGGAACTAGTGTGATTGTTGATCATCACGGACTCGGTGGGTTGAAGGACCTGTTTCCACGCTGTATCTCTAAAGACAGAGTTGATTGATGGGTGGCATGGACTCGGTAGGTCGGTGATCGCTGGTATGCGGGGTCTCAGTGGGCTGAAGGACCTGTTTAAATGCTGGGTCTTTCAACCAACAAAAAAACCCAATTCGGGTCAGATCAAAGAGCTAAAGTAGTTCTAGATCACAAAAATGACTCCTTCAAAAATAGGATCTTGCTCTGGCGATTTAGCCCCCCCCCTGTGGGGCCACAGTGTGGTATTAAAGAGACATTTACAGGTGCAAAACCCTTGGACAAACCCAAGCCCATTTGTCTTGGTCAAAAATATCTTGATGAGAATGAATCACACTGCTCGGTAAATAAGATGTGCCAACTTATTGAGTATTCAGGACCTGGTTTCCTCTTGCAGGCTACACTGTGCTCGAGGAAAGGCTGCATGCAAAGTATCGTGGCCCAGTTAGAGTCCGACAGTGAAGACATACATCAGGTTAGTCATGAATTATTTTGTTCAAAAATACTTGGGGCATGATCCTGCAATGATATTAACCACAACTTAAAAACAAAATAAAAACAGGGCCTTTCATTTATGCATGATAAAATAGAGGGATATGGACCAAATGCAGGCAGGTGGGACTAATGTAGATGGGGGATGTTGGTCGGCATGGGCAAGTTGGGCCAAAGGGCCTGTTTCCAGACTGAATGACTGTAATACTATAAATATCATAGTCACACTGCACAGGAACAGGCCCGATGGTCCATGCCGGCCATTGTACCCATCAGCACCAATCGAACCTGCCCGCATCAGGACCATGCATTTCCATGACTTGGTAACTCAAGTGCAAAAAAATGATATTCATAAGTTCATTTGTAGGAGCTGATTTAGGCCACTCAGTTCACGAAGTCTACTCCGCCATTCAATCGTGGCTGATCTATCTTTCCCTCTCAACCCCATTCAATAGACAATAGACAATAGGTGCAGGAGGAGGCCATTCGGCCCTTCGAGCCAGCACCGCCATTCAATGTGATCAAGGCTGATCATTATCAATCAGTACCCCGTTCCTGCCTTCTCCCCATACCCCCGACTCCGCTATCCTTAAGAGCTCTATCTAGCCCTTACTAATCAGGAATCTGTCAATCTCCACCTTAAAAATATCCATTGATGTCCTCCACAGCCGTCTGTGGCAATGAATTCCACGGTTTCACCATCCTCTGACTAAAGAAATTCCTCCTCATCCCCTATCTAGTCCTTTTAATCTGAGGCTATGGCCTCTGGTCCTCGACTCTCCCACTAGTGGAAACATCCTCTCCACATCCAAGTCTTTCACTATTTGGTAAGTTTCAATGAGGTCCCCCTCATCCTTCTAAACTCCAACGAGTAACTTCTTCAAATTTAATTTAATTTGGACTTATCCTTTGACTGACTGCATGGGAATGTGCAAAATGGATTCAAGTGGAAAAATAGGTATTTTCGAATGTTTTATTGAAAACATTGAATAGAATTCAAAACATAATTTCTATTATCAAACAAAATCAAAACATAATCTAGAAAATAAGACAGTACAACACAGCAAAAGTTCCTTCGGCCAACAATGTCTGTGTCAAATAAGATGCCAAGACCTACTTTTATTTGTCGTATTTGCATTAATTGTCTTATTTGCATGTAACCCATTCTCTGCATATCCATGTGCCTAGCCAAAAGTATCTCAAACTCCACTATCGCATCTGCCTCCACTATCACCCCTGGCAGCACTATGTGTAAAAAAAAACTTGTGTCACACATCTCCTTTAAACTTTGCCCCTCTCAACTTAAGGCTATGCCCCTCTGTATTTGATATTTCTATCAATAGACAATAGGTGCAGGAGTAGGCCATTCGGCCCTTCAAGCCAGCACCGCCTTTCAATGTGATCATGGCTGATTATTCTCAATCAGTACCCCGTTCCTGCCTTCTCCCCATACCCCCTGACTCTGCTATCTTTAAGAGCTCTATCTAGCTCTCTCTTGAACGCATTCAAAGAATTGGCCTCCACGGCCTTCTGAGGCAGAGAATTCCATAGATTCACAACTCTCTGACTGAAAAAGTTTTTCCTCATCTCCGTTCTAAATGGCCTACCCCTTATTCTTAAACTGTGGCCCCTTGTTCTGGACTCCCCCAACATTGGGAACATGTTTCCTGCCTCTAACGTGTCCAACCCCTTAATAATCTTATACGTTTCGATAAGATCCCCTCTCATCCTTCTAAATTCCAGTGTATACAAGCCTAGTCGCTCCAGTCTTTCAACATATGACAGTCCCGCCATTCCGGGAATTAACCTCCTAAACCTACGCTGCATGCCCTCAATAGCAAGAATATCCTTCCTCAAATTTGGAGACCAAAACTGCACACAGTACTCCAGATGCGGTCTCACTAGGGCCCTGTACAACTGCAGAAGGACCTCTTTGCTCCTATACTCAACTGGTTGTAAAAGGTTCTGTCTACCTTATCTATGCTTCTTATAATTTCATAGACTTCTATCAGGTCTTCTCACAACCTTTTGACATTCCAGAGAAAACATTCCAATTTAGTCGGAATCATTTTCCCTCAGAAATATTCAGGCTGAGATTGAAACTGGTGGGAAGGTCAATTTGCATCGCCGAGGCTAATTCGCTAAGCTGCATTTTGCTAGTCCAGCCCCATTTGACAGCAAATGGGACTGGGCCAATGTGCACACTTGGTCAGCATGGACAAGGTGGGCTGAAGGGCCTGTTTCCGTGCTGTACAACTCTCAGGCTCGGACAGGCTTTGGTCAAAGTGTAACATTCACGTCCTGTTCCAGGTTGTGGCCAGTATTTTGAGGAACCTTTCGTGGCGAGCAGATGTCAACAGCAAGAGGATTCTGCGTGATGTCGCGAGTGTCACTGCACTGATGCAGTGTGCTCTAAAGGCAAAAAAGGTACCTTCTTATTAACTTAGCTCACAATTTCATTGCTAATCTGTGACTCCAATAACGAATAAACACAAAGTGCTGGAGTAATTCAGTGGGCCAGGCACCATCCCTGGAGAACATGGATAGCTGAACATGGATATGGGCGGCACAGTGGCACAGCGGTAGAGTTGCTGCCTAGTGTGTACAATAATGCTAGTGTACGGAGTGATCGCTGGTCGACACGGACTCGGTGGGCCGAAGGGCCTGTTTCCGTGCTGTATCTCTAAAGTCTATAGTCTAAAGGCGACGTGTTGGGCCGGGATCCTTCTTCAGACCATGGGAGAAAAGAAAGCTGGGAGATTGGGGAGGGCAGGGTTTGTCAGGCTTTGTCCTGCATGGTCATGCTTTGTCCACCCCCTCCACTCCTCCAGCTTTCTTTCCTCTCATCCCCGCAATCAGTCCGAAGAAGGGTCCCGATCCAAAACATCACCTATCCACATTCGCCAGGGATGCTGCCTGACCCGCTGAGTTACTCCAGCCTTTTTTGTCTTTCCTTGGTAAACTAGCATCTGCAGTTCCTTATTTCTTTAGTAACGAATGTTGGGAATAGATGTTCCTGCCATTGTGAGCACCAGAGGGAATCCATTTTCTGGGACCGGCATTTCAGAAAGAACCACATTACCTTAATGGTCTCAATCCATACTTAGATTTTATTTTAACGTTACACATGTACCTCGTTGAATTCAACAATTCCAGAAAACCAACCTTTCCGGTTTCTATCAGAACTGGCCAGTTCTCATGAAGGGTCACCACCTTGAGACACTGAGACACTTGTTTATCTCTGCACAGATGAGGTTTGGCTAGGTGTTCCCAGGATTACATAGAACATAAAACAGTACAGCACAGAAACAAGTCCTTCCTCTCATAATGTTTGTTCTGAACACGAAGCCAAGATAAACCAAACTCAGCTGCCTGCACATGATCCATATCTCTACATTCCCTGCACACCCATCTGCCGATCTCAAAGCCTCCTAAATGCCACATTCGTATATGCCTCCACCACCACCCCTGACAGCTTGTTCCAGGCACTCAGCACTTCCAAAAGAGGAAATGTAAAATATAAAGTTGGAGGAGGGATATGGAAGGAAGGGGGCAGAGCAGAGGGGAAAGAGGGGCTTAAAGGGGAAATGGGGGAGATGGGATTATGAAGGAGAGGAAAGCAGCAGATTGACGGGGGGGGGTTGGGAGATGGTGGGAGAAATGTGTGCTCATGGAACAAGGGAAGCAATCTGCTCTTCCACAACCCACAATGTCTGTGCCGAACATGATGCCAAGATCAACTCTTATCTGCCTGAACAGAATCCACATCCCTCCATTTCCTGCATATCCATGTGCATATTAGGGTAGACGAAAAAAGATTCTGACCCAAAATGTCACCAATCGTTTTTCTCCAGCGAGGGTGCCTGACCAGCATGTTGTCTATTTTCTGTTTATCCAAAAGCCTCTTAAATGTCATAATCGTATCTGCCTCCAACACCACAGCTGGCAGTGCGTTCCAGGCACCCTTCACCCACTGTGTTAAAAGCAAACTTGCCCCACACATCTCCATTAAACTTTGCCTCTCTCACTTTAAACATATACCCTGTGGTATTTGATATTTCCACACTATAACTGATGGTAAACAGCATAGCAAAGCTAAATCTAAAGCAATAGTTTGAATTAAACCATGATAACAAGGTCGGTGGACAACCCATCCTTGTTACACAACATGTGAGAATTAAATCCATGGTTGTTGTCAGAAGGAAATTCACTCAAGAAATTCATGGTCTTTCCACTGACTGGATAGAATGCAACAAAACAGCTTTTCACCTCTGTACACGTGACAATAAACAAAAAAAATCTAATAGTGCTCCAGGAAGAGGAATAAAGAACTAAATCAAGTCAAGTCAAGGCAAGTTTATTTGTCACATACACATACTCGATGCGCAGTGAAATGAAAGTGGCAATGCCTGCGGATTGTGCACAAAAAAGAATTACAGTTACAGCATATAAATAAAGTTAATAAAGTTAATATAGAGAAGACAAAATTTAGTCCCTGGAGTTATAAAAGTTAACAGTCCTGATGGCCTGTGGGAAGAAACTCCGTCTCATCCTCTCCGTTTTCACAGCGTGACAGCGGAGGCGTTTGCCTGACCGTAGCAGCTGGAACAGTCCGTTGCTGGGGTGGCAGGGGTCCCTCATAATCTTGCTTGCTCTGGATCTGCACCTCCTGATGTATAGGTCCTGCAGGGGGGCGAGTGTAGTTCCCATGGTGCGTTCTGCCGAACGCACTACTCTCTGCAGGGCCATCCTATCCTGGGCAGAGCTGTTCCCAAACCAGACTGTAATGTTGCCGGACAGGATGCTCTCTACAGCCCCAGAGTAGTACCGGGCGGCACGGTAGCGCAGCGGTAGAGTTGCTGCTTTACAGCGAATGCAGCGCCGGAGACGCAGGTTCGATCCTGACTACGGGTGCTGCACTGTAAGGAGTTTGTACGTTCTCCCCGTGACCTGCGTGGGTTTTCTCCGAGATCTTCGGTTTCCTCCCACACTCCAAAGACGTACAGGTATGTAGGTTAATTGGCTGGGTAAATGTAAAAAAAATTGTCCCTAGTGGGTGTAGGATAGTGTTAATGTACGGGGATCACTGGGCGGCACGGACTTGGAGGGCCGAAAAGGCCTGTTTCCGGCTGTAGATATATGATATGATGATGATGATATGATGATATGATAATGAAGGATCCTCAGAGACACTCTGAATTTCCTCAGCTGTCTAAGGTGGTAAAGGCGCTGCTTTGCCTTACCCACCAGTGCGGCAATGTGCGTTGCCCACGTCAGATCCTCTGTGATGTGGACTCCCAAGTATTTAAAACTGCTCACCCTATCCACAGTAGATCCATTTATCTCCAGTGGCGTGTACGTCCTTGGATGTTGAGCCCTTCTGAACTCCACAATCAGCTCCTTAGTTTTAGTGACATTCAAGAGGAGGCTATTGTCCTGACAATAATAGTTTCCCAAAGTTCTTTTTAGTACAACCTCTATGTGGTGAGCTAAAAGAGGATTGAATGTCGGTGTATTCTGCAATCTTGTGAATTCACATTCCGAATGTTGTGCTTCCTCGTGTCTCTCCAGGAATCGACACTCAAGAGCCTGCTGAGTGCCCTTTGGAACCTGTCAGCTCACAGCACGGAGAACAAAGTAGCAATCTGTTCCGTTGACGGGGCACTGATATTCCTCGTGGGTACACTGACCTATAAATGTCAGAGCAATTCGCTCGCCATCATCGAGAGCGGTGGGGGCATCCTGCGGAACGTTTCCAGTCTCATCGCGACAAACGAGGAGTACAGGTAACAATATCTTCTTTAAAGGTGGAAATCACAGCTGTGTGCAACAGTGCCGAGCAGTGTCTGAATATGTAGGCCACAGTCTCATCACCGAGTCAGAACTTTGATAGAATAAATGAATGAATGATACCCTGTCACATGTACCTAGGGTTTTGCGATGCTTTGCATACAACCAAGGCAGTACACAAGTGTCGCCAGGCGTCTGGTGCTGACAACGTTACAAAAGTACCGAGCAGTCCTATCCACTGCCTGCCGGGTGTTTGTGAGTTCAGTTTAGTTTATGGTT
Source organism: Rhinoraja longicauda (assembly GCF_053455715.1). Classification (NCBI taxonomy): domain Eukaryota; kingdom Metazoa; phylum Chordata; class Chondrichthyes; order Rajiformes; family Arhynchobatidae; genus Rhinoraja; species Rhinoraja longicauda. Next base: position 4,856,414 of record NC_135980.1, read on the forward strand.
GTCACGTGCACTGAAGTACAGTGCATTTGATGATTCAATGATACTTTATTGTCACATGTACCTATGGTACAGTGAAGTTCTTTGATCACAGGCAGTACACAAAGAGTCGCCACGTTTCTGGTGCCGACAAAGTTTCGAACATCCTTAGTACAGTTTCATCTTGTCGCAGTGGCGAGCCAGGCCAGCCGCCGTACGTGGCCCGACAACTCCCTCTACACTCCCGGCAGCCCCCCGCCGACTTGCTCAAAGCCCACCGGTTCGTTCAGCTCCGCGGTGCATCCCGGAAGCCTTCTTTTTGTTGAAAAGCTTTTTGTTGCGTGGTGCCCAGTCAGCAGAAGACTATATGTGATTACAATGGAACCGTCCACAGTGTACAGACACAGGATAAAGGGAATAACGCTCAAAGCAGGTCCAATAAAGTATCATTAAAGATAGTCTGAGGGGGACTCCAATGAGGCAGATGATAGGTCAGGACTGCTCTCTAGTTGGTTATGGGATGGTTCAGTTGCCTTGATAACAGCTGGGAAGAATCTCTCTGTGCAAGAGTTTTGAGTGTTGTCTGAATATGTGGGCCACAGCATACAGCATGACTCAGTCTCTGAGTCAGAGGTTTGTGAGCTCAAGCCTCCCTCCAGCACAAAATCATCAACTGAGATTCCTAAATGCCTGAGGACCTACATTTGAATAGATCGTTAACCTGAGGATCCTTTGACTACTCAAGTGGGCATGAAACATTTCATGGCACTTCCAAACAACAGCAGGAGAATTTACCTGGATTATCCTCTGGTTATTATCACACTTGGTCTTGCAACATGCAAACTGGATGTGGCATTCACACAACATTATGACAGTCAATCTCCCCAATCATTAACTTTAACTCTCAGACATCCTAAGGATTTTGAAAGGAATGTTAGAAATCTGAGTCTTGCTTCTTTATATTGGGTGAACATGGCACTGAACAAGTATTAGCACAAACTGGCAGCACAAGGCTTCCATTGTTTTGGTACCTTGCCCCATATATCTCCACCATTCTTAGCTTAAAGCTATGCCCAAAAGGACACAAAGTGCTGAAGTGACTCAGCAGTATCTCCGGAGAATATGGATCAGTGATGTTCGGGTTGGGATCCTTCTTCAGTCTTCCACCCTGGGATGGAATAGTTCAAACTGTCTACCCTATTTATGCACCTCATAATTTTATATACTTCTGTCAGATCTACCTTCAGCCTCTGACATGTCTTCACTTGAAGTGTGGACACATTGAGTTTCAATAGAAATTGTTTTTGTTATGATGAAAAGATGAAAATACTACCGCCATTGAAGAGTGAGAAAGTAATCAAGATAAGGAGGGCAAGTTCATTGAGGAAAGGCTGAGCATTGGTCATAGTTGGATCATCTACAAAGACACTAACTTTCACATATGCTTATGCCTACCATAAGGTAGGGTACTGTCCAATTCACCTCTACCCCATTGTGGACATTGGACTTTATGGAATTGATGCGCTGCAATGCTGAGAACCATATTCGGCATTCTGGATCTTCCCCATTGCTCTACCTATTGTTCAACTTTAATTTGATTGTATCTTTGTATAGTATACCTGCCCGTTTGATCTTAGCTGAAAAACCCATGTAACCATTACATTACAGTTAGGAAGAGCATAGTGGGCTGAATGGCCTCTTTATTCTGCTGTAAATTTCTAACATTCTACAAAAGGACTGTTCCCTCAATGTCAGAACAATATTTCAAAACATAAATGCATTTAGATTATATTCTCATTTCTTACTGTTTTGGCATTAGGATTTAACCATTCGATCTGTTTAATGGGCCAATTTATCTTTCAGGCAAGTTCTCCGTGACTACAACTGCCTGCAGACCCTCTTGCAGCACCTGAAGTCCCACAGTTTGACCATTGTCAGCAATGCTTGCGGGACCCTGTGGAACCTTTCCGCTCGGAATTCGAAGGACCAGGAACTGCTGTGGGACCTGGGGGCAGTCAGCATGCTGAGGAACCTGATCCATTCCAAACACAAGATGATCGCTATGGGAAGTGCAGCCGCCCTGAGGAACCTGTTAACTAACCGCCCAGCCAAATACAAGGATACCACCATGATATCCCCGGGCTCTTGCATGCCTTCTTTGTACATGAGGAAGCAGAAGGCCCTCGAGGCTGAGCTGGATGCCAAACATTTATCGGAGACCTTTGACAGTATTGAGAAACTCAGTCCGAAGCATTCCAACATCAACAAGCCCCTTCGGCACATTGAAAGTCTGGTCAAGGATTACGCTTCAGACTCGGGATGCTTTGATGATGATGAGGGCCCCAATATATCAACTGGGTTGGAAACCGGTGGGTTGTCTATGCTGTCCATGTATCTGAACTCTTCCTTCCTTCAAGGGCAAGGTTTTTCACGGTGCCGTAGTACTGGAAGAAGCTCGGAGTCAGAGAGAGATCTTGACGGGAAGCAGGTGGATCTCCAGAAGTTCAATCCCTCCACTGACAAAGTGTCGATTGCTGCAGAGAGGCTGGTGAACCAGATCTCCACAACGGTGGCCAGGATCGACAAAATAGTGGAAGATATGTCGCACATGCACACATCCTCAGAGGACAGCTTTAGCCTCAGCTCTGAAGACCAGTGCATCGACTGGCAGTCTGCGTTAGATGATCTTAATGAACCCAGGACAAAGTCCTCATCGCCCCGTCACCGTGCCGATGCTGTCAATTCAGGCATACGTATGAAGGCACAAGGCATCTTGGGTGCAAGGACAGACTATGCCAACTTGTCAAGTGACAGTATGGAGTGTGGCAATAGCACTGAACAGGACACTAAAAGCCAAATGAGTTCATCCAAGGAATCCTCAAGTTCCGGACAAAAGGAAGAGCTTCCTCTGTATCAGAAAAGACCAAATAATCTGGACCTGAAGAATGGGGAGAACCATCAGATGGATAGAAAAGAATCTGATGGACAACCAAGTTCCCAAGAACCCAAAACCGCATGGAATGATGCCTGGGGGGCAAGAAAAGTTGACGAGATAAGTAAGAAACAATTTTCACCCTTTTATGAAAGGGGCCACGTGGTTTCTGTCACTACCAGAAGTAGTCCTAGTCCCAGCCCAGGAAATTCCTTGACTCCTCAGAGCTTGACAAGTAGAAAACAGGCGTGGCTCCATTCTGGACTTTCTCAGAGCACCAGAGATTTGAGTCAAGGCCTCTCCAGCACGTCTGCCTGTACGCCAGTCTCCAACGGCCAGGAAACGTTGCAAACCTATTGCGTGGAAGACACCCCGATTTGCTTCTCACGCTGCAGTTCATTGTCATCCCTCTCATCTGCTGAGAATGCCCTGGATGCGCAAATTGGGAGTGAAAATTACATTGACAGCGATTCTTCGCTGGAGATTATTGGAGTAGAGAAGGAGTCCCCACTGACTGCTGAAAAGACTATAAGTGACGAGTCTCTTGCCTCAGAAGAGATGCAGCTCAAATCTAGCGACCATTCATTTAGCAGCACGTCACAGCCCATTGAAATACCTTGCCCGAAGCATGAAAAGTTTTTGATAAGGAAAAGGGCCGCTTCCAGAAACATGGATTCCAGCCCATCGAGTACGTCCGATAATTACTTGCAGGAAACCCCTCTGGTCTTGAGCCGGTGCAGTTCAGTCAGCTCGCTCGGAAGCTTCGAAAGCCCTTCAATAGTCAGTTCCATTCAGAGTGACCCTTGCAGCGAAATGGTGAGTGGTACGATCAGCCCCAGTGATCTACCGGACAGCCCTGGGCAAACCATGCCTCCTAGCAGAAGTAAGACCCCATTGCTGGACAAAGATTTGGACAAAGATGCCAACCTAGCCAATAACCAGTGGGAGAGTGAGATGAAGAGGCACATGGACATCAACGAGTTCAAGGAACGCTTCCAGCTCCCTCCAGACATCGACACCATGCTGTACTTCACTCTGGAGAAGCCAAACGAGAACTTCTCGTGTGCATCAAGTCTGAGCGCCCTCACCCTTCACGAGCCGTACATTCAGAAGGATATCGAGCTGAAGTTGATGCCTCTTCTGCAGGAGAAGAGCTGCTTCAACTGCCTGGCACAAGAGAAGAGGGAAGACATGAGAGAGGAACGGAGCGCTGACGGCATGGAAAAGGCTGACAAGCTGGATAGCATCCTGGAGAACTCCGACGACGACATTGAAATCCTGAAAGAATGTATTAATTCCGCGATGCCCACCAAATTCAGGAAAGTCAAGACCTCGCTCATTTCCGGCTTGTCCGGTCAAGTGCTGCAGACCAATAAGTGTCTTCAGCTGCCCGTTTACATGTTACTGCCAGCTCATTCTCAGTTGGAGTCAGGGGGGCACACCGCCGCCAAAAACGACAACTTTAGAGAGGATTCCTCCTACTCGGACTCTGTTGAAGGGACTCCGGTCAACTTTTCCAGCTCAGCCTCCCTCAGTGATGAGACCCTGGAGTATCCGCAAAGGGATTCGCCCAGTGTGGCCAAGGTCAGGCCTGAGGTCACTGAGAGGAGGGAACTCGTTCCCGCGGAAGGACAAAACACTGACGACCTAGAGGTACCGATCTCTATCAGAATGCACGAGAAAAGCCTCCAGCATGGGAACAAGTACCATTTTAATATAAATGAGGCGTGTCCCCACTCCAGCTCAATCCCACGAGGACAATCGCACTTGCTTATTAATGTCAACCAAAGGGAGGTTCAAAAACAAAATCAGAACCCTCTAGCTCCGCAGCAATGTCGGAACCACAACGACCCTGTGTTCCAGTCAGGACTGACGGCCAATGTCCCGCAGAAGGAGCAGCATGTCGTGCCAAGGCCGCTGGTGAAATCGGATAAAAAGGAGGTGTGCAAACGGGCGGAGGGAGGAGAGCAGAGAATGGAGGTTTCTGGTGGAGAATACATTCAAGGAAGCTATGCCTTCCAGTCCATGCGTCACACCACGCCCACTGAGGAAGCTGTTTACTGCTTTTATGAAAACGACTCTTTAGATAGGCTGAGTGTCTCAAAAGAATCGGCCAAACAGAAAAACGGAGTTAAAAGTGACCACGAGAAAAATGTGGTCGTCACCAAAAATGGAGAAGCTATGAATGAAACAAACCAGAACTCTAAGACCACCATGAAGTTCAAGATGGCTAAAACGGAACAGTCGCTGATTACAGACGAGAGTCCCCTCTGTTCCCTTAGTTCCTCGCTAAGCTCTCTGAGTGACGTGGAATTGGAAGAGTTTCAAACCAAGACACGGAAAGCCTTTGTAAAATCTAGGAAGAAGTCTGCAAGTTCCAGCGCGGCTTCCAAATCTTTCACCCAGGGCTACTTGTCCACGAGGGACAGCTCGCCCAGCTCCCCGAGTTACGACTCGGAAGATGATCTCCTGCAGAAGTGCATCAGCTCGGCAATGCCAAAGAAAAGGAAGCATTCTTCAAAGCAGAAGTCTGAGAAATCGGCAAAGCAGAGCCAGAAAGGCAACTCGCAAACCCACGCTGGCGTGAACGTCAGTTGGGATTTGTCGCAGAGGGACGATGGAAGCAGAGACCTTTCCAGCTCATTGTCCGACCTGTCATCTCCTGACCTGGAAAGCTTCGAGTGGAAAGCCATTCAGGAAGGTGCCAATTCCATAGTCACCAGTTTGCACCAGGCGGCGGCCTGCCTTTCGAGGGAACCCTCCTCTGAATCCGACTCCATTTTATCATTTGTGTCCGGGCTGTCCATCGGATCGACGCTCCACTTCACGGTCGAGCGGAAGGACAAGAAAAGGACTCAGAAAGAGCAACCCCGTGATTTGGAGGGTTCGGAGCACGTTGCAAAGGAAGGCAAGAAACTGACTGAGCACAAGGCGACTGCGGGAAAACCCTCCAATGCCAACAGAGGTTCGAACATACCAAAGCAACCATCCCGGGCTGTGAGCTTACCAGTGATCTTCAGGGGAAGGACCGTCATCTACATGCCCGACACGTGGAAGAAGTCCAACAATGCCAACCCTCCTGCCAAGAAAGCGACGCCCAAGAATAATGCTACCAGCAAAAATCTTAACCAGACCTTTAGATCTCGAAGCTTGCACAGGCCCGGACAGACGACAGAGAAAATTGACACTTCTCTCCCAAAGAGAAGTGTGACTCCACCTGCAAGAATAACAAGGGGTCCATCCAGGGGGTCATCGAGGAATTCAACACCATCCAGACAGCCTCAGAGGAATTTAACCTCGTCCACACAGCCCAACAAACAAGTGACGCCACATGTAATGAAGACCATCGTCAATAAAATTGACCAGAAACAGAGACCTCAGGTCACTTCCTTGCCTTCCACTCCGAACATCAGATCCCCAGCGTCGGGGAAACTCGCTCGTAAGTCACCGGTCCACGTATCAAACAGCCAAGCGCCAACTAAGCCGGAGACATCAGTAAAGAAGCTGTCAACCTTTCAGAAGCACGATACCACTGCACCGAACAAGAGCCAAGGCTCCAAGAAGATGATGCCACCAAACAGGTTGGACCTGGTGAGAATGTCATCTGCAAAGTCAAGCGGCAGCGAATCAGATAAATCCAACTTTGTGCGGCAGCTAACGTTCATCAAGGAGTCTCCGGGCCTTCCGAAGAGGCAGAAGTCCGAAGCCTCTTCCTCGGAGTCGGCCTCGTCCCTCTCGCAGTCTGCATCGCCGAGGAGAAGCAAGTCGGACTTTCAGGCTGCCCTCCTGCGCACGTCGCAGTGCCAGGTGCTGAAGGTCGCCAGGCCAGCACTCACCGTCAACGCGAGTCAGCGCAAGGCTGCCTGCAAGGAGACGGCGGTCCGGGAGGAGAGGTGGTCGAGGAGGCCAAGTTCGGAGAGCCCCTCCAGGCTCCCTGTGAAGAACAGCGCCGCCTGGAAGCACGAGCACTTCAAGCGGTATTCATCGTCCCCCCACATCAACGTGCTGCAGAGGGCGGCCAGCCCGGCCTCCACACGCTCCGCATCCTCAGAGTCCAGCGACAAGACCAAGAGTGAGGAGGAGCCTCAGGGGAGGGACAGACCCACCAGATGCAGCGAACCGCAGATGAGAAAGAACCAGCCAAGTTTGAAGGGAATGTGGCGAAGAATTAAAGACGAAGACATCCCATACTTCCTCAGCAACTCTCTCCCACCTTCAGCGATGGCGCTGGTCAATAAACCGGAATCCGAGCGGCCGCCCGGCAAAGCACGAGTGGTGGAAACCAAAACGAGCGATGCCTTTGTGCAGACTGAAGACTTTCCCATTACAAAAACTAATTCCAGCACCTCGCCCACGTTGGACCTAATCCCGCAGCTTCAACAAGCTCTTCACAGGAATGCCAGGAGCAGGCCGTTCATCGGGAAGAGCTTAGAGACTATTTATGGCACCCATTCAACCGAACAGGAGCCTGACGCAGTGTTACTTATGAGGAGCAATATAACCTCGTCGTCGGAGACTGAGAGCCACTCCACAGCCCCAGCTCACATGCACTTCAATCCCAGTAGACACGGTTCTCCCAGCAGAGCTGCCAGAGTGACTCCTTTCAACTATATACCCAGCCCCAAGGCAATCAGGTCGGACAATGGATCTTTCCAGCCACCTCAGATTCGGGCACCCATTATTAATGAAAAAACAGTGGCTAAGGTGCAGAGCTGAAAGCCAGATTGAACGCTGGCTTAAATACTTGATTACTCTGCAGTTTTCACTTCAAGTGATAAAGCCCATGAATGGTGCATTCATTGATAAATGTACACCAAGCACAGCTGTAATTGAGGTACAAGTGCATGCGTAATATACTTTAGTTCTACCATGTCCCATCTTATTAAGGAACTATCAGTCGACCACAAGGTGTAGTGTCTCCACTCTGTGACAGTATCTGCGATGTTAGTACTCACACGTTAATATTAGTTGACTGCAAACAAATGGTGAGACGCAGCAGCGAGGAATTTATTTACACCTGTGGACACCAGGAAAAGCAAAGTTCCAATGACAAGGTACCATGCAAACTTTGATCGATATCGGCGCAAGTTGGCCTCTGAAAATATTCGTTCATGGATATTGTGGCTAATACACTTGATTAATCGGAGCTGCTGAGTTCATGATTGAATTCCTTCAGAAACAATGATAATTAAATTATATATATATATATATATGTAAAGCTAATCATATTTCTAAATGGTGCAGACATTTCATCTTGCAATGACAATTTTTGGAGGAACAATGTATCGATAATGAATTTGTTTGTTAGTTAAGATCAAAGTTAGTCCATTTAAACAAAACCTCAATATTGCCAAATACATCTGTATCAAGACTATTGGATAAAGACCTGGTGTTTTCCAGGTTGGACTGTTTAAGAGGAAGGAGGGAAATGAGGAATCAATGGCACTTTGTTGATCTCTGTGCCTCTTATCACAAAGCAGTGCTTTTTGACAGGCCAGTTTACTGGAGACAATTGAAATTTGAACACACTGTTCATAAGTTCATAAATGAGCAGAATTTGGCCATTTGGCCCAAAAAGGCTATTCTGCCATCCAATCATGGCTGATCTTTCATTCCCTCTCAACCACATTTTCTTGCCTTCTCCCTATAATCCCTGACACCCATACTGATCAAGAATCTATCAATCTCTGCCTTAAAAATATCCAGTGACTTGGCCTCCATATCCGTCTGTGGCAATGAATTCCACAGATTCCCCATCCTCTGACTAAAGAAATTCCTACTCATCTTCTTCCTAAAGGTACGTTCTTTTATTCTGAGGCTATGGCCTCCGGTCCTAGACTCTCCCACTAGTGGGAACATCCTCTCCACTCTATTCAGGCCTTTCACTGTTTGGTAAGTTTCAATGAGGTCCCCCCTCATCCTTCTACACTCCAGCGAGTACAGGCCCAGTGCTATCAAACGCTCATCATATGTTAACCCATTCCTGGAATCCACTGTTTTTGGATCCGGTTGAGTATCATGTAGGGTTCCAGCGGCCAAACTCCCTCTCCTGCGTCACTCACCCCAATACATCCCCCATCATTATCAGATCCATCCTCACTGTTCCTCATCTTGATGTGCAGAAAAATTCACCAAAACATTTCGAATGCTTCAAAGTTAAACCTTGTGACGTGGTGGGAAATACAACTGTATCACCCATTTTGTGACCACGCAGCATCAAACATATATCGTTATAGAACATAGAAAAGTAGAGTACAGGAACTGCACACAGTGTCTTTGGTGAACTTTGGTCCACAGTGTCTGCGTCGAACATGATGCACCAATTGCAGGCTATTCATGATCATGATAGGGGAGAGAGGTCATGATAGAGGAGAGAAGACGAATAGGAGAGAGAGAGAGAGAGAGAACTCTAATTTCACCCACATGATGAAACAGACTTTTCTACCAGCACATGATCCATATCCCTCCATTCTCAGCATATCCATGTACCTCTTAAATGCCGCTATAGTCTCTGTCTCCACCATCACTCCTGGCAAAACGTTCCAGGCACTCACTACCCTCTGTGTGAAAAAAATACTTGCACCGTTATTGTAGAAGGAAAGCTCGCAAATAATTAAAATCAATATCTCTGCAGTGATATTTATATTCCAAGAAACATAAGCTTGCAAATGGAACTGTGAGCAGATAAGAGCATGAAGGTTTTATGTGCTGTCATTGATTCCTTCATCTAACCCAGATGTCAATCCTGTTTGGCTTAGCTGCTTGTTCATGACATTGTCATAAGAGGAATAAGGGCATCACAGTGGCACAGCTGGTAGAGCTGCAGCTGGTAGAGCCGCTGCCTCACAGCGCCAGAGACCCCGGTTCAATCCTTAGCTTGGGTGCTGTCTTTTTGTGGTGTGCACGTTCTCCCTGCGACCACGTGGGTTCCCTCTGGGTGCTCTGGTTTCCTCCCAGAAGTGTGGGTTTGTAGGTTAATTGGCACTCTGTAACTTGTCCCTTGTGTGTAGGAAATGTATGAGAAAGTCGGATATCATAGAAGTAGTGTGAACGGGCGATCAATGGTTGATATGGTGGGCCAAATGGCCTGTTCCATGCTGTATCTCTAAAGTGAGTGTGCACATTATAAAAATTAATATTTCATTAGCACTACTTTGAATATTGAAGGCAATATTGAAGAACTGAACAAAGTTGCTGCTTTATTTTGAGAGGAGCTCAAAAAAGTATATTTTAACTTTGTTTTTAAGTGACAAGAGAGAAATTTTAAGGTTTAACTAAATTCAGAGGGAGTATAACTGTGTATCCAAATTGTGTAGGAATCAGATACATGCTTAGATGCCTCTATTGAAAAGACAAGAGTTTAACTGACAAAATGGATGGAGAAGCCAAATGAGCCAAAGGGTCAAGTTTATCTTCGTGCTTTTGTGATCTCGAGGACCACGATGAGAAGGTAGAAGTGGATGAGGTAGTGGGCAGACTTATAGCAAGAAGCCAGTAGTTTAACTTGTTTTCCCGTGTTAATTATACATCCTATATCCCTTAGTAATGCCGAAAAACACATGAAGTATGAAGGTAGTTTGATCTGTGCAGAAAGAGGATATTTGATGTTAATATCTCTCCTGATAATCCCCATTGATTTTAGTTGAAGTATAGTTCACTGATGTCCACTGTGTTCTTGGAAAAGTGACCTCCCTTCCCATGTAAGAATACGCAGTGAGGGCTGTAATGGCATTGCTGCAGATTCCAACAAGGAGGTTGGCAATCAATCACCATGTCCTTCTCTTCTATTAATATATTAAAACTCACATCTGCATGCAATCATTGTCTTAAAACAGTATTTATTATATTTTTGTCATACTTATGTCAATTCTATTTCACATTAATTTCCAGCTTATATTGTAAATTACCTGTCTAAACGTGTCACATTGTAATTAAATCCTCCCACCAGTGGCTGTGCTAAGGCACCTTCGTTGTGGTATCTCTTGCCTCCAGAGTTGCAAATTAGCTCCTGTGAATGCAACACAATCCATTTCTCTTCTTCTGAGTTTACTGTTGAACTGTCAGTAATATGATCCAGTTGTCACACGAAGACAAGAATGGAATGAATTAAAAACATGTACAAATTATATCTGTGGGCCAAGGTCGAACTCTCACTCTGTAACCCCACTTGACTGGAATATTGTTAATTAACTCCAGAGGAGATTAAGTTGTTGGAAAAAAAAACGCAGGTGTAAATTTATATTTCTCTGGGTGTGGGTCCCAAATGGCTGGATGACTTACTTTTATCAAAGACTGCATTTTTCAAAGTCAAAATCAGCACCTGCATATTAATAATATGCTTGATCTTTGTTTGAATTTAGCTCACTTAAAACATGTCTTCTGTAATACGTCACATAGGCACAGCGAGCACCTCGTTTACTGGTGGCAATGGCATAGGAACTGGAGTCCTTAAATGTATGGTTGTTGATTATCGTTAACCTTCAACTGGGAACGTCTGATTTTGAAGGACAATGTTCCATATTCAACCTAGGCTGACACTTTGCCAATTACGTACAGTACAAGTAATATGTGTTTTTTTCCCCCTTTGGTATAACAAATACCTGATTCTGGCAGAGACTGTGTTTAACTAGAGTGAAAACAGAATGAAGATGGCAGCGTTCAGCGACTGAAGAAGCAATGAGGCTATTGAAACCATGGGTCAATGCTCAATGCTAATTTATCACTGCCATAGCAAAGGACTTCGCGGAACTAAATATGCAAATATGGACTTTTGCATATCAGAAAATTGTGGTGTATATATTTATAACAGTCATGTATTTCACTTGTTTGTCTCATTAAAATAATATAATTCGGATTGTGTGTGGTTTTAGGCATTTATTTTTTGCCAAGCTGTGTCAATTTAGTTTTGGCATATTATTTGCCAAACTGTTGAGCTAACATAACACATCACTATTTATTTAATTGAGACAATTCTCTATCTGATTCCAATTAATTGTCATGAGGGGTTTCTTTTCTTTGATCTTTACTCTTTTCTAATTCTGGCTTCTTCCTCATCCCTGTGAAATTAGTGAATAATCATGTTTTCAGTTATTTTATTTTGAAAATTGTGATCTCTTATTTCCTCACAATGGGGAGTATGTTTAAGTACATGCAGTGCACTCCATAATGTTTGGGACAAAGATCCAACGTTTATTTATTTATTTATTTGCCTCTGTACTCCACAATTTGAGATTTGTAATAGAAAAAAATGTGATTAAAGTGCATATTATCAGATTTTAATAAAGGGTATTTTCAAACATTTTGGTTTCACCATGTAGAAATTACAGCAGTGTTTATACATAGTCCCCAATTTCAGGGCACCATAATGTTTGGGCCACAGCAATGTCATGTAATTAAAGTAGCCATGTTTAGTATTTTGTTGCATATCCTTTGCATGCATTGACTGCTTGAAGTCTGCGATTCATGGACATCACCAGTTGCTGGGTGTCTTTTCTGATGATGCTCTGCCACACCCGTATTGCAGCCATCTTTAGCTTATGATTGCTTTGGGGGTTAGTCCCCTTCAGTTTTCTCTTCAGTATATAAAAGGCATGCTCAATTGGGTTCAGATCGGGTGATTGACTTGGCCACTCAAGAATTGACCATTTTTTAGCTTTGAAAAACTCCTTTGTTGTTTTCGTAGTATGTTTGGGATCATTGGCTTGCTGCAGAATGAACTGCAGGCCAATGGGTTTTGAGGCATTTGTTTGAACTTGAGCAAATAGGCCACTTCAGAATTCATTAAGCCACTACCATCAGCAGTTGTATCATCAATGAAGATAAGTGAGCCAGTACCTTCAGCAGCCATACATGCCCAGACCATAATACCCCCACCACCATGTTTCACAGATGAGGTGGTAGGTATGCTTTTGATCTTGGGCAGTTCTTTCTCTCCTCCATACTTTGCTCTTGCCATCACTCTGATATGTTAATCTTCGTCTCATCTGTCCACAAGACCCTTTTCCAGAACTATGGTTGCTCTTTTAAGTACTTCTTGCCAAACTGAAACCTGGCCAACCTATTTTTGTGGCTAACCAGTGGTTTGCATCTTGCAGTATAGCTTCTGTATTTCTGTTCATGAAGTCTTATGTGGACAGTAGTCATTGACAAATCCACACCTGACTAGTGAAGAGTGTTTCTAATCTGTCAGACAGGTGTTTGGGGATTTTTCGTTATTATAGAAAGAATTCTTCCGTCATCAGCCGTGGAGGTCTTCCTTGGCCTGCCAGTCCCTTTGCGATTAGTAAGCTCACCAGTGCTCTCTTTCTACTCAATGCTGTTCCAAACAATTGATTTTGGCAAGCCTAAGGTTTGGCTGATGTCTCTAAAAGTTTTATTCTTGTTTCTCAGTCTCATAAAGGCTTCTTTGACTTTCATTGGCACAACTTTGGTTCTCATGTTGATAAAAGTTTCCAAAGGTGATGGAAAGACTGGAGGAAAGACTGGGTGCTGAGAGCTCTCTTGTACCTGCATTAAGGAGGCATTCAAACAACCTGAGCAATTACAAACACCCGTGAAGCCATATCCCAAACATTATAGTGCCCCGAAATGGGGGGACTATGTATAAACACAGCTGTAATTTCTACATGGTTAAACCAAAATGTATAAAAACAACTTTTAATAAAATCTGACAATGTGCACTTTAACCACATGTGATTTTTTTCTATTACAAATCTCAAATTGTGGAGTACAGAGGCAAATAAATAAATGATGGGCTTTTGTCCCAAACATTATGGAGGGCACTGTACAGTATGATACAGTCAGATAACCACGGAGTTCCACATTTTTATGAAAGAATGCTTTACAATGCTTTAAAAACGAAGACCAATGAATGCACCTGTATTTACTACTTAGGGATAAGGAAAACTATATTAGAACATGGAACAGTACAGCACTGGAACAGACCCTTCAGCTCAGTGTCTGTGCTGAACATGATGACAAAATAAAGTAATCTCATCTGCCTGCATATCTCTCCATTCCCCGCATACGCAAAAGCCTCTGAAATGCCACAATTGTGTCTATTTCCATCACCACCCCTGGCAGTGCGTTCCAGGCACCCACCACCCTCTGTGTCAAAAAACCTGCCCTGCACATTGCTTTTAAACTTTGCCTCTTTCACATTACAATTATTGAACACTGCACAGAAAATTCGATGTGAAGTTTTTTTCTTAGCTTAAATTAGCTTTGGGTGTGAATACAAAGATATCAGCGTATCAGAGTTTTGACAGCCTATTTTTATTTAAATACCAATTTCATGAACACCTGGTTACTCTCTCTGCAGAAGGTGGGATTTTATATTTGGACGCATTGCTTCTCATTGGGCAGAGATCCAAGGATTCTGGCTATCTTCTGCTGTTGCTTCCTTGCCGTTTCTTCACATGTATAACAACATTTAAAAGACATTTGGATGGTTCCATGGATAGGAAAGGTTTAATAGAATATCTGCCAAATGCGGACAGGTAGGATTAGCATCTTGGTCGGCATGGGAAAAGTTGGGCCAAAGGGCGTTTTCATGCTGTATGCCTCTATGAGTCTATGTGATCCACAAAGGGCTCATGGAACATTTTCTACATAGGACATAGAACAGTTGAGCACAATGATAGGTTGTTTGGCCCACAAAGTCCATGCCGAATATAATGCCAAGACCATCTCTTATCAACCTGCATATAATCCATATCCCTCTATTCTCTGCATTCAAATGCATATCCAAAATGCTCTTAGATGCCACTATCATATCTGATTCAACCACCAACCCTGGCAGCACATTCCAGACACTCACCACCCTTTGTGCAAAATCGTTGCCCCACCCATCTCCTGTAAACTTTACCCCTCTCACCTTACAGCTATGCCCTCTCGTATTTCATTTTTCGATCCTGGGAAAAAGGTTCCGACAGTCTCTCATAATTCTGTCGTGTCCTTCAGCAACCTCCGGCTTTCCAGAGAAAACAATCCAATTCTATCCAATCTTTTCCTGTAGCTGAAACCCTCTAATCCAGGCAGCGTTCTGGTAAACCTCCTCGTCACCCTCTTCAAAGCCTCCACATCTTTCCAGTATTGGGGCGATTAGAACCGCACGCAATACTCCAAATGTAACCGAACCAAAGTCCTACAGAGCTGCAATGTGAATTATAGTTAGTTTGGCAGTGAATGTTAGCTAGTTATAGTTATCATACAACAGCACTGAAAGGCGTGGTTTGGTTATTTACAAAGCGAGAAATATAATTGAAAGTTAAAAGATAGAGTTTACATTTTTATGAAAAACATACATCAAAAATTGTTGTCAGTCGTTATGAAATTAAACTGCTTCCTCCAAAACACACAATGCTCAGCTGGGTTAAGAATATAATGGTTTAAAATCTCATCAGGAATAAAAATTCAGTAGGTTAATGTGTTTTAATTTAAATAAATAATCTAGTTCAGAGCAAAACTGTGTTCCTATTTTTAGTATTCACAGAGCAATATGTAGATTTCTACAAAGGAAACACATTTCAGTGAGAGATGCCAAAAAGATTGTTTGTTATATGTGTCTCTGTAAGATTGTATTTCTTGTAAATATTGCCTATAATTACAGGGATTGTGAGTTGACGAGAGATCTGCCTATAACATTGCCTACTATTTCAATGGTAGCTAGAAATTGTGAACATAGAAATCAATTTTCAGATGCTTCCTGTGGTTTATTTCCCCCACATGCAGTGCCTACTTCCTTTACTGACAATAAATGAGGATTCTGTGTGCCCTTTCAACCAACACGACTTCAATATTATGTACGCTAAATGAATAAATGTCTGAAGGGTCTCGACCCGAAACATCACACATTCCTTCTCTCCTGAGATGCTGCCTGACCCGCTGAGTTACTCCAGCATTTTGTGATACCTTCGATTTGTACCAGCATCTGCAGGTATTTTCCTACGCTAAATGAATGGTTGCCATGGAGAAATCAGCCACGATGTACAATTACTAATGTTCATTCTTCCTCACTGATACTTTGCCTGCAATTGAGCAACTGCTATGAAGAAAATAATCCATATTCTCGCAACCTATTTTCATTAACAACAGCTCCATTTTGGTCTTGCTGCTGTGCCTTTGTGACATCATATTGAACAGTATAGGCCCTTCGGCCCACAATGTTTGTGCCAAACATGATACCAAAAACAGCTCTCACCAGCCTGCATATTGTTATACATAGATTCTTCTACTCACCCACCCCTGATATAATTTCAGGAAGAAGTATTCACTAATTTTCCTCTTCCCTCTCAACACTGCTGCTAAACAAGGATCAATTAGTATGCCACCTAATCTTTGACAACTTCAACTGGCTCCCATTCCTTAATACATTAAATTCAGAGCCTTTAGTTTAGTTTAGAGATACAACGTGGAAACAGGCCCTACGGCCCACTGAGTCTGCACCGACCAACGATTACCCTTTCACACCAGTTCTATGTTATCCCAGTTTCACAACCTACACGCTAGAAGCCAGTTAACCTACAAAACTGCATGGCTTCAGGATGTGGGAGGAAACTGGAGCAGTCGGAGGCAACCCATACAGTCACAGGGAGTACATACAAACTCCACAGAGGCAGCACATGGAGTCAGGATTGAACCCGGTTCTCGGGTGGTGCAAGGCATCTACTGCTGCACCATTGTGCCGCCCCTACTGTTATGTCTCCTTGTACAGTAATAGTTATAAAACTGGTTATATTGACTATAACCAGGCCTGGTCATTAACCTTCTAGTGCTCAAAGCAAAATACAGACTAGTCAGCTTTCAATTAATTATCATCCACAGAAAACATAGTAAATACTAACTTTCTCTATTGGACCAGACTGACCCCAATTCGCCTGCTACCGATTACAATGCACCGAAGTGAAGTCTAGAAACAAACCTAGATATTTTCAAAGTGGAGCAAAAGTAACTTGAACATCTTATTTCTATTGCTGATGCAATAACATTCTGATACTTGCTATAAAACTGGTATAAATTTCCTATTAAGGAGGGAATCAAGCAGTCTGAAGAAGGGTCCTGACCCAAAACATTACTCATCCATGTTCTCCAGAGATGCTGCCTGATCTGCTGAGTTACTTCAGCACTTTCTCTTTTTTTTTGTAAACCAGCATCTGCATTTCCTTGTTTCTCCATTAAGATTCAGTATCTGTCTTGTGCTCTTATTCTTATTGTACTGCACGTTACTAAACCTTCAAACACTGAAAGACGAAAAGCTTCATGTTAACTTATTTCCTTCATCTTCCCT
Organism: Rhinoraja longicauda; assembly: GCF_053455715.1. Lineage (NCBI taxonomy): Eukaryota > Metazoa > Chordata > Chondrichthyes > Rajiformes > Arhynchobatidae > Rhinoraja > Rhinoraja longicauda. The sequence continues at coordinate 4,873,609 of NC_135980.1, forward strand.
CCCACATTGCAATTATGTCAACATCATGTGCTGCTCATCCTTCCTTTAATGGTTCAATGGTAATTTATTGTCACGTATACCCAAGTACAGTGAAACTCTTTTTTGCCTACAATTCAGTGACAATCATACTAGACATTCAGCACAATGGTACTGAGTACAAGAGTGCAAGACAGTAGAGCACACTGAGTCAGTACACAAGAGTTGCCACATTTTAGTCACCATATTGTACCCTTTAACTCCGAAATTCTAAAACAATGTTAGAGACTTACCTTGGCCATAAAGGCCCGTTGTCCTGGCAGAGGCGCTGGGTGGGAGTTGCAGGGGTCGTCCTGGACTGGCAATGTGTCGATATCCTCCACTGCTGCTCCATCGCTACGTGCTGCGTGTGTTCCATGCACTTACCCACGGAGCAGCGCCCAGAGAAATGGAGCCCTAGGCTGCTGCAGGGCCCCCAGCGGCCCACTATGCCAACCGAACACCTCCTTGACATTGGCCCATGAACGTCTCTCGGCTATGCGCCCTGGGGCGCCTCCCATGGCTGAACCAGAGCCCCCCCCCCAATCTACTCCCTGGCATTATCTTTCCTTCCGTCCGCTGCCATCTTGTGGGGTATTCTTTGTCATTTCTTTCAAAAATTGATTCCTTTTACATTTGATTACAAGTGTGTGGTCTGCTCACACCCAGCTGTAAAGGCACTTTGAAACTTTACGCCTGCGCTTTCATCTCATAGAAACATAGATAGAAACATAGAAAATAGGTGCAGTAGGCCATTCGGCCCTTCGAGCCTGCACCCCATTCAATATGATCATGGCTGATCATCCAACTCAGTATCCCGTACCTGCCTTCTCTCCATACCCCCTGATCCCTTTAGCCACAAGGGCCACATTTAACTCCCTCTTAAATATAGCCAATGAACTGGCCTCAACTACCCTCTGTGGAAGAGAATTCCACAGATTCACCACTCTCTGTGTGAAAAAAAACGTTCTCATCTCAGTCCTAAAAGACTTCCCCCTTATCCTTAAACTGTGACCCCTTGTTCTGGACTTCCCCAACATCGGGAACAATCTTCCTGCATCTAGCCTGTCCAACCCCTTAAGAATTTTGTAAGTTTTTATAAGATGCCCCCTCAATCTTCTAAATTCCAGCGAGTACAAGCCGAGTCTATCCAGCCTTTCTTCATATGAAAGTCCTGCCCTCCCAGGAATCAATCTGGTGAACCTTCTCTGTACTCCCTCTATGGCAAGAATGTCTTTCCTCAGATTAGGAGACCAAAACTGTACGCAATACTCCAGGTGTGGTCTCACCAATGCCCTGTACAACTGCAGCAGAACCTCCCTGCTCCTATACTCAAATCCCCTTGCTATGAATGCCAACATACCATTCGCTTTCTTCACTGCCTGCTGCACCTGCATGCCTACTTTCAATGATTGGTGTACCACGACACCCAGGTCTCGTTACATCTCCCCTTTTCCTAATCGGCCACCATTCAGATAATAGAGTCTCAGAGTTGAACATAATTTCCCCCATTAGTCTTAAGCAAATAAGAATGCGCCAATTATCCACTTCATGTGCACCAGAGAAATTGATCAATTGCTATTGATTTGAATCTCTTCAGAACTGTGACTTTAGCCACTCTGCAAAATAATATGCTCTCAGGGCGGCTGTTAAAGAGCAGATGTTCAGTCTTGGCGGCGGGGGGGAACTGTAAAATTGTAAATAGGTGTCCCTTCCGAACGGAGACCCGACCTTTGTTTTCTGGGCGTTGTCTCCGTTCCTGCTGCGGCCTACCATCGGCCCAACTCCTGGAGCTGGCGGCCTCCAGGGCTCCGGTTCGCAGAGCCCGCGGACCGGACTTACCATCAGCGGAGCCGGCCGTCTTTGGAGGCTGCGGGAGCGGCTGCGACTCGCCTTAGGCTCGGGCCGCGTGGATGCCGACATCGGGAGCTCCGGCAGCGGCAGCGTATTCGCCCGCCCCGGATCGCGGGGCTTGGGGCGCGGACATTTCACCGTCCGGCGCGGCCTAAAATATGCCGCGGGATATTTCTCTGCTGGGCGGGGGCTTCAATGTTGGGAGCCACGACCGCCCCGACATGCAGCAACAGCGGCAGCGTGTTCGCCCGCCCCGGATCGGACTTATCATCGGCGGAGCCGGCCGTCTTCAGAGGCTGCGGGAGCGGCTGCGACTCGCCTTGGGCTTGGCCCGCTGCGGACCGTCCGGCGCGGCCTGCAACCACAACAACCTGACCGCGGGAGAAGACAGCAGGAGAAGGGAAAGACATTGTGGCCTTCCATCACAGTGAGGAGAGGACTGGAGGAGACTCACTGTGATGGATGTTTCTTTTTTTGTGTGTTTTTGGGGTTGTGTAATTTTAATGCCTATTTAATGCTTTTATTGTTGGACTGTGGGTGACTGAATTTCGTCCAATATTGGATGACAAATAAAGCTATCTTGAATCTTGAATCTTAACTAAATTACACTTTGTTGTTTAACAATGAATTGTGTTAGAGCACCATTCTGCAGGATGCAAGTAACTTTTACACAGCTCACTCAAGTGGTGAGCATCTATGTTGAGTAACTAACTATATTCTACACTCTGGTATTTTTCTTTACACTCTACCTGTTGTATTTGTGTTTGCATGATTGTATTCATGTATAGCATTATCTCATTTATTTATACAGCAAACGAACAAAACCTTTTCATTGTCCAGGGACCCCGACAGACCTTTCAGGTTAGGCAGATGTTCATTTGCACCTCCTCCACCCTCATCTACTGTATCCGTTGTTCAAGATGGAGGAGAAAAAAAAAAGAAGAAAAGAAAAGATGTGGACTCTTATACATCGGCAAGACCAAACGTAGACTGGGCGATCGTTTTGCTGAACACCTTCGCTCAGCCCACCTGAACCTACCTGATCTCCCGGTAGCTAAACACTTTAATTCTCCTTCCCATTCCCACAGTCCTTTCTGTCCTAGGTCTCCTCCATTGTCAGAGTGAGGCTAAATGCAAATTGGAAGAACAGCATCTCAGATTTCGCTTGGGCAACTTACAGCCCAGTGGTATGAACATTAATTTCTCTCACTTCAGGTAACCCCGGCATTCCCTCTCTCTCTATCCCACCCCCACCCAAGTCGCACTAGCTTCTCGTTTTCACCCAGCAAACAGCTAACAATGGCCTATTTCCTTTATCAGAATTACATTTTTGTATATCTTTTATTCATTGCCCTTTACCTTTCTACATCATCGTCTATATCTCTTGTTTCCCTTATCCCTAACCAGTCTGAAGAAGGGTCTCGACCCAACACCCATTCCTTCTCTCCAGAGATGCTGTCTCCCCCGCTGAGTTACTCCAGATTTTTGTGTCTACTTTTCATTGTATCTCAGTACACACAACAATAATAAACCCAAGCCTGAAGTGGGGTGTTTCAAAAAGACCGCTTTACTGACAGAGCATCACAATTGGAGAGGTGCAGCCTCAGTGTCAGAGCCAGGTTCGATCCTGACCTCAGCTGCTGTCTGCGTGGAGTTTGCACGAATCACCTGCGACCACATGGGTTTCCTCCCTCATCCCAAAGACCCTCATTAAATTGCCCCTCATATGTAGGGAGGGGATGAGAAAATGAGATGATATATCTCATATGATCAGCGTAGACTTGGTAGGCCAAAGAGCCTTTTCCATGTTGTGTCTCTAAACAAAACTCAGGATCTCACCCAAAAGCCATGCATACACACTTTCCAACAGTCACTGAATAAATCATGGACGATCTCTCCTTTAGCAAGTGGGTAACAAACAGAGCTTATCTAGAATCAATCACAGTGTCCAATTCTACAGCACAGCTGAAATTAAGTAATGCACCATACATCAGAATTTAAACCCAAGACTTTCTTGTCTGGGTGGCTGCATATTGTATAGGGCAAAGCATCAAGAATTCTTATTCTTTTGTACAGCTTCATTTTGAGAAGATGGCCAGGGAAATATTGGTTAATAACAAGCTTGTTTATACCTTGTGGCTTTAGTAAAACATGGAATTTATATTATTATTGGGAACTACCAGAAAATGATAATGCCTGCTGTATTAAGAAGCATAATTTCAATTAACTAACTTCAGAGAATACTTGCATTAAATATATTAAAATAAAAGAAATGCAAAATATTTCATAAAATGCTGTCCATCTTATGATTTGAGAGTTAGCACCCTGATCTTCGTAGTGTGGCAAAGATTCTCAATGAACTAAATACAGAGAATTACTTAATCATACAACACTGATACGAGCCCTCTAGCACATCATGCGTAGACCACAAAGTGCTGGAGAACTCAGCGGGTCAGGCATCATCTATGAAGTACATCGATAGGGCGACATTTCGAGTGAAATATAATTTTATTACACTTTGTCAAATTATTATTTAATCAGAGACCTATCTGAATTCAATTGTAGAATCCAATTCTACAGCACAGCTGAAATTAAGTAATTGTGGATAAATAAATTCAGTGTCCACACTTAGTTGTTAGTTACTCGAAGGTTGCCTGATTTTATTCTCTTATGAGGGAGCATCTCACAGAGGACCAGCATCTGTATGAGTCTCGCCTGACTTGGTTACATTCAGTCAGTCTTTATAGGCGGAGACAAACAACCTTACCGCGTGACACATACTCCGCCTATCTAGTGACGAACAACCTTTCAACTTGTTTTCCTAAGCTGAGTTTCGTTTCTCCAGAAGTCGTTAGCCACTTCCAGAGAAGGCAGTTGTAGTCTTCCCTGTGGCTTGCAGCTTTAACTAAACCAACCTTACTATCTCCGTATGTCTGGCATACAAGAAGAAGTGTCTCATCGGTGTTTTTTCTGTAAGCCATGCAACATATTTTTACTCACAGTTATAGAACATATATCAGAATTTAAACCCAAGGCCTTTCTGGACTGAGTCAGAATCATGCAACACAACAGGCCCTTCAGCCCAACTTGTCCATGCCCACCAAGGGCGGCACGGTGGCGCAGCGGTACAGTTGCTGCCTTACAGCGAATGCAGCGCCGGAGACTCAGGTTCGATCCTGACTACGGGCGCTGTCTGTACGGAGTTTGTACGTTCTCCCCGTGACCTGCGTGGGTTTTCTCCGAGATCTTCGGTTTCCTCCCACACTCCAAAAACGTACAGGTATGTAGGTTAATTGACTGGGTAAATGTAAAAATTGTCCCTAGTGTGTGTACGATAGTGTTAATGTGCGGGGATCGCTGGGCGGCGCGGACTCGGTGGGCCGAAGGGTTTGTTTCCGCGCTGTATCTCTAAATCTAAAATCTAAATCTAAAGATGCCCCATCTACACTAGTCCCACCTGCATCTGTTTGGCCCATATTCCTCTAAACCTTTCATATCCTTGTACTTGTCCAAATGCCTCTTAAATGTTGTTATAGTACCTGCTTCAACTACCTCCACTGGTAACTTGATCCATATACACACAACCCTCTATGTGGAAAAAGTTGCCCCTCAGGTTCCTTTTAAATCTTTCCCTTTCACCTTAAACCTATGTCCACTGGTTCTTGATTCCCCTACTCTGGGTAAAGGACTGCACATTTACCCTATCCATTCCCTGCTTGACCCTGTACATCTCTGTAGGTTACCCCTCACCCTCCTGTGTTCCAAGGAATAAAGTCCCAGCCTGTGCAACCTCTCCCTATAGATTAGATCCTCGTCCTGGCAACATCCTTGTAAATCTTCTCTGCACTCCTTCCAGCTTAACATCCTTCTTATAGCAGGGTGACCAAAACACTCCAAATGTGGCCTCACCAACATAACATCCCAGATTCTATACTCAATATCCTGATTGATGAAGGCCAATGTACCAAAAGCCTCTTTGACGACCCCATCTACCTGTGATGCCACTTTCAAGGAACTATGTATATGCACTTCTAGATCCTTCTGCTCTACAGCACTCTTCGGGCCGTGCCGGGCCGTGTGAAGGTCCTACCTTGGTTTGACTTCCTGAAATGCAATACCTCAGACTTTCCACATTAAGTCAAGTCAAGTCAATTTATTTGTATAGCACATTTAAAAACAACCCACGTTGACCAAAGTGCTGCACATCTGACTAGGAAAAAAAAGAAACATACAGTGGCAGGCAGCCAAACACAACGGCGCGGCCATCTTGAACAAAATGTTAATTCAATCACCCACATTAAACTACATTAACCATTCCTCAGCCCACATGCCCAACTGAGCAAGATCCTGCTGTAAGTTTTGATAACCATCTTCACTAACTAGGATTCCACCCACTCGAGGTTCATCTCCAAATTTACTAACCATGCCTTCTGCAGTCTATGACATAATACTACAATGTTTGGGATAAACATCTGGGGATCAAGTTCCAGGAAAGGCCAATGTTACCAAACAGTGTAGGAAGGAACTGCAGATGCTGGTTTACACAGAAGATAGACTCAAAATGCTGTAGTATCTCAACAGGTCAGCTAGCATCTTTGGAGAAAAGGAGAAGGCAACGTTTCGGGTCGAGACCCTTCTTCAGACAGTTTGAAGAAGGGTCTTGACCCAAGACATCACCTATTCCTTTTCTCCAGCGACGTTGCCTGACCAGCTGAGTTACTCCAGCATTTTGCGTCTATCTTCAATGTTACCAAACCTGTGAGAATACCTACAGTAGGTTAAACATCTGCAATTATAATATTGATCTACAGGTGCTCCTCGACTTACAATGGGGTCATGTTCCAATAAACCCATCGTAAATCAAAAATATAATAAGTCGAAAATGCATTTAATACACCCGATCACGTGGCCGGAAGCGAGCTGCGGCTCGCTGTCTTGCCCAGCTTTTTCACCACCGTAAAGTCGAAATATCGTAAGTCGAAGCATCGTAAGTCGAGGAGCATCTGTAGTTTCATTTCAGGTGTTCACTGCGATTTGTTTAAGTTAGTAAATCAGAAATTCGAAACATTTTTATTTATTAATCTTCGGTGAAAAACATACATAACAAGACATACTCCAGTGATACATGTCCCATTCCACATGATCTTTTATTTGTGTAATGCAGGTTTACAGAACGATTCCGTCCTTGGCTTCAGGCTATCCAACAATCTTTTATTAAAGAACCTAGAGTTGTAACCAAGCCCGTTAATGAACCTTAAAATTGGTGGAATTTGCACAGTCTCCAAATCGACATTCACAGGGAGAACCTTGCATCCCTTCTCGATGTACTGCTGTAAGTTCCACTCAGAGACTCTCCGACACCAACCACTGTTCAGGGAGCTCTGGGACAAGACGATGATGGTGACTTTGCTTTGCTGGATAACATTGGTGACCTCCGTTATCATTAATCTTCCACCCACTTGGTCCTGAAGCTCTACAAATCCTTTATGGCCATGTTCACGGAGTAACTGAGAGATATGCAACGCCACTTCCTCATCCGATTCGCAAAACCAGAGGGAGAAGTCATACTCAAACTTTGAAAGAAGTCCACTGGAAGTTGCCCCTTTCTTAAATTCCATGAGTTAGAATATTATCATAATTTTAATAACAATTCCTTGTGAAAAGCTTAGTTTTGAAAATTCCTATCTTTAATTTCAGAAATACTTAGGTCAAGTTGTTTGCCTGCTTTTTTCAGCTGTTCACACTGTGTCGACAACTCACCGAGCTCCTTCTGTAAACGTCTGTTCAGATCAACATACTCTCTGCTTTGCTGGTATTGAGATTCCACATCTGGCATTGACACTTCTACTCGCAATGGGCTCACAAACTCTGTGGGGGAGAAAAATGTTTTTTTTTTTAATGCATCCTTTGCTAATATATATCTGATGTTAGACGCAAAGTGCTGGTGCAACTCAGCAGGTCAGGCAGCATCTCTGGGAAAAAAAGGATAGGTGACATTTCGGCTCAAGACCCTTCTTCAGACTTGATGTTTCGGGTCCCAAAATGCCACCCGTCCCTTTTTGCCACGGATGTTGCCTGATCTGCTGAGACCAGTATCTACAGTTCTTTTCTACATATTTCTGATGCTATTTCTATTTCATTTAATAAAACATCAACATCAGGAGACTAACACAAAGTGTTGGAGGAACACGGTGAGTGAAGTGGTATCTGTGGAAGGAATGGACAATGTTTCAGGTTGGGACCCTTCTTCAGACCGATTGAAGGAGGGGGAGAAAGCTGGAAAAGAGAAGTGGGGTAGGACAAAGCCTGGCAAGTGATAGGTAATAAGATGTAGGTAAGGGGGGGTTAATAAGCAAATGGGTGGAGAAAGTAATAAAGGCTAGAGATGAAAAGGAGACAAAAGGGTGTCAGATAAGGAGAAAAAGGAGTGAAATGTAAAGCCAGAGGTAGGGATGTAGGTGGCAAGGTGCAGTGGGGAGTAGAAAGAGAAAGGATAAATGGGAAATGGAACAGGATGGGAGATGAGCATATGAAGAAAGGTAATGGAACAGAGTGACTAAGGTGGGATAGTGGGAGAAACGGTGTGCATGGTGGGGGAGGGGAGGTCATAGGGAAGAGAGAAGGGGTAGAGGGGGTATTACTTAAAACTGGACAATTCAATGCAAGATGCCCAAGCGGAATATGAGGTGCTGTTCATCCAGTTTACATGTGGTCTCACCTTGGCAATAGAGGAGGCCCAGGACAGATATATCAGTAGGGGAGTGGGAAGAGGTTAATATGATTAGAAACAGTGAGATAACATTCAGCAACATAATTCTGGAATTCAGAACGATAAAATGAAGTTGTGTTGTAGGTTGTAACTTTACAGGGCAATCTTGCCTAGATTATAGAAAGAGAAAAGACTCTCATGTTCCTACTAAAGTGCTCTGCAAAAAATAAAACACCTTTGTGGAATCATCATTGTTATGAAGGGCAACATAATTTCACAAATTGGAACTGTCCGCATATGGTAATGTTAGGTCAAATGCATGTTTCAGTTGCTGACTCAGCAATCACTACTGGCCACAAGATGCCACGGGTAACTTCTCCAATGGTCTTCCACGTAATCTTTTCCAACCACTTTGTTTAAAACCTTATCTGAGAACCTGCCCCATCAACAATGTGACGTAGAACGGAGACAGAAGGAAGTACAGATGTTGAATCTTGGACTTAATACAAAGTGCTGCAATAACTCAGTGGGTCAGGCAGCACCTGTGTTGAGAAAAGGGCAAAGTTTAGGTTCAGGAGGATTTTAAGATTTAGACGACAGGTCGGGCAGCATCTGTGGAGGGAATGGTTAAACGATGTTTTGGTTTGGGACCCGTCTTCAGACTGAGTGAAGAATGGTCACAATCCAAAGCATTACATGCATTCTCTCCACAGATGCTGCCTGACCCACTAAGTTACTCTAGCACTTTGTGTTTTGCTGTAACATAGATTATTAGTCTAGATTTTTATATTCAGGTCTCCGATAAAGATTGTGAACGCACATCATGGATAGGACAGGTCTAGAAGGATATGGGCCAAATGCAGGCAGGTGGAACTAGTGTAGATGGGACATGTTGGTTGGTGTGGGCAAGTTGGGCAGAAGGGCTCTATGACTATCACACATTGTGAAACCAAAGGAGGTGAACCAGCAATTCGCAATTGGAAATTCTCAATAAACCAATCTAGTAACTTGTAACAACTCGTAATTTGCAAGGAAAATTAAAATACCTTCACTGCCTTCAATGAATGAGGTGAATACTGGATCTGAGAGACAGGCACTTCTGACATCCTCCAGAATCTGTTCAATAGTCGGAGGCTCGGGTCGAGTTGGCAGAATGACTCGCTTCTTGTTTTTTGATGTCATGCCACACCCTCATGCACGAGTCTTCAACAAATGGATAGCATTTCCTTGTTAAAGGAAGGTACATGTACAAATACACAGTGACATTTTATTACAACAGGCCTGGATGGAAGAACCCACTTGATGGTATCTCATCAACCAGTCTGTATACTTACTCTCATCCTTCCCAGTACATGGTGGATGCAGTAAACTCCACCGATAGCACACAGGGCATGTGATAGTAGATGTGTAGGAAGGAACTGCAGACGCTGGTTTACACCGAAGATAGACATAAAATGCTGGAGTAACTCAGTGGGACATGCAGCACCTCTGAAGAAAAGAAATGGGTGACGTTTTGGTTTGAGACCCTTCTTCAGACTGAAAGTCAGGGGAGAGGGAAACATAATGGATGGACAAACAGATCAAAGAGGAAGATGCTCAAGGAAATGTCGAATGGCACATCGATGGCCGAGGGAAAGGTGACAAGGCATACAATCAGTGTAAAATTTAATCAGGAGGACAGTGAAACTAGTCAGAGAACTAGGATGGGGAAGCGACAGAGAGAGAGAAGGAAAGCAAGGGTTGCTTGAAGTTAGAGAAATCAATGATCATACCACTGGGTTCTAAGCTGGGCATTATTCCAGGCCGTTTTCTAAAATAAAAGGCAGTCTGAAGAACCTGAAACATCACCGATCACCTGTCTTTTTTGTAAACCAGCATCTGCAATTCTTTGCATCCACATTATCCCAGATCTTTACCACCAAGCAGGGCCACAGCAGTGGGTGCAAGGGACACGACTATCTGCAGGTTGCATTTCAAAAAGTAGTTTTGGAAACTGCCAATGCGACTGGGAGCTCATGATGAGGAACTCAGCGGGTCAGGCAGCATCTGTGGAGGTCACAAAGTCATAAAGGATAGGAGCAGGATTAGGCCATTCGGCCCATCTAGTCTATTCTGCCATTCCGTCATGGCTGATTTATCTTTCCCTCTCAACCCCATTGTCCTGCCTTCTCCCCACAACCCCTGACACCCACATGGACACGGAGAGGTGATGTTTTGGGTCGGGACCCTTCCTCAGACTAAGGAGGGGGGGGGGGGCGGGAAGAGGGGAGGGGTGAAGGAGGGTGGGATGGAGGGTGAGGGAGAGGAGGGGTGAAGAAGGGGGAGATGGGGGTAAGGGAGAGACGGGGTGAGGGAGGGGGAAGAGGGGAGGGGTGAAGAAGGGGGGATGGGGGTGAGGGAGGGGTGAAGAAGGGTGGATGGGGGGTGAGGGAGGGGAGGGGTGAAGAAGGGGGATGGGGGTGAGGGGTGGAGGGTGGGATGGGGATTGAGGGAAGGGGATAGAGGAGGGGGGAGTGGGGAAGGGGGAGTGGTGAAGGAGGGTGGAATGGAGGGTGAGGGAGAGGGGTAAGGAGGGGGAGATGGGGGTAAGGGAGAGACGGGGTGAGGGAGGGGGGAAGAGGGGAGGGGTGAAGGATAGGGGGGAGGGAGGGGAGGGGTGAAGAAGGGGGGATGGGGGTGAGGGAGAGGGGAGGGGTAAGGAGGGGGAGATGGGGGGGGTAAGGGAGAGACGGGGTGAGGGAGGGGGGAAGAGGGGAGGGGTGAAGGATGGGGATGAGGGGTGAAGAAGGGGGATGGGGGTGAGGGAGGGGAGGGGTGGAGGGTGGGATGGGGATTGAGGGAAGGGGATAGAGGAGGGGGGAGTGGGGAAGGGGGAGTGGTGAAGGAGGGTGGAATGGAGGGTGAGGGAGAGGGGTAAGGAGGGGGAGATGGGGGGGTAAGGGAGAGACGGGGTGAGGGAGGGGGGAAGAGGGGAGGGGTGAAGGATGGGGATGAGGGGTGAAGAAGTGGGGATGGGGGGTTGAGGGAAGGGGATAGAGGAGGGGAATGGGGGGTGAGGGAGGAGTGAAGGTGGGATGGGGTGAGGGAGGGTGGGATGAGGATGGAGGGGGTGGGAAAGAGGGGGGTGAGGGGAGGGGGTTAGAGGTGAGGCGTGGAGGGTGGGATGGGATGAGGGAGGAGGGGTGGAGTGGGGGAGGGGGAGGGTTAGCACCCGGTCTCCGGGTCTCGTCCACCTCAGTGTCCCGGATCGCCACGACAGGGGATAGATGCTGCAGTAACAGCGGGTCCTGTCACGAATACCCACTGTCTGTGACTGTGATCCTCTGTCGCCGCGACAGCGCAGCCCGCGGGCCCGGCCGAAGCCGATGGCCGGGGAAGGCCACAGCCCGGAGAGGCCGATGTCCGGGACTGTTGGCCGTCCGTCCTCTCACCCCCCCCCCCCCCCCCCCCCCTCCGCGAGTGTGCGCGGGAATCCGCCTCCCCTCAGGTTCCCCCCGCCGCCGGCTCTTTACCTCAGCCCGTCGCCTGCTCCCACCGCGGCGCCACCTCACCCGTCAATCACCCGGGACACCGCGGCGCCACCTCACCCGTCAATCACCCGGGACACCGCCCCGCCCCCAAGCGTCACCGACTCATCAATATAGCCCCGCCCCATATGACGTCACGAATCCGCCCTCTTCTTAAATCAACCGCCAGTCAACCAAGCGCCCGCCAATCAACCAATCAACACCAATTACATCACCAATCAACCCGAAAGCCCGCCCTCTCTGACGTCACACGTCTGTCAAATGCCCCGCCCCATTATGTCGTGTTCAATCCGCTCAGGGGCCGCCTCTTTCTAACGTCACACGTCAATCAACTGAATCACCGCCCCCCAATTACATCATCGATCAACACAAACCCCGCCCCCTCTGACATCACCTCCCCTTTCCGACCAGCGGCCACTCTCTCCCTGACGTCATCAGTCATACCAGCAAGCTCGACGCCACCCTCAACGACACCATGCGGATCATCACTGGCTGCCTAGGCCCTACTCCGACGGATCTCAACAGTTCAACAGTTCAACAGAGCTTTATTTGTCATTCGGTACCAAGGTACCGAACGAAACTACATTGCAGTCACACAAAAAAGAACACAAGACACATGACCCCAACACAAACGTCCATCACAGTGACTCCAAACACCCCCTCACTGTGATGGAGGCAACAAAACTTCCACTCTCTTCCCCACGCCCCCGGACAGACAGCTCGTCCCCGACCGACCCGCTCAGTCCCCGCAAGGGGGTGGAAGTCCCCGTGGCCGAGTCGCACCGGGCGCTGAAACGTCTCGCGACCGAGCCGGGCGATGGAAGGCCCCGCGACCAAGCCTTGCGCAGCTAAGTCCCACGGCCGAGCCGCACCGGGCGATGTTAAGTCCAGCGGCCGAGCCGCACCAGCGATGAAAAGTCCCGCGGCCGAGCCGCACCAGCGATGTAAAGCCCCGCGGCCGAGCCGCGCCGGGCGATGTTAAGTCCCGCGGCCGAGCCGCACCAGCGATGAAAAGTCCCGCGGCTGAGCTGCACCGGGCGATGTTAAGCCCCGTGGCCGAGCCGCACCGGGCGATGTTAGGCCCCGCGGCCGAGCCGCACCGGGCACTGTTAAGTCCAGCGGCCGAGCCGCACCAGCGATGTAAAGTCCCGCGGCCGAGCCGCACCGGGCGATGAAAAGTCCCGCGGCCGAGCCGCACCGGGCACTATTAAGTCCAGCGGCTGAGCCGCACCGGGCGATGTTAGGTCCCGCGGCCGAGCCGCACCAGCGATGTAAAGTCCAGCGGCCGAGCCACACCAGCGATGTAAAGTCCCGCGGCCGAGCCGCACCGGGCGATGCAAAGTCCTGCGGCCGAGCCGCACCGGGTGATGTAAAGCCCCGCGGCCGAGCCGCACCGGGCGATGTTAGGCCCCGCGGCCGAGCCGCACCCCGCGCCGTGAGGAAGAGACCTAAAAGAGAAAGGTTTCCCCCACCCCCCCCGCCACCCCCCCACCACCCCCCCCACCCACACCACCCACACCACCACCCCCCACACATACACAACCAAAAAAAACAAAAAACCATCCCAACACCGACACACAACATAAAAAAAGGAAAAAAGACGAACAGACAGCTAGCGAGCCGCAGCCGTTAGGCGCCGCCACTTACGCCACGTGGCATTAGATACCATTAGATATCAGCTATCAGCTCCTGCCAGGTATCCGCAGGTATCGCACCCGCCAAGCTGCGCAGAGAGTTCTTCACTCAGGCTGGTATGCAAGGCCCCACCTCGCACCAAGGTCCTTTGCACCACCTCGCCCAGGATTCACAGCAACTGGGACCTCAACACCTGTCATCTTGTCACCCTTTCTCCCGTCATGCAGCGACCGTCTGTGGCTCCGGTTTCAACATACTAGGAGCATGGAGAACCAGCTGGGAACAGACATCGCGACCTCCTCAATTCACTGTCACACCGAACACCACAGCCCCACCCGGCTCGGACATGCCCCGCAAAGAGTGGGTCGCTCTGAACCGGCTCTGCACAGGGGTCAGCCGGTTCAACGCCAACATGCATCGTTGGGGGTTGCGTCCATCAGCAGCCTGCGTGTGTGGAGCAGACCAGCAAACAGCGCAGCACATCATTTTCGACTGCACTGTCCTCCGTCCCCCTGGTAGAGGGGTAGACCTCACGGCCCTTGACAACAGCACATTGCACTGGCTACAGCGCCTGGAGGGCGTCACATAATTTCTGCTGCCTCAAACGCAAGAAGATCAGTCAAGTGACCCAGAGAATGATGCGCCCCTTTCTGAGTAGGAGAGAACTGCAGATGTTGGTTTTAAATATTGACTTCACATTAACATTGACTTCTCTAACTTCAGATAGCCCTTGCTTTCCCTGTCTCCATCCCCTCCCCTTCCCAGTTCTCCCACCAGTCTTACTGTCTCCGACTACATTCTATCTCTGTCCCGCTCACTTCTTTGACATCAGTCTGAAGAGGGGTCTCTCCAGAGATGCTGCCTGGCCCGCTGAGTTACTCCAGCATTTTGTGTCCACGATCCTTTCTGATCTCCCTGACAACCCAGAGCCCGCCCCATTCTCACATCCCCAATCAACCAACAATGGACGGCATGGTGGTGCAGCGGGTAGAGTTGCTGCCTCACAGCATTAGAGACCCTGGTTCAATCTCCACTACGGGTTCTGTCTGTACGGAGTTTGTATGCTCGCTCCGTGACAGCGTGGGTTTTCTCCGGGTGCTCCGGTTTCCTCCCACACTCCAAAGACGTGCAGGTTTGTAGGTTAATTGGCTTGGTTATTAGTGTAGAATTGTCCCTAGTGTGTGTCGGGTAGTGTGGGGATTAGCTAGTCGGTGGATTTACTGTGCTTGAGTGCTGGATTCAGTTTGTGGGGAGTGGATGGGAAATCAGGATAACGTAGAACTAGTGTGAACACGTTATTGATGGCCAGCATGGATTCGGTGGATCAAAGGGCCTGTTTCCATGCTGTATCTCTAAACTAAACTTAAACTAAACTAAGAACCCTTTTGCAAATCCTTTCATTATTTACTCACTCTCTTTGACTGCATTTTAATCTATCTGTACTCTGTTAAATTTTGATTCAACTTAACCAACCATGGGCAATTATTTGCACTGCCATTCAGTTAACTGGTGTTTCAATGAAGATTTCCTGAAGATGAGAGGAGGTGTCACTGGTGCTGAAACCAATATTATCTTTCAATTAACATTTCTCAAAAGAAATAGATTTTTTGGCTACCTACAATATTGTTATTTTTATGAGATCTCGCAGTGCAAAATTGAATGCTATGGAACCTACATTACAACCAGTGACTACATTTTAGCGAGTATTAGGATTATACTCATTATTAGTATCAGTCTGAAGAAGGGTCTCGACCCGAAACGTCACCCATTCCTTCTCTCCTGAGAAGCTGCCTGACCTGCTGAGTTACTCCAGCATTTTGTGAATAATTAGGATTGTACAGCACAGATGTAAGATTCTACACATGCGCCACAAAAAGCATTATTTCGGGTTGCATCACAACTTGGTTTGCAAACAGCTCTGCCCATGACTGCATGAAATTGCAGAGTATTATTGATGTGGCTCAATCCATCAAACAGACCAGACAACCCACCATTGATTCCACAATGCCTCGAAAAAGCAGCCAACAGACTCAGACTTGTCCCACCCCGATCATTCCTTCTTCTCCCTGCTCCTGTTGGGCAGCAGATACAGAGGTTTGAAAGCGCGTATCATCAGAATCAGGAAGAGCTTCTTCCCCTTTGTTATCAGGCTTCCGTATGGTCCTTCCGTGAGCTAGGGGGCACTGTCCGATTCACCTCTACCCCATTGCGGACATTGGACTTTATCTATGGTACTGATGTGCTACAATGCTGAGAACTATATTCTGCTCTCTGTATCTTCCCCTTCGCTCTGTATCTTCCCCTTCGTACTTGAGTTTGACCTGATTGTTTTTATGTGTAGTATTATCTGATCTGTTTGGATAGCATGCAAAACAGAGCTTTTCACTGCACCTCGATAAACACGATTGGCCTCTATAAATTGGCCCGAGTGTGTAGGGAGTGGATGCGAAAGTGGGATAACATAAAACTAGTATGAACAGGTAATTGATGGTCAGAGTGGACTAGGTGGGCCAAAGGATGTGATACAATGCTGTATCTCTAAAACTAAAGCTAAAGCTAAAGCAAAAACTGAATAGAATGATACAGGACAGGAGGAGGTCGTTCGAACTGGATACCTCCTGATACTTAACATCACTGCAATTCTTTACTGTTCTTTAATGTGATATTAAAGTTAAGCGCTAGGTCCAGGTTTATTATTAAAAATTCTGCCCCATTAATCATAGAAACAACAACAACATAATAACAAAAGATATAAGTTCATGACTATTTGCAGCAGCAATGATCAGAATCCAAGTACATAATCTTTTATTTCAGATTGTCCATAAAATTTCCAGCAGTGTGCAACTTGTTCAAAGAGCATTGCTCCGGAGAGGGTGCGTTTGGGGCTGGTCAGGAGTTTCACCGATGAATCTCAGCCTTGTGCCCGACCCATGGGACATTGGGGACACACGTGGTCTCACCTTCGTCCCATTCATGCTGGGCTTCTCAGAAGTTCAACGCTTTCCGAAAAATTAAACTTCTTTTCTTTTTGTTCACTGAAATACAAAGTAGGTAATCATAAAGGTCATCGACTTCACGGACATCAACAACTTCTGACTATTTCCATCTGTTAAACCAGTCTTTTTCCCCCCACTTGTCCTATTACTAACCCCTGCACCATCATCCCTTTGGTGCCGAGTTCAAAATTGGAGATAGCCTTTATTTCTTAAAAAACACTCTGATGGTGGCTTGACACTCTGATGCAGCCTGAGAGATGGTAGTGGACTCTGCCAGGTACATCACAGCTACAGCCCTCCCCACCATCAAAAGTATTTACATGAGGCGCAGCAGTAGAGTTGCTGCCTTATAAGTTCATAAGTGATAGGAGCAGAATTTGGCCATTCGGCACATCATTCAATCATGGCTGATCTATCTCTCCCTCTTAACCCCATTCTCCTGCCTTCTCCCCATAACCCCTGACACCTGCATTAATCAAGACTATCTATCTCTGCCTTAAAACTCTCAATTGACTTGGCCTCCACAGCCTTATGGCGCCAGAGACCTGGGTTTGATCCTGACTCCGGGTGCTGTCTGTACATTGGTACATTCTCCCTGTGACTGCGTGGGTCTTCTCCGGGTGCTTCAGTTCCTCCCACGCTCCAAAGATGCGCAGATTTGTAGGTTAATTGGCTTCTGTAAATTGTAAATAGTCCCTAGTGTGTAGGATAATACTAGAGTAAGGGGTGATCGCTAATCGGCACAGACTAAGTGGGCCAAAGGGCCTGTTTCCGCGCTGTATCTCTAAAGTCTAAAGAGGTGATACCTTAAGAAGGCAGTATGTAGAATCGCAACCATCTGGGCCATGCCATCTTACTGCTACCATCGGGCAGAAGGTACCGAATCCTAAAGTCCTAAATCAATAGGTTCAGAAACAGCTACTTTCCTACAAAGTCTGTGTAATCTCACCCCGGGCATCCCACTTCTCCCCTCTCCCATCAGGCAAGAAGTACAGAAGTGTGAAATCGCACACCTCCAGATGTAGAGACAGTTTCTTCCCAGCAGTTATCAGGCAACTGAACCATCCTATCACTAACTAGAGAGCAGTCTTGACCTACCATCTACCTCATTGGAGACCCTTGGACTATCTTTAATCAGACTTTGCTGGACTTTATCTTGGACTAAACGTTATTCCCTTTCTCCTGTATCTGTACACTGTGGACGGCTTGATTGTAATCATGTACAGACTTTCCGCTGACTTAATAGCAGGCAACAATAAAGCTTTTTGCTGTACCTCAGTACACGTGAAAATAAACTAAACTAAACTAAAGAGTCCCGATCCGAAACCTCACCTATCCATGTTCTCCAGGGATGCTACCTGACCCGCTGAGTTACCCCAGCACATTTCTGCCGTAAACTAGTATCTGCATTTCCTTGGTTCTACTTTCTTACAACCATCAAGTTCTTGAAGATAGACATAAAAAACTGGACTAACTCAACGGGTCAGACCGCATCTCTGGAGAAAAAGAATAGGTGACGTTTCGGGTCGAGATTCTTCTTCAGACACAGACTCGAATTGTCACCTATTCCTTTTCTCCAGAGATGTCTGTCCCGCTGAGTTACTCCGGCTTTTTGTGTCCATCTTCGGTTTAAACCCCATCTGCAGTTCCTTCCTACACATATGGGACATTTGGGACGTCTAACAAGGGCAGGACCTACACAGTGAATGGTAGGCCTCTGAGGAGTGTTGTAGAGCAGAGGGATCTAGGAGTGCAGGTGCATGGTTCCTTGAAGGTCGAGTCGCAGGTAGATAAGGTGGTCAAAAAGGCTTTAATTGGCCTTTATTAGTCAGAGCATTGAGTATAGAAGTTGGGAGGTCATGTTGCAGTTGTATAAGACGTTGGTGAGACCGCATTTAGAATATTGTGTTCATTTCTGGGCACCATGTTATACAAAAGATATTGTCGAGCTTGAAAGGGTTCAGAAAAGATTTATGGGGATGTTGCCAGGACTACAGGGTGTGAGCTACAGGGAGAGGGTTAGTTGGTTGGGTCTCTATTCCCTGGAGCGCAGGAGGATGAGGGGTGATCTGATAGAGGTGAACAAAATCACGAGAGGAATAGATTGGGTAGATGCAAAGAGTCTCTTGCCCAGAGTAGGAGAATCGAGAACCAGAGGACATAGGTTCAAGGTGAAGGGGAAAAGATTTGATAGGACTCTGAGGGGTAACGTTTTCACACAAAGGGTGGTGGGTGTACGGAACATGCTGCCAGAGGAGGTAGTTGAGGCTGGGACTATCCCATTGTTTAAGAAACAGTTAGACAGGTACATGGATAGGACAGGTTTGGAGGGATGTGGACTAAGCACAGGCAGTTGGGACTAGTGTAGCTGGGACATGTTGGCCGGTGTGGGCAAGTTGGGCCGAAGGACCTGTTTCCACACTGTATCACTCTATGATTCTATCTCAAGCTCTTGAACCTGTACATCTCTAATCCTACCTTGGCAATGAAACACATTACAGAACACCTCTTGCACTGCCATGGAGTTGGTTTTCTAATTATATTTCACACTAATGTCTTATTTTTTTGCACAGCCTTTATTTTTAATGCCTTGCAGAATGTATATGTCTTTGTGTGTTGTCTGTGTATATATATGTGCCTATGGTGCTGCTGCAAGTAAGATGTTCATTGTACCTCACCTAACTGTACTTGTGCATATGACAAGAAACGCAGCTTGGCTTTTTTTCTCCCTCTTTACTGACTCCTGCTGGAGTCCTCAGAGTCATGCAGTGAGAGGAAGAGATTAAAAAATTCTGTTCCTCCTTCTCCAAACAATTCCACACAAGGCGTTCATCCATTCTGTATGTTTGTACGCATGTACAGATACAGATCCCAGTTTCCTCCAACACTCCAAAGACTTACAGGTTAATAGGTTCATCGTCATCAGTAAAGACTGTAAATTGCCCTTGCATGTAGGACAGTACTAATGTGCGGGGATCGCTGGTCGGCGTGGACTCGGTGGGCCGAAGGACCCGTTTCCGCGCTGTATCCCGAGACTAAAATACGACAATGGCGCCATGGTTAAAACTCCAAAATTTGCAGAAAAGAAGCAAAACCAAGCCCCTCCAACACTTGCACTCTGTCTGCAAGAACTCCCAGTTGCTAACCATTTTAACTCCCCTTCCCATTCCCATAGTGACCTTTCTCTCCTGGGTCTCCTCCACTGTCAGAGCGAGGCCAAATGCAAACTGGAGGACCAGCACCTCATATTCCGCTTGTGCGGAATACGATTACAGCCCAACGGTGTGAACATTGAATTCTCCACCTTTAGTTAATGTCTACAAACAACCTTCCCCCTCCCTTTACTTCCTTATAAACTCGACACATTTCATCCCTCCCTACTCCCTACTCCCCTGAGCCCGGGGTGACCTTGCACCTAACTCCTCTCCCCATCTCCTCCACCAACATTCCTAAACAATTAGCACTTCGTAATCCATTAGCTTCACATCCTTTTTTCACACCTTGTGTGTGTTCATCTCTGGCCTTTGTTCAACCAGCTGCCTAGCATTCACCTGCACCGTGATCTGCCAGGCTTCATTCTGCCCCTCCACTCTTCTAGCTTTCTTTCCCCCGACCCCTGCAATCAGTCTGAAGATGAGTCCCGACCCAAAACGTCGCCTATCCTTGTTCTCCAAGGATGTTACCTGACCCGCTGAGTTTCTCCAGCACTGTGTGCCTTTCCTTGGTAATCCAGCCTCTGTAGTTCTTCTGGTTCCACTGCCAGACCTCACTAGTTTGGATTGCATTCCCTTTACTATGAAAGCCAACCTCCACATACTGATCCCGCTTCGTTGTTAGCCATTGGTGATGAGCTAGATTCAACATTACCTTTTGAGGTTGAGGTGGTGACTTTCTTATCCACTGTTAATAAATCTGTAAGAAAGAAGCGAGTTAGTATATATTCACAGTAACATTGTTATCTTTCTCAATACAAACCAGAGTTCGTTCTACTGATCTTTTATGCTACAATCTTCTCCCTTACATTTCTTCCTTTGGAGACTGAGGAAATTTGGCACGACTCCAACAATTCTTACCAACTTCCACCGTAGAAAACATTCTATCAGGTTTGGGAACCGCTGTGCGCAAGACGGCAAGAAATTGCAGAGTTGTGGATGAAGCCCAGTCCATCACGGACACCAGATCCCCTACCATTGACTCCATCTTCACTTCACACTCCCTCGGGAAAGTTGCTGAAGTAATCAAGGACGTTTTTTCACCCCACTTATTCCCTCTTCACCCGTCTCCCGTTGGGAAGAAGACACAAGAGGCTTGAAAGGACGTACCACCAAACTCAGGAACAGCTTCTTCCCTTCTAATCATAATCATAATCAGACTTTATTAGCCAAGTATGTTTTGCAACATATGAGGAATTTGATTTGCCATACAGTCATACCAATAAAAAGCACAAGACACACAAAATACATTTTAACATGAACATCCACCACAGTGACTCCTCCACATTCCTCACTGTGATGGAAGGCGCAAAAAAAATTCAATCTCTTCCCTTCTTTGTATCAGGCTATTGAATGGTCCTCTCATAAATTAGGGACTGGTCCTGATCTTCCAACCTACCTACTTGGATGCTGGATTCTGTAACCGTTACAGTACAAAGCTGTACAACCTGATTCAGGTACGTTTCTCTTTGCACCCTGTTGCTTATGAATAGCTTGTACTCTTGTATAGTATCATGTAATTTAACTTAATTTACTTTACTTTAGTTTTACTTCAGAGATAGACAATAGACAATAGGTGCAGGAGTAGGCCATTCGGCCCTTCGAGCCAGCACCACCATTCAATGTGATCATGGCTGATCTTTCTCAATCAGTACCCCGTTCCTGCTCTCTCCCCATTCCCCCTGACTCCGCTATCATTAAGAGTATCTAACTCTCTTGAAAGCATCCAGAGAATTGGCCTCCACTGCCTTCTGATGCATGAATTCCACAGATTTACAACTCTCACTGAAAAAGTTTTTCCTCATCTCCGTTCTAAATAGCCTACCCCTTATTCTTAAACTGTGGCCCCTGGTTCTGGACTCCCCCAACATTGGGAACATGTTTCCTGCCTCTAGTGTGTCCAATCCCTTAATAATCTTATATGTTTCAATAAGATCCCCTCTCATCCTTCTAAATTCCAGTGTATACAAGCCTAGTCGATTCAGTCTTTCAACATATGACAGTCCCGCCATTTCGGAATTAATCTAGTGAACCTACACTGCACTCCCTCAATAGCAAGAATGTCCGTCCTCAAATTTGGAGACCAAAACTGCACACAGTACTCCAGGTGCGGTCTCACTAGGGCCCTGTACAACTGCAGAACGACCTCTTTGCTCCTCTTGTTATGAAGGCCAACATGCCATTAGCTTTCTTCACTGCCTGCTGTACGTGCATGTTTCCTTTCAGTGACTGATGCACTAGGACACCCAGATCTCTTTGTACTTCCCCATTTCTTAACTTAACACCATTCAGATAATAATCTGCCTTCCTGTTCTTACCACCAACGTGGATAACCTCACATTTATCCACATTAAACTGCATCTGCCATGAATCTGCCCACTCACACAACCTCACACAGATAAGAACAGGAAGGCAGATTATTATCTGAATGGTGTCAAGTTAGGAAATGGGGAAGTACAGAGATCTGGGTGTCCTAGTGCTTCAGTTCTGCTCTCTGCTTATAATCTGCTCAAGTTTTAGACTTTAGAGATACAGCGCGGAAACGGTCCCTTCGGCCCACTGAATCCACGCCGACCAGCGATCACCGCGTACACCAGCACTATCCTACACGCTAGGGACAATTTGCAATTTTACCGAAGTTAATTAACTTACAAACCTGTACGTCTTTGGAGTGTGGGAGGAAACTAGAGCACCTGGAGATAACCCATGTGGTCACAGGGGGAATGTACAAAATCTGTACAGACAGCATCCGTAGTCAGGAACGAACCCGGGTTCCTGGTGCTGAAAAGCAGCAACTCTGCCGCTGCGCCATCGCATTGTCCTCGGCATTACCAAAACTCCCAGTGTGCTGCCTTAAAGGTCAGAGGTTAACTTTAACCTAAACCGTCCAACCAAACTTTAACCAAACCAAGAGGCTTGCATGGACCCAGTCACGCGACATAGAAACAGGCCTGAAATGTAGAAACAAGGAGCTGCAGGTGGTGCCTTGCAAAAAAGACACAAAGTGCTGGAGTAAGTCAGCGGGTCAGACAGCATTACTGGAGAATGTGAATAGGTGACATTTCAGGTCGGGACCCTTCTTCAGACTGATTGTGCAGGGGTGGGGGGGACCTGGAGGACAGAGTGTGAGAGGTGAACAAAGGTAGAAGAAGGGGGTGGGGGGGTTGATCAGCAGATGGTTGGACAAAGAGCAGAGGTGAAAAAAGAAGGTGTGAGCCAACATCGAAGAGTTGCGAATTGTGAAGCCAGAGGAAGGAATGTAGGGGGAGGAGGAGGATGGAGAGGGCTTTGTTAGAGAATCTAAATTTGGAGAATTCAGTGTCCATACCATTTAGTTGTAGGCTACACAAGCGGAATATGAGGTACTGTCCCTCCAAATTGCATGTGGGTTCACTCTGGCAATGGAGGAGGCCCAGGTCAGTATGGGAATTAGAAGGGTAGTTGAAATGGAAAGCAACCGGAAGATTCAGTAAGCCGTGGTGGACCAAACGCATGCTCAATGAAACGGTCACTGAATGGCAAAACAGGTCCCTTGGCCCACCATGTCCATGCTGATCTATAAATTACAAGCCACTGGGTGGCGCCAGCAATGGCTGCCTTGCCAGCAGTCTGTCTGTCCCTTCCTTCTTTGTGTTTTAATAGTATGTGTTAAATGTAAGTTTTTAGTGTTCTTTAGCTTGTTTTATGTGGAGGGTGGAGGGGGGGGGGGGGGGGCGGGTTGGGGAAACTTTTTCTAATCTCCTACCTCGACGGAGATGCGATTTTTTTTCCGTATCGTATCTGCGTCCGCACAGCAGCCTAACACCAAGGAGTTGGCGGCCTTTGCTGGAGACCGACCTTTGAGAGCTCCACCGCGGGTGCCAACGGACGTACCATTGTGGAGCTTGCGATCCCTTTGCCAGGGGTCGACCTCTGAGCTCCAACCATGGGTGCTTGCAGACTTAACATCACGGAGCCCGTGGTCTCTGGTCAGAGACCGACTTCAGCAACTCCAAGCCACAGGAGTTTCAATCGCCTAAACGCAGGAGCTTCGACCATCCAGACATGGGAGCTTCAACTGTCGGCTGTGGGAGCTTCGATCGCCCCAAATCTGCTGTGGTGGATGTTTATGTTAACTATTATAAGCAGTTGTGTGTCTTGTTGCTTTTTTTTTCGTATTGCTGTATGGTAATTCGCATATCACTGTACCTTAATTGGTACACGTGACAATAAAAGACCTTTGAAACCTTTGAAATACTAATCCACATTCATCCTGTTTTCCAGCCTTTACTGACTGGGTGCTTCAAGTGCTTGTTGAGGTGCTCCTTAACTTTACATTCTCTGCTACTTAGCTCAGTACCAGGATGGTGAATTCGTGGAATTCTTTGCCACAGGAACTGTGGAGGCCAAGGCATTGGAAATATTTAAGGCAGAGATGGATAGATCCTTGATTTGCACGGGTGTCAGGGGTGGGTTATGGGAACAATAGACAATAGACAATAGGTGCAGGAGGAGGCCATTCGGCCCTTCAAGCCAGCACCACAATTCAATGTGATTATGGCTGATCATTCTCAATCAGTACCCCGTTCCTGCCTTCTCCCCATACCCCCTGATTCCGCTATCCTTAAGAGCTCTATCTAGCTCTCTCTTGAATGCATTCAGAGAATTGGCCTCCACTGTCTTCTGAGGCAGTGAATTCCACAGATTTACAACTCTCTGAAAACGTTTTTCTCATTTCCGTTCTAAATGGCCTACCCCTTATTCTTAAACTGTGGCCCCTAGTTCTGGACTCCCCCAACATTGGGAATATGTTTCCTGCCTCTAACGTGTCCGACCCCTTAATAATCTTATATGTTTCAATAAGATCCCCTCTCATCCTTCTACATTCCAGCGTATACAAGCCTAGCCGCCCCAGTCTTTCAACATATGACAGTCCCGCCATTCCGGGAATTAACCTAGTAAACCTACGCTGCACGCCCTCAATAGCAAGAATATCCTTCCTCAAATTTGGAGACCAAAACTGCACACAGTACTCCAGGTGCGGTCTCACTAGGGCCCTATAGAAAGCAGGAGAACGGGGTTAGGGGGGGAGAGATCGATCAGCGATGATTGAATGGCAGAGTAGACCTGATGGACCGAATGGCCTAATTCTGCTCCTATCACTTATGACCTTATGAGTACTGACTTTACCCTCGGGTTTGATAATATCCGCAGCTTCTGAAACCTTTGTGCTGATCTCCTCCACCGTGGGCTTGGCCTTGTAGAAGAAAGGGCGGATGATGTTCATGTAAATGACATAGGAACCATTCCAGTCCACGGGTGCCATGCACCACAGCAGAAAGATGGTCTGCAGAACAAAATAACAAGACCATTATGTATGCAACAAGCCTTCAGGCACCAGCGGAATAATTGGATTAACAGCATTCCTTTTGGACGAGTTCCTGTCTAACTAGCACGATGCAAAATGCTGTCATGTCTATTAATCATTAGATAAATTAACAGAGGATGGTTGCCCCTTCTGCACTGATAGGGAGACCATATGATGGGATGATATTACGGGTCCACCTACATGAGGAATAGTGGATGGACTTTCCATTGATTCAGTTTTATCAATATCTAATACCCTTCAAGAAGGTGTCTTGTGCAGGAAGGAACTGCAGATGCTAGTTTACCAAAGATAGACACAAAATGCTGGAGTAACTCAGCGGGACAGGCAGTGTCTCTGGAGAGAAGGAATAGGTACTGTTTCGGGTCGAGTCCCTTCTCAGACCCTTCAACAAGGAGGCATCTTGGTGGCTTTGATCCAATTTAATATGGCAAAAGGTTGAAAAAAAAGGTCTCTTATTCAGCTCTTATTTTCTCATAGAAATGTAAAAGAACATTTGACATCGAACAGTACAGCACAGGAACAGGCCCTTCCACCCACAATGTCCATAATGTACATGAAGCCAAGCTAAACTAATCTCATCTGCCTGCACATGATCCATATGCATCCAGTCTCTGCATTTCCATATGCCTACCTATAAAGCCTCTTAAATGCCATTCATATCTGCCCCCATCACCAGGGAATGAGTATTAAGGAGAACGTTAACAATGTATGGCGGCACTGTGGTGCAGCGGCAGAGTTGCGGTGGCCGAGGTCCAAGTTCGGTCCTGACTACGGGTCTCCCTGCGATGGCGTGGGTTTTCGCCAGATGATTCTGTTTCTTCCCACACTCCAAAGACGTGGTGTGTAGGTTAATTGACTTCTGTAAATTGTTCCTAGTGTATAGGATAGAACTAGCGTAACGGGTGATGGAGCTCTAGGGGCTAGTGGAATCAAGGGATATGGGAAGGAGGCAGGCACGAGTTACTGATTGTAGATGATCAGCCATGATCACAATGAATGGCGGTGCTGGCTCGAAGAGCTAAATGGCCTCCTCCTGCACCTGTTTTCTATGTTTCTATGATCGCTGGTCGGCGCTGACTCGGTGGGTCGAAGGGCCGGTTTCCATACTGTATCTCTAAACTAAACTAAATTGTGTACTGTGGCCTGGATTTAGTGAAGCGGCGATGTTAAACAAATGGATTTCAACATTGTTATTTTGTGATAATTGACAGCAACTGGGAAGTCCATATGTCTGGAGTTCAATGTTAATGAGTGGTTCAGTACTAGAAAGGACACACAGTGCTGGAGTAACTCGACGGGTCAGGTCGCGGCACTTGTCTGTCTGTCTTGTGGTTCAGTATCCTTTTGCAGGCTTCACTGTTTGCAACCTTCTGCATTGCTTCAAGGGAAATTACATAAATTACCATAATTTGTGTTCAGAGAACATGTGTACGTGCAGAATAATCCAACACGGGCCTTGGCCTGCTCCGCCAGTCCTTAAAGAGACATTTGAGATTTCAGAGATGCAGCGTGGGTGCAGGCCCTTCGGCCCACCAAGTCCGTGCTGAACACCGATCATCCCATACACTAGCACTGTCCAACATGCTCGGGACTATTTACAACTTTTCCACAGCCAATCAACCTACAAACCTGCATTTCTTTGGAGTGTGGGCGGAAACCGGGGCACCCGGATAAAACCTACGCGGTCACAGGGAGAACGTACAAACTCTGTACGGATAGCGCCCGTAGCCTGGATTGAATGTTGGTCTCTGGCGCTGTAAGGCGGCAACTCTACCACTGCGCCTCCGTGCCACCTTAAAACGAGAGCTCGGCCACAACGTCTTCCTGCTTGTTCTTTATGACCTTCAGTCCATTATAGTCCAAGCATTGCCTGCCTCAGCTTTGAGCATACATTGACTTAGATTGCAAGTAGCTAAGGCTAAGGCACTGTAAGAAAATAACTGCAGATGCTGGTACAAATCGAAGGTATTTATTCACAAAATGCTGGAGTAACTCAGCAGGTCAGGCAGCATCTCAGGAGAGAAGGAATGGGTGACGTTTCGGGTCCCGAAACGTCACCCATTCCTTCTCTCCTGAGATGCTGCCTGACCTGCTGAGTTACTCCAGCATTTTGTAAATAAAAGGCTAAGGCACTTGCATCTCATTTCCTCACATAAGAATGACTCACGTTTCTGAAGGCTATATTATCCCTAATTACCTGAGCTAGTAACTTGCACAATATCCTCTGCTTCTTGGAAATTCAAATGGATTACACTTTGGGCATCACGGTGGTTCAGTTGGTAGAGCCGCTGCTTCACAGCACCACAACACCAGAGAAACTGGTCCACCGAGTCCAATGCCAACCATCGATCGCCTGTTCACAACAGTTCCACTTTCACATCCACACCCTGCGCACCGAGGGCTATTTCACAGAGTTCAATTAACTTACAAGCGTGGATGCCATCGGGATGTTGGAGGAAACCGGAGCACCCGGAGCAAACCACGCGGTCACAGGGAGAACGTGCACACTCCACACGGACTGGAGTAACGAACCCGCGTCTCTGGCGCTGTAAGGCAGCAAATCTACCGCTGCACCACTGTGCAGCCACATACAAGATCATGTGCAGTAACATAGATTCATACAGCATGGAAACAGGCCTTTTGGCACACACTGACCATCGATCTCCCGTTCTAACTAGTTCCATGTTATCCCACTTTCACATCCACTCCCTGCACTCCAGGAGGCAATTTACAGAGTCCAATTAACCTACAAACCTGCACGTCTCTGGGATGTGGGCAGAAACACGAGCACTCGGGGGAAACCCATGCGGGTCACAGGGAGAACGTGCCGACTCCACACAGACAGCAGCCGAGGTCAGGATCAAACCGGGGTCTCTGGCGCCGTGTGGCAGCAGCTCTACCGCACTTTCGTGTGTGCTATTTCATACGCAGGACAGGCTGCAGTTAAATGCGGCAGAAGTTTAAATCTCTTACTTACCTTTAACTTATGAAAGGATGGAATTATATAGAGGAGGATGCCTGCCGTACATTCAGCGATTGCAAATGCACCATAGATCACCCAATACATAAGCCACTTCAACTTCTCCTGTTTATTGGCACTTTCAATAGCAAGAACTCTTGAAAAAGCAACAAAAAAAATTAGAAGCACTTACATCAATTTTACAGGGTTACAATACGTTGTTATTAATATATAAACGCATAGCTGCTCATGATTTAAAAAAGGTTTTGCAATGTTTCTTCATCCTTGGCCTTCTCCCGAGTGTGCTAACTTAGAAGCGCATGAACAAGAGTTAGTACCGTGCAGCATTGAATGAGACCAGGAACTGGGCCGACACCATAGGCTTTTCATTTTCCCACAGCACTTTAAATCTCCAAGTACTAAAATTATTTAATCTTTTATATGTGTCATTAATGGACCAGGAACAATGCCAGCATTATCCATCCCTATTTGCCCTCAATGATTTTGTTTAGAGATACAGCATGGAAACTGGCCTTTCGGCCCACCATCTTAGGCCCACACTGACCATCGATCACCCGTTCACACTGGTTCTATGTTATCCCACTTTTGCATCCACTCCCTACACATTAGAGGCATATTACAGAGGCCAAATTTCTAAATTACTACATTTGTTTAGTCAGAGGGTGGTGAATCTGTGGAATTCATTGCCACAGAAGTCTAAGGAGGCCAAGTCAATGGATATTTTTAAGGCAGAGATTGATAGATTCTTGATTAGTACGGGTGTAGCAGGAGAATGGGGTTGAGAGGGAAAGATAGGTCAGCCATGATTGAATGGCGGCGTAGACTTGATAGGCCGAATGGCCTAATTCTACTATAACATGAACTTAAGGCCAATTAACCTACAAACCCACATGTCTTTGAGTTGTGGGAGGAAAACAGAACACCCGGAGGAAACCCACGCCACCACAGGGAGAATATGCAAACTCCACACAGACAGCACCTGAGGTCAGGATGGAATCCGGGTCTCTGGCGCTGTGAGGCAGCAGCTCTACCAGCTGCCCCACTGTGTCCTCTCTTTTTGTTTGGATGCATAGCTTATCGGGTATAAGAGTCAGGAAACCACTTGGAACAGCTGCTGCCAGTCGCTCTGCTGCAGGAGGTGCACTCCTATACCCCACTCTGCAGACATCCTACTCGTCCCGCCTCACCAGCACAACGTCTCATGTGCAGATTCTCTGCACGGAGAAATAGGCAGATCCATTTCAGCTCGAGTGCCAGCAGAGAGCAGGAGTTTGCACAAGGTTCCCAGAACAGAGGTCTTTCATAAAGTTGAGTTACAAGTGTGGGAACACTTAGAACAGAGGACCAAGACCAATGAATCAGCAATAAGGGACCAGACAGTGGCGCAGGTGGTAGAACTACTGCCTCACCGCACCAGAGACCCAGGTTTTATCCTGACGTCGGGTGCTGCCTGTGTGGAGTTTGCATGTTCTCCCAAAGACATCACAAAGACATGCGGGTTTGTAGGTTACTTGGCTTCTGTAATTTGTCCCTAGTGTGCAGGGAGTGGTTGCAAAAGTGGAATAACGTCAAACTAATGTGAACGGGCGATCGATGGTCGGCGTGGGCTCAGTAGACCGAAGGGCCCATTTCTTCACTGTATCTCTAAGTAGCAATCTACTGGTCGGCACCAAGTAGGGCACTGGTACTCTGAGAATATATTGAATTATTCTCTTCCATTACGATGCTCCAGAAAATTCCTGGAAGGCAAATCAAAACCATAGACTCACGATGATACAGATCCACCATCGTGGCTGAAGAGTGTGGAACTGATGCTGAGAGATTTGAAAATCTTTTGGACTCTTGAATACTGTAACAGAGACCCGTGGTGTTAAATTATTAAGTATATTCAATACTCTGTGAGAAATCGGGCCAAATCTGGAACTTGATTTCCATCTGGAGTAAGGAAATCAGCTTGCTTTGTCATTCAGTGAAATCAAGGCTCTTAACTTCTTGTCCTAGCCTAGATGTCCTTCTCTGGTTGGTGTCCATTTGCAGGAAATATCTTATTGCAATTTCTTTGTGTGAAGAAGAGCTTCCAAATTTTTCACAGTGGCCCTCCTCAGATTTTTTAGATAACCCCCATCTGCAATAGACTGCCACACACAGGCACACAAGGGGAAGGGTGGAGGAACAGATATCCACTGCCCCAATTCCTTTCTTCATGCTGAAGAAGGGTCCTGACCCAAAAGTCACCTAACCATGTTCTCCAGACAAGATAGACACAAAATGCTGGAGTAACTCAGCGGGTCAGGCAGCATCTCGGGAGAGAAGGAATAGGTGATGTTTCGGGTCGAGATCCTTCTTCAGACTGACCTATCTAATGCATGGGACTGAAACTAACACGTGGGAAGGAACAGCAGATGCTGGTTTACACCGAAGATAGACTGATTTAAACCAGCATCTGCAGTTTTTCCCCCTATGTTCTCCAGAGATGTTGCTTGACCCACTGTGTTACTCCAGCACTTTTGTGCCTATGCAACCGTGTTAAGCAGATTTGAAACTCTTCCAGAAATTTACCATTGATTTTCAGTTTATTTATTACCAGTTTCCATCATGAGAATAGATCGGGTAGACCCACAGAGTCTCTTGCCCAGAGTAGGGGATTCAAGAACCAGAGGACATCGGTTTACGGGGGGTGGGGTGGGGGGGGTGGGGGGTGGGATGGGGGGGGAGGGGGGAAGATTTAATAGGAACCCAACGGGTAACCTTTTTCACACAGTGAGTGTATGGAACAGGTTGCTGGAGGAGGTAGTTGAGGCAGGTGGAATCGCAACATTTAAGAAACATTTGGACAGGTACATGGATAGGACAGGTTTAGAGGGATATGAGCCAAATGCAGGCAAGTGGGACTAGTGCAGATGGGACATGTTGGTCGGAGTGGGGAAGCTGGGACAAAGGGCGTGCTTCCATGCTGCATAACTATGACTCTTATCTATTCAGAGCCAGTACAAGCATTATAGGAGCAACCATTATACCATCTGCTTTGAGTTTATTTTGAGATGCATCAACAATCAGGATATTTGTATTTTACAGTACCCAATGATAATATCCAGGAAAAGGAAATTAACCCATTCAAGTTGGAAGCAAGATGCTTTCTTGGTGGGAGAACTAGTTCAATGAATCTTTCTAAATATGTGATTTGGAAGATTCAATAGGAACCCGCGGGGCACCTTTTAAAATGGAATATACAAGGGGGTGGTATATGGAACGAGCTGCCAGAGGAGGGAGCAGAGGCAAGTGCTATCACAACATTTAAGAATCATTTTGATAGATATGTGGATAGGATTGGTTTGGAGGGATATGTGCCAAATGCAGGCAGGGGGGACTAGTGTAGATGGGGCAAGTTGGGCTGAAGGGCCTGTTTCTGAAAGTATGACTCCTTTATGGTTATTGTGATTTTGTGAACCCCTAACGGTCTGTAATGTAAAAGTTAATCTCAGCACTGAATATACTTAAAGACAGCCTCCACAGTTCCTGAGGGAGAGAGAGACTTACAAAGTTTCATGAGAAAAAAAGAAAATGACGTCTTATTTTGAAATGGGCAACTGAATGCCCTCTCGTTCCAGATTGCCCCAGAGGAAACGTTTTTTTTAAAGCATCTACCACTGCTAAGCCCCTTTGAACTTTGCACATTTCAATAAGATCACTTCTCATTCATCCAAACTAAATTTGCAAAACCTTTCCTTGTAACTAGGAATACATTTAAGTGAACCTCCGTGAGGTGGAGACCAAACATGACAAGATGACTAAGGCCTGCTGTTCTCCACGTTCACCCTCAAATTCAGTGTGGCAGCACAGTGGTGGAGTTGCTGCCTTACAGCGCCAGAGACCCAGGTTCAATCCTGACATCGGGTGGTGTCTGTACAGTTTGTTCGTTCTCCCTATGACCGCGTGGGTTTTCTCAGGGTGCCCCGGTTTCTTCCTACGTTCCATCGATGTAAATGTTTGTAGGTTAATTGGATTGTTAATGGTAAATTGCCCCTGGTGTGTAAGATAATGTTAGTGTACAGGATTATCGCTGGTCATGTGGACTCGGTGGGCCAATGGCCTGTTTCCACACTATCTCTAAACTCTAAAGTCAATGCAATTGTAGCAATTCTTCCCTTATTTTGTGTTCCATCTCCCTTGCTAAGGCCAACATTCAATTTTGCTTCCAAATGACTTGACCTTGCATGCTCCAGACACAACAGCTCTATTAAGCAGCAGTCTTTGATAGACTGTGTTTAAATCACAATCTTGGACTGTTTCTCCCAACAGTGGTTTGGAGGGATATGGGCCTCATATTTATTCACATTCAATTGAAACAAGTTCTGCTTCTAATACTTCACTATAACACTTTGTTTAAATTATTTATTTTGATGCATGTGGCTTCCTTCTTTCCCCATCTCACCCAATAAGAAGGATCTCGGCCCAAAACGTCACCTATTCCTTTTCTCCAGAGATGCTGTTTGACCCCTGAGTTGCTCCAGTTTCTTGTGTCCAACTTCAGTGTAAACCAGCATCTGCAATTCCTTCCTTCAAATAAAATCCACACTCGTTCATTCAACAGGAAGAAAAGCTAAACCCATTGGGAATCAATGAAGTCTCTCTCCCCTCTTCTCCCATCCCTCTCCTCACCTCCCCTCTCCCTAAGACATCAGATTTGTTATTGATGGAAACAAGGAACGAGAGATGCTGGAGTCTTGAGTAAAGCAAAGTGCTGGTGTAACTCAGGTCAGGCAACATCTGTGGAGGGAATGGATTGGCCAATTGTAGTAGGGGCAAGGAAGCTGGAAAAGAGCTGGGGGCATGATGGCCTGGCAAGTCTTTTATTTTATTTGCTATTTATATGGACATCTGTTTTAGATAATGAATGAATGAATTTACAGATGAATACTATCAAATTGAACAATGAAATTGCAGAGATCAGTTTAATCGGTAAGCTTTAGATTGCATTAATATTTAACCAAACGACCCAAACTGTGCAAAGGTTTACAATGGGTAAATTAATTAACAGCACGCTTTCACAAGAGTGAAACTTGAGTCTGAATGACCTTTGGCTGCTTTAGTTTACTCCCCCACCTTGTGGTGGTGCAGTTCAATGTAGAGGGAAGAGGGGGGGGGGGGGGGAGAGGCAGGAGGGGAACATTAGGATCTTGATGTAGACAATAGACAATAGGTGCAGGAGGAGGCCATTCGGCCCTTCGAGCCAACACCGCCATTCAATGTGATCATGGCTGATCATTCTCAATCAGTACCCCGTTCCTGCCTTCTCCCCATACCCCCTGACTCCGCTATCCTTAAGAGCTCTATCTAGCCCTCTCTTGAATGCATTCAGGTAATTGGCCTCCACTGCCCTCTGAGGCAGAGAATTCCACAGATTCACAACTCTCTGACTGAAAAAGTTTTTCCTCATCTCAGTTCTAAATGGCCTAACCCCTTATTCTTAAACTGTGGCCCCTTGTTCTGGACTCCCCCAACATTGGGAACATGTAGAGTGGTGCTTTAAAAACGTTCCAAAAATAAATCAAGTACTGCACTTACGAAAAGTAGGATGGATAAAGGAAAACAACTCCATTGAACAAAGGGAACAAGGACGCTCCATATCCAAGCAGTGTAGACAAGGCAATCAAAGCCAACAAAGTGTAGACAAATCTGGACACACTCACTGACATTGTATATTTGGAATCCTCTGTTCAGCTCTGACAGTTACGGCGTGACTAGTAGCCAAAGGATGCGTTACTAGGCTGCGCCACAAATCAAGTGACATCACAAAGGATTTGTGTAGTCAGAGAAGGGCCTGGTTCTGTGCTTTGTAAAGAAGGGGCCGACCCAAATCGTCACCCACCTTCGTTCTCCAGCGATGCTGCCTGATCCACTGAGTTACTGCAACATTGCGCGTCCGTTCACATTATGTAAAGACCTGTTTAGTTTAGAGGTACAGCGCGGAGACACTGAGTCCTCGCCGACCAGCGATCACCGTACGCTAGCACTATCCTACACACTGAGGACAAATTTTACTAAAGCCAATTATCCCTTTAGAAGGATGAGAGGGGATCTTGTCGAAACGTATAAGATTATTAAGGGGTTGAACATGTTAGAGGCAGGAAACATGTTCCCAATGTTGGGGGAGTCCAGAACCAGGGGCCACAGTTTAAGAATAAGGGGTAGGACATTTAGAACAGAGATGAGGAAAAACTTTTTTAGTCAGAGAGTTGTGAATCTGTGGAATTCTCTGCCTCAGAGAGCAGTGAAGGCCAATTCTGAATACATTCAAGAGAGAGCTAGATAAAGCTCTTAAGGATAGTGGAGTCAGGGGGTATGGGGAGTAAGCAGGAACGGGGTACTGATTGAGAATGATCAGCCATGATCACATTGAATGGCGGTGCTGGCTCGAAGGGCCGAATGGCCTACTCCTGCACCTATTATCTATAAACCTGTACGTCTTTGGAGTGTGGTAAGAAACCGGAGCTCCCAGAGAAAACAGACGCAGTCATAGGGAGAAAGTACAAACTCCGTACAGGCAGCACTTTTGATTTCTCCAGTGCATTCAACACCATCCAGCCGGGGCTTCTGGGAGGCATGCTGGAGCGCACAGGAATGGATCACCACCTCACATACTGGATTCTCGACTACCTCACCAACCGACCACAGTATGTGAGGACCAAGGACCTGGTCTCGGACATGGTGGTCTGCAGCACAGGGGTTCTGCAGGGAACAGTGCTAGCTCCATTCTTGTTCACCCTGTACACTGCAAACTTCAGGCACAGCTCTGCAAACTCCTATCTACAGAAGTTCTCTGACGACTCTGCCATCGTCGGCCTCATCACAGGCGACGAGGACAGGGCGTACAGAGAACTGACCAGAGACTTTGTGGACTGGTGCCAGTGGAACCGTCTCCGGATCAACGCGGGGAAAACCAGGGAGATGGTGGTAGATTTCCGCAGGCGCAGCCAGGTCCCCCCCGACACTGGTGAACATCCAGGGAATGGACATCGGGAGGGTGGACTCTTATAAGTACCTGGGTGTCCACCTCAACAATAAATTGGACTGGACCGAAAACACTGATGCGTTCTACAGAAAGGGCCAGAGCAGAGTGCGGGAGGCACCCCTAACAACCTTCTACAACACGGTGGTTGCATCGGCCATCTTCCATGGAGTGGTCTGCTGGAGCAGCAGCATCTCAGCGGCGGAAGGTAAGAGACTCGACAAGCTGGTCAGGAAGGCCAGCTCTGTCCTGGGTTGCCCCTCGACAGTGCAGGTGGTGGGAGAGAGGAGGATGATGGCAAAGCTAACATCGCTGCTGGACAACGACTCCCACCCCATGCAGGACACTGTCACTGCACTGAGTAGCTCCTTCAGCGACAGACTCCTTCACCCCAAGTGCGTGAAGGAAAGATATAGGAGATCCTTCCTTCCCGCTGCTGTGAGACTGCACAACCAGCACTGCTCCCAGCAGATGAGTCAACGGTAACAGTTAACAGAAAACTGATGACAATTTATCCTTGTCTTTACTTTTATTTATAATGTCTTGCTATCCACTTTGCTGCTGTAACACTGTAAATTTCCCCGGTGTGGGACGAATAAAGGAATATATGTCACACTTGAGAATTCAATTCCTTGAACAAATTAGGTGTGGCATGGTAACTCAGTGGTAGAATTGCTGCCTTACAGCTCCAGACACCTGGGCGGGCGGGCGGGCGGACACACACACACACACTCGCGCACAGCATTGAACCCAGGTCTCTGGAGCTTCATCAATGATAGGAGAGGGGTACCCCTATTCCCTAAACAATGAGGACATCTCAGATATTTTAGTATGGAACACCTCATCTTGGGCGCAGATGCGGCATAGACGGAGGAATTGGGAGTAGGGGATAGAGTCTTTGCAGGAAGCAGAGCAGGGTGGGAAGAAGTGTAGTTGATATAGTTGTGGGTTTGTAATAGACGTCAGTGAATAGTTTATTTCTTGTGATGGAGACTGTGAGATCAAGAAAGGCGAGGGTGGTGTACGGGATAGTCCAAGTAAATTTGAGTGCAGGATGAAAATTGGTGGTGAAGTTCATGAAGTCCACGAGTTCTGCATGGGTGCAGGAGGTAGCACCGATGCAGTCATCAATGTAACGGAGATAGAGTTCGGGGATAGGGCCAGTGTATGCCTGGAACAGGGATTGTTCGACATACCCTACAAGGAGGCAGCATAGCTGGGTCCCATGTGGGTGCCCATAGCTACGCCTTGGACTTGGAGAAAGTGGGAGGGGTCAAAGGAGTAGTTGTTGAGGGCGAGGACCAGCTCCGCTAGGAGTAGAGTGTGAGTAGAGGGAAATTGGATGGTTCTGCGGTCGAGCAAGAAACGGAGGCCTTTAAGGCCTTCCTGGTGGGGGTTGGAGGTGTAGAATGACTGAACGTCCATAGTAAAGATGAGGGAGTGGGGGCTCGGAAAGTGGCAGTCATTAAAGAAATGAAGGGCACGTGAGACATCTTGGACATAGGTCGGGAGGGATTGGACCAGGGGGATAGGATAGAGTCGAGGTACATGGGTCAGGAGCAGGCTGAAACAAGGGTCTGCCAGGGCAGTTGTGTTTGTGGATTTTGGGGAGAAGGTAAAAACGGGCTGTGCGGGGCTGGGAAACGATAAGGTTGGAGGCTGTGGAAGGGAGACAGCCGGAAATGATGAAACCAGTAGTGGTGTTTGAGATGAAGGCCTGATGTTCATCTGTGGGATCGTGGTCCAAAGACAAGTAGGAGGAGGTGTCTGAGAGTTGTCGCCTGGCCTCAGCCCGGTAGATGTCAGCGCTCCAGACTACCACGGCACCTCCCTTGTCGGCGGGTTTGATTATAATGTCAGGGTTGCTGCAGAGTGAGTGGAGGGCTGTACGTTCAGAGGGGGTGAGGTTGGAGTAGGCGAGGGGACAGGAAAAGTTGAGACGGTTGTTGTCACGCCAGCAGTTAGAAATGAAGAGGTCTAGAGAGAGTAGAAGGCTGTTCTGGGGAGTCGAAGAGGAGGGGGACCGGTGGAGATGGGAGTCATCCCACGCTCCTTCCCATAGGAAAAGGCATGGAGGCGACGGAAGAAAAGCTCTACGTCATGGGGGACCCAGAACTCGTTGAGGTGGGGGCGGAGGGGAACGAAGGTGAGGCCTCTGTTGAGGACAGACTGTTCCGTATCAGAAATGGGAAGGTCTGGGGGGTTAATACGCGACAAGGGTGGGGGTTGGGGTCAGAAGAGGGCCAGGGAGTGGACAAAGGCCGAGGTGAGATCTGGTGGAGGGAGGGGGGGGGTGTTCAGAGAGGAGGGGGGGCGTGAGGACTATTGTATGGGTGGGGTGTGGTCGGGGTAACTGGTTAAAAGAGGGGGAAGGGGAAGACCCATCACTACTGAGGTTCCCTGCAGGAGGGGGGAAGCTGCAGGACCCAGCAGAGTCAGGCCACGCGGTGATGGTCTGCATCATGGAGGCTGTGGGCCTGGAACGGAGGCGAGGCAATGGCAGTGGAAAGGAGAGGTGAGGATCCGTGGGATTGCTGGTGGAGCCCCATGGGGGGCTGGAGCAGAGATACGGGTCGGCGGCAGCAGCATCGGTGGCCCTGAGGAGACAGTGAGGGCCGGCAAAAGGAAGGTGGTGCCTCCGACAAGGTGGTGAGTTGGCAGCCACGGCAGTTTTGGTGGTCCGGGCCTGGGTGCGGCGAAGGTCGGAGAGGCGGTGGATGTTAGTGCTGCTCCTCGTGGTGGCAATCTCGGCCTCGTGGTGTTCGGGCAGTCGGAGCGCTCCAGCGGTGGAGCCCCGGGCCTGCGGGGGGGTGAGTCAAGGAGTGTCGCTGGAGGGACCGGTCTGCAAGCTTGTGACCGGTCTGCAAGCTTGTCTGCAAGCTTGGTCGAGTCCAGATAGGCGAGGAAGCGTTTGTTGAGGGTGTGGATCTGACGTTGAATGACGTACAGTTGGGGTCCATTGCAGGTGTGGGCGAGTGAGGCCCGGGACTGCGGGAGAGTCAGAGCGAGGGGCTGCAGGTGCCAGCGCATCGCAGCCAGTGCACAACGCAGGGCACAGAACGAGAACCGTTGTGAAATGCGGCAAACCTACAGCCTGTACGTCTTTGGAGTGTGGGAGGAAACCGGAGCACCCACAGAAAACCCACGCAGGTCACCAGGAGAACGAACAAACTCCATACAGACAGCACCCGTAGTCACGATCAAACCTGGGTCTCTGGAGCAGTAAGGCAGCAACTCTACCGCTGAACCACTGTGCCAACCCCTACCTTGTTGCCCTGCTAATCTGGATCAAGGCTTCAGCTACACAAAAATTAAAAACAAACTTTGCTTTTGGTACAGTACCTTTTCCCCTGCACAATAGAATATAGATATCAAGATGTGGACACAAGGAACTGAAAATACTGGAAAGTTGCATAGAACAAAGTGCTGGAGTAACTCAGACAGCATCTTTGGATCAGTGACATTTCAGGTCAGGACCCTTCCTCAGACCCACTTCCAATGTCCAATATTTTCATTTAAAAATGTTTACCCCCCCCTCTGGGCTCAAGGTTAGTGAATACAAACCTTGGATACAAATAAACCACAAGATGCCAAGAGTTGTTTGTTGTTTTTATTGAGCTTAATTTAACAAATAGTGCATCTAACATTATTCTCGTAAACACACGTTATTAAAACTTCTCGACCCTGTGAAATCGATAGAAAAGTTCCCACACCAGCAAAACATTGCTTTCAAGCTCCATCAGAAAGCAGGAGCTGCAGACTTTGGATTCCACAATAGTTAACAACAGGTCAAAAGCACAAAATTGCAACTTTAATATTTTGTACATTTTTCTACCAGAGATCCACGTGTTTTCTCTATCGATTCATTACTTGGAGCTTAAAAAGATCGCTTGCCCTAAAATATAAAGTTGTTAGCCAACTCCCCCCCTCCCGTCCCCTCCCACCTCTGTATATCAAAAACACTTTATTTCTTCCAAAGATATTATGCAAAGTATATGCTCAAGAGAAACCCTGGCCCCAAATCTTCCTTAAACAAGTTCCAGCAGTTTCCAGTGATAGTCTGGTGCAGTGCAGTTACTTTCCCCTACACACACCTCTCAGTCATAGAATCTTGTGCAACCCATTTTTCACCCTGATGGAATACAAACTGGAGAGAATACAATAAAAATCTACATCTCCTAATAACAATGATCAAAAAGGTTCAACAATCTCAAATGACTTGCAAGTTTTTTGTTACAATTTAACCTGAATTAAATGAAAAGTGGTCATTTATATTTTATACCATCTTATTGCTAAATTAGAAGTGTAATTCCTTCCACCACACAATTATAGTCCACATCGAAACCATGCAGGAAAGATTCTGTCACTAACACTTGGTCTTTCTTCTAGAATATTTAGTTAATTGAACTTTGAGCCAGTCTAAAATATGCTCCCTCACTAACCCTAACCACCTGCCTCCACAATAGTACTGACTAAAATCTCTCCTTGTAGGGAAGAAAAGAGGGAGGCTGCAGGTTATGATATTGGAGACAAGCTTACATTGTTTTGAGTGTGAGATAGAAAGCAGGCTCAATGCAATTCCAGTGTTCTGCAAGAAGGGAAACAAAATATCACACACAAACCTCAAGGCCAGTCAAAGACCAGGATCAATGCACAGACAATAACTAACAACTGTATAAAATCCCTGAAAAATATGTTTTTGGAAAAATTCTGATCTACTGGCAAGTTAAATTAGGAATTATTCAGTGGAGTTAGTATCAAAGTACAAGATGGGAATATTAATTTAGCAGCACCAGGAAATGTGATCACGTGTGCAAGTTGCTGCAGAATCTCAGAATTCCTTGATTAATAGTTATTCCACACAAACAGATTCAATGCTAAGTCAATGCAGATTTAATGCAAGTACATGCAAAATATTCTGACCCAATAATTTTATATTTAATATTCTGGCCCAATAATTAATTATAATCAACAGAATGATGAAATCAATTTGGACTAATCTATACACAAGTAAGCAAAATTGATATAAAACCATTTCATTCTTTGCCATTATTTTTCCAGTCTTAAAAATATTCTCCATCATGAACAGCCAGTAAAACAGGGTGTGTTGAGATACAATCCTACATTTGTGAAGCATAATTATAACAAAATCGACAGTAATCAGAAAAGTTTTCTCCTAACAACTGGTATCGAGATGGAGGTTGTTAACATTGGGAACTAATTGACTGCATGTCTGGGGTTAGTGTACTTTCTGAAGACAAAGTACACTCATCTACAATTCAGACCCCAGGTGAGGTAGAGGAAGGAAGAATGGTTCTGCTATCAGTTACTGCTATCAGGTCAATGATATGACACAGGCATGAGAGGCATTGGATCTGAAGAGTAAAATACTCAAAGAGGGTCAGCTTCTGAAAGAAAAGGCAGGTCATTTTAGATTCCAACCACAAATCGCACTTGGAAAATTAAACCACAGTCATTCCTTTTCAGACCGCTGCTATCATGCCTGAATTATCGGCCTTTTTCTTGTGGGAGTAACTTCATCTTGTAGGTGGTCTGTTCAGTACGAGGTTCTCATTTATCCTTGTTCTTCTCCAAATGTAGCTTCAATGCTGAAATAGAAGAAAATGAATGAAAAACAACATCTTTACATGTCGGATGCCTATTGTATTGGTAAGAGAGATGCAGGGACACAGAGGAGGTACTGCAGTATTACTAGCTGTATTCATAATGCAAATCACTAGGAAGGTCTTCACTCATGTGATTCTGACCTCATGGTTAACTTGGTCTATCTTAAAAACAGATTTAAAAGGTTTGTACCATTCTGTTCTCAGTCCAACCCAAGTAAGGGGCTAGCGGAATCAAGGGATATGGGGAGAAGGCAGGCACGGGTTACTGATTGTGGATGATCAGCCAAGATCACAATGAATGTTGGTGCGGGCTCGAAGGGCTAAATGACCTCCTCCTGCACCTATTTTCTATGTTTCTATGCAAGGCTCTGAAACAGTAATATAGCTTCCCCCTCCCCCCTAAACTCTCTCTGCAATAGAACTCAAGGA
The DNA here is from genome assembly GCF_053455715.1 of Rhinoraja longicauda. Lineage (NCBI taxonomy): Eukaryota > Metazoa > Chordata > Chondrichthyes > Rajiformes > Arhynchobatidae > Rhinoraja > Rhinoraja longicauda. The sequence continues at coordinate 4,914,970 of NC_135980.1, forward strand.
ACTACTCAAAGCCTAATGGTTCACATACTTGAAACAATGAATTCTGCAATAATAGGCTTGATTTCCATGGCCTGTACCAAGAGAGGTCCAACTTGTAAACGTGCCAAGCGTCCTGGACATCATCCTCCCAAGTAGCAACTTGGTGGAAGCTGCTGTGGTCCACGGGCAAATGGAGGGCCTAGTGGTTCACGGCCTGCAGGGGGTTAACGCTGCGCTGGCGTCCTTCCATGCTCGAAGGATCGGGTGACCGCGATATGGAAGGGGTAGACCACCGAGCCACCGCTGCTGCTCCCCCCCACCCCAAAGGCCAGAGACCAGGAGGGTGGAGCCTGCGACAACAGACACAACGGGAGGGGAGGGGAAACTGGCGTCAGGCTGAGCGCACCCTCAAGTTCAGCTGCGGGAGGTGCCCACGGGGAACAAACGTGGACGGGCGTGGAAGGGACGTCGGTTGCTGGTCGACCAAAGAAGGAGACGGCTGGAGGCCCACAGCAGCGTGTGTAGGAAGGAACGCAGCTGCTGGTTTATCCCGAAGGTCGACACAAAATGCTGGAGTAACTCAGCGGGACAGGCAGCATCTCTAGTTGTTCGAATGTGTATAAAAGCACGAGAGGAATAAATCGGGTAGACGCACAGCGTCTCTTGCCCAGAGTAGGGGAATTGAGGACCAGAGGACATAGGTTCAAGGTGAAGTGGAAAAGATTTAAAAGGAATCCGATGGGTAACCTTTTCACAAAGGGTGGTGGGTGTATGGAACAAGCTGTCAGAGGAGGTAGTTGAGGCTGGGACCATCCCAACTTTTAAGAAACAGTTAGACAGGTACATGGATAGGACAGGTTTGGAGGGATATGGACCAATAGCAGGCAGGTGGAACTAGTGTAGCTGGGACATGTTGGCCGGTGTGGGCAAGTTGGGCCGAAGGACCCGTTTCCACACTGTACCACTCTATGACCAGTTCCACTGTTCGTATCCTTGTCATTAGCACATCTTCCCCAGCCAACAATAGACAATAGGTGCAGGAGTAGGCCATTCGGCCCTTCGAGCCAGCACCACCATTCAATGTGATTATGGCTGATCATTCTCAATCAGTACCTCGTTCCTGCCTTCTCCCCATACCCGCTGACTCCGCTATCCTTAAGAGCTTTATCTAGCTCTCTCTTGAATGCATTCAGAGAATTGGCCTCCACTGCATTCTGAGGCAGAGAATTCCACAGATTTACAACTCTGACTGAAAAAGTTTTTCCTCATCCCTGTTCTAAATGGCCTACCCTTATTCTTAAACTGTGGCCCCTGGTTCTGGACTCCCCCCAACATTGGGAACATGTTTCCTGTCTCTAACGTGTCCAACCCCTTAATAACCTTATATGTTTCGATAAGATCCCCTCTCATCCTTCTAAATTCCAGTGTATATAAGCCTAGTCGCTCCATTCTTTCAACATACGACAGTCCCGCCATTCCGGGAATTAACCTAGTAAACCTACGCTACACGCCCTCAATAGCAAGAATATCCTTCCTCAAATTTGGAGACCAAAACTGCACATAGTACTCCAGATGCAGTCTCACTAGGGCCCTGTACAACTGCAGAAGGACCGCTTTGCTCCTATACTCAACTCCTCTTGTTATGAAGGCCAACATTCCAATGGCTTTCTTCACTGCCTGCTGTACCTGCATGCTTCCTTTCAGTGACTGATGCACTAGGACACCCAGATCTCGTTGTACGTCCCCTTTTCCTAACTTGACACCATTCAGATAATAATCTGCCTTCCTATTCTTACCACCAAAGTGGATAACCTCACACTTATCCACATTAAACTGCATCTGCCATGCATCCACCCACTCACACAGCCTGTCCTAGTTACCCTGCAACCTCACAGCATCTTCATCACACTTCATACTACTACCCAGCTTTGTGTCATCTGCAAATTTGCTAATGGTACTTTTAATCCCTTCATCAAAGTCATTAATGTATATTGTAGATAGCTGCGGTCCCAGCACCGAGCCTTGCGGTACCCCATTAGCCACTGCCTGCCATTCTGAAAGGGACCCATTTATCCCCACTCTTTGCTTTCTGTCTGTCAACCAATTTTCTATCCATGTCAGAACCCTACCCCCAATACCATGTGCTCTAATTTTGCCCACTAATCTCCTATGTGGGACCTTGTCGAAGGCTTTCTGAAAGTCAAGGTACACCACATCCACTGACTCTCCCCTGTCCATTTTCCTAGTTACATCCTCAAAAAATTCCAGAAGATTACTCATTGGGCCATTATGGACTCCACCCTTCCCGAGGTCATCTGTTGCCAACCCTGCGTTGTTCTGGCCTTCTCCATTTTTCAGTCTGAAGAAGGGTTCTGGCCCAAAACGTCACCTATTTCTTTTCTTAAGAAATACTGCCTGACCCGCTGAGTTATTCCAACATCTTGTATTTATCTTTGGAAAAATGACATTCCACTTATAGCTGAAAGTTTAATTTTAATGTCGCATGACAGAGCAACCAGATACAACCAGAGAGTGTGCACAAAAATGAGAACCACGAGCAGTGCCATCTTTGTAGTTAGAGATTTGGTTCGATGGACTCATGATGAAACATTAAAGCTCAGAGAAATGAGCATGTGGAGACTGCATGTGCACCTACATCCAAATACGACAACAGATTAAAATACGCAACTTGTTTGTGCTTGGGCATCCGGTCACAGCTACTTAGGGCCAGTGCTTTGGGTATTTGTTGGTAACTTGTTTACACTAGTCCCACCTGCCTGTGATAGCCAAAAATTAAATTGGGAGTTGATTAATTAGAAAATCAAAACAGAAGAGCAGTAGGTTGATGGAAAAAATGAATGTCGCATAGTTTTTAATTGGTATGTGTACCAGTACCGTTGTCTACCAAAACAAAGTTGCATATGGCTGTGACGGCAAGATTGACCACAAACAAAGGAGATGATTATTTATAGAACCTGAAATTCAAAAGTGTTATTAACTTATAATCAGCAAATACCGTACATTGGGAAAGCAATCTCAAAGCTATCATTCAAAGCGATAAATTGAATCAAATGCTTGGCTGGGACTGAATAACAGCAACAAATGTGTGCAAAAACTACATTAGCCAAGGGCAACTTACCAGCGGGCCCACTACAATCTTGTATACCTTCCTGCTATCAGTCTACTGACAGCTGATTCTTAATGTATTTGGCAGCAGGAAGGAAAAAAAAGAACATTACAGGACAGAATACACTTGTAGGTCCACTGTTCAGTCATTTTGCACTTTCCCTACATTTACATGTTGCTTTTCTACTAGATTTCACTTCAATGGGACACAACAGCAGAGCTTTTCCAGACTGACATGCGTAGAAATTTCGTCCCAGGAGGGTAATGGATCTATGCAATACTGTCCCCGGGCGGTGGAGGCTGGATCATTAGATGTATTCATAGGTGAAGATAAATATCAGGGGGGGGGATAAAAGGGTTTGAGAATTATGGAGAACTGGTACAGAGTTGAGGCCAGCATAGATCTACCAGCCAGACATGGAGGGGCTGGTAGCCTACTCCAGCTACTATCCAAAAGGAGAGTGGGTGGAGATGGCCATAATCTAACTGCTTTATCCCTGCAGTGCTATTGATATTAATGTTCCATTACAATTCATTATTATTACAGTTAGCGAGACCACACCAAGAGTACGGTTATTATTTATTTAATAAGAAATATCCTTTCTTTGAAGATCATTCAAATGAGCCCAAGTTATCCAAAGCCTCCTGCAACCCACTTGCAATGGAGATCATTTACTAGTCAATTACCCTACCAATAACATCATTGGGCTAAGGGTGGATAAAGGCAGCCCAAGGGACACCTTGCACTCACATTGACAACATGCCAACCCCATCACCCGAGGGCAAGATCAAACCCATTCAGCACTGTGCCTTTCATCATACTGCACCTCAACATCGAGTATGCAGATTAAATCAAAAGCAGTAATAGAGTCAGAGTGATAGTGTGGAAACAGGCCCTTCGGCCCAACTTGCCCACACCGGCCAACGTGTCGCAGCTACTCTAGTCCCACCTGCCCGCACTTGGTCCGTATCCCTCCAAACCTGTCCTATCCAAGTACCTGTCTAGCCGTTTCTTAACTGTTGGGATAGTCCCAGCCTCAACTACCTCCTCTGGCAGCTTGTTCATGCACCTATCACTCTTTGTGAGAAAAAATTACCCCTCAGATTCCTATTAAATCTTTTCCCCTTCATCTTAAACCCATATCCTCTGGTCCTCGATTCACCTACTCTGGGAAAGAGACTGTGCATCTACCCAATCTATTCCTCTCATGATCTTGTACACCTCAATGAAAAAGAGCTATACCCAATCCCTTTTACATGCTGTCCAATTTTTCTTTTAGTAAATTTTAAAAATGTTCAAAATGGAAAGCTGATTCCAAAGACGTACAGGTATGTAGGTTAATTGGCTGGGTAAATGTAAAAATTGTCCCTAGTGGGTGTAGGATAGTGTTAATGTGCGGGGATCGCTGGGCGGCACGGACTTGGTGGGCCGAAAAGGCCTGTTTCCGGCTGTATATATATGATATGATATGATGATATGATATGATGATATACTGCACTTCCCTGTCCAATACTAGTCATTGCCTGCAAGATGACATTGTGAAACTTGCTAACTTTTAAATTTTAAAAAATACACCACATTATGGTATAATTTAACATACGACCTGTTTAAAGCCACTTCCCAATTAGGATCTGAAAAATCCCTCTTCCAACACCATCACAATCTCCCTCTCCCCCTGCCCCCAACATCCCAGTTAGTGGGCACATCTAACTCGAGCCAGGAAGTGCGATCTTCAAGCCAAATGTAGCAGACATTTAAACTGCAGACAAAGTGCAGGAATAACTCAACGGGTCAGGCAACATCTCTGGAGAAAAAGGATGGGCGCAGTTTCGGTTCGGGACCTTGGTTCAGTCTGAAGACGGGCCAAGCCACAAAACATCACCCATCCTTTTTCTCCAGAGATGTTTCAGATGTCCAGTGACCACCTCTGAAGAAACAAGATGGCCGAGAATGCAGGTCGGAACCCTTCTTCAGACTGAAGGGTCCTGATCCAAAATATCATCCATCCTTTTTCTCCAGAGATGCTGCCTGACCCACTGAGTTGCCCCAGCAGTTTGTGTTTACCATAGGTATAAATCAATATCTGCAGTTCCTCCTTTAAACTGGAGAGGTGGTCTTTCCATGGGGAAAGTCCTGGCATCCACAAACACACATTAGTGTCAGGGGTTATCAGGAGAAGGCAGGGAGAATGGGGTTAGGAGGGAGATATAGATCAGCCATGATCGAATGGCAGAGTAGATGGGCCAAATGGCCTAATTCTGCTATCACTTATGAACACCAGGTGTTGTGTGGAGAAGACTTTGCAGAAGGTAGTGTTGGATCCCTTCATCTGCCTAGATCCAATTTTATAATAGTCAGTTGATCAACGAGTGTGTCAATGGCAGAGAACAGGGCAAAGTTCAAACACAGCACAAAAGCGTTGAAACATTTCTTACCTAACCAAGCTGAAGGCAAACTAGAATCTAAATTACATAGAAAGCTCTAGACTAATGGCATAGAACACTGGATGAATTAGCATACTTACAAAATATCAGTTTACAACTGCGATTACAGCAGTTTCAAAAGCTCTACTGAAATTGCTATTAAAACACCCATGCCTGTAGCCAGAGAGATAGATTGGTTTATCATGACACTTTTTAGAAGTGGAAAACACCATTTACTATACAGCAATAAAATAGTTAGGCCGAAAGGCCTGTTTCCACGATGCAACAGTACATCCATGTTTCTGTGGTATCTCTTTCCCATTGTATTAAATATTGTTACATTTATTTACATAAATAAAAAAACATCCAACGAAAAGACATTTTGAAACGAACTTACCTTGCTTTCTCACTATAGAAGTCTACAAAATATCAATTGATAATACAAGTTCTGAAATCTCTTTTAAAAAAAAAACAAAGTTCAATTGCTCTTTCAAAAGCCCCCTTAAATCATTCTAAACCTAAATAACCAAATCTCCCCATCTCTAAACTAAATGATCCATGGGGAAAGCAATGTATATCAATGTTTATCTCAGTTTATCACAAAATCTATTAAAATCCAACCCTGGAACAATAGCTCCACTGAAACACTGATCATGATAAACCACAAGGCTGGTGTTCGGATCTAATTAAAGGCAGGCCTGTTTAATTACATACAGGGACGCCAGCTAACTGTTTAGGTCTTGCATCTGGCCTGACGAGGTTCTTGCTGTTGCACAATGTCTGCAAAACTAAAGCAAGAAAAATAATTGATAGAAACATTAATGCGAATTAAAGACCACTTAAATCTAACCGTCTACAAATCAGCATCTGGGATGCTTTTTCCAGATCACTGCAGCCCACGTTCAAAATACATATTTACGTTAGATTGGTCAGTGTACACAATACACCAGTTTTTACCCCAGGGCCATACGAGAACTGAACACTACCTTGCACTAGGCAACACCGTTAAAAAATCGGTCATATAATTGTATTTAATTGTATTTATGTATTTATTTGTTTTTGCATTTATTGCATATATGTTTGTACGCACCGTCAGGATTGGCTATTTTTTAATTTCGTTGTACTCATTGCAATGACAATAAATGAATATTATTATTATTATTATTATTATTATAATAGGATAAACTGCACACACACACAATGGGTTTCTAATCTTTTTGCTGAAGCAGCGATTTGTTAAATTTATGCATTTTAATGAATAATTGTAACCCATAACAGCATCCTTTTAAGTCATTTCCTTAAACTGGTTATCAACTTACTCTTTAATGTCCATTAAAAAAACCTTCCACCCATGAAGATTAAGCAGCCTGCCCCTGTACAAGGGCACATATGATAACAACTGACAATTCTACCGAGCATGTAACATTCCTGGTATTTATTCACAAAATGCTGGTGTAACTCAGCAGGTCAGGCAGCATCTTGGGAGAGAAGGAATGGGTGACGTTTCAGGTCGAGACCCTTCTTCAGACTGATGTCAGGGGGGCGGGACAAAGGAAGGATATAGGTGGAGACAGGAAGACAGTGGGAGATCTGGGAAGGGGGAGGGGAAGAGAGGGACAGAGGAACTATCTAAAGTTGGAGAAGTCAATGTTCATACCACTGGGCTGCAAGCTGCCCAGGCGAAATATGAGGTGCTGTTCCTCCAATTTCTGGTGGGCCTCACTGCGGCAATGGAGGATGCCCATGAGAGAAAGGTCAGACTGGGAATGGAAGGGGGAGTTGAAGTGCTCGGCCACCGGGAGATCAGATTGGTTAACGTGGACTGAGTGCAGGTGTTGAGCGAAGCGATCGCCGAGCCTCTGTTTGAGTCCCAAGAAAGCAGATGTGGCTGTGGTAGCGAGTCTGGGTCAAAATGTGGTCGTCGAGTAGGAGGACAGGAGAAATCACAGAGGGGGAGCGAGAGAGCATGTTGCTAAACTCTCGTCGAAGAGAGGAGGAGAACTTCTTCAAAGTGGACATACCTTAAGGAGAAATCGCAGTGGAGCAACAGGTAGTGTAAGAAAATAACTGCAGATGCTGGTAGTCCCAAGAAAGCAGATGTGGCTGTGGTAACATTCCTGGTATGTTGTTAACTCCCCTAACTAGCAACACCATGTGGTAGAGATAGATTGACCAGCTCTTTAATAGACGATAAACACTTTGTGAACTTTCGTAGCACAGATGAACCACTTCCATAGTGTCAAATGTCATGGTACTCACACCCCCTCCATACCCCACTTTTAACTTTTGCAGTGTCCCATTCTCCAATCTTACTCCTCAGAATGCAGAACAGAGTCTTACCTGTCAGACCCACTGTTTCCAGCTGTTACATACAGGATACAATTTAATAACTCAACTTCAGTTCTAATGCTGTTAGAACATTGCAGGTACACCAACTTAAGGCAGACATGCCTCAATCCACCCATGTCCCAAGGTATGGAATTCCTCTAAACAATTCTACATCCCATTTCCCACTAAAGACCTTCGAGCTTTCAGATGCACTAATATCCATTTTGCATTGGTGACTGTCTTTGACTGCATAATGGTATTATGCACTTTGGCACATCTTTGAATGTACAATATAAAATGAAAGTAATGCAAGATCATGCCCCAGTACTCACGCAAAGTTGTGCTATTGTAGTGATGGAGGCATGTGGAGACATACCAAACCAAGAGGAATGCTAGTACAGGTCCACTACTGATTGACCGACATCCTTGGTTCTAGAGCCTTTCTGGATTATCCTTTTTTGCCAGTCCAACTGAGGTCAGGGCTACCGAGAGGAGTCCAATGGTACTGGAAAGGTCTGCCGAGGCAGCTGAGATATCGGCCCGCAAAGTCGGCCCTGGAAGTTGGCTACGGGAATGGATCTGTTGGCTCCAGCTGGGTCCGAGTTCCAGAGCCCTGGTCCCAGGGGACCTGTTGATCAGCACGGAAGGTACAGCGAGGTAGAGATCGGCCGCCTCACCAGGCCTAGCGCCACATTTAAGGGGTGGATTTCAAGTGCGCTCTCATAACTTTGTCCAGATTAAAGGTGGTACCGGAAGGAAGGAAAAAATAGTGGGCCGGTACATGGACCCAATCTCAACCCAATCTTAAAACCAACCTGGTAAACAAGCCTTCAACAAACTCGTTTAAGACCATACCTATGATTCTTTCATAGATAAACTAATGAATCCATTATCTTTTAATACAACGGGTTTATTCCTCTTTGACCCCATTAGCTCTTGATCCAATCTGCCCTGTTGCATTCTGGTCTATATTAATGTGTTGAACGAGCAGAACATTTGCTGTTACTGGAGACTGGGAGCAGTGAAAAGATTAACGTCCTTTAATTACCAACCTGCATAACAAACCACATTGATTTTTTAAATCAAATATTATCCAAAATATGGATTGCACACCATTTGAGTAATGTGATTGCTAACTACCAGACTTTTATTGCCTTTCAGGAGTCACCAGGCAGCCAAGTTAGTGGCTCAAATATCAGCAAATTTTATCTGTGGCAATTTCAACTGGAAATGTCAGGGATTATCCAGTCACTATTGAATATAATGTGCAATCCCAGGAAATACAGAGGGAGCAAGTCATATTGAAAATGGGGACATTGTTCGGCAATCCATTTTAGGGCGCAACAAGTCCTCACCAGCACAAAATCTTCGAGTTGTATTGCAAAAGCTCTTGCTGCATTTAGAAAGGCCCAATTTTCAGTGGTAAACCTTTCTTAAAGTAGTCATAGCACAAGCACTCACGCATGCATGGATTTGATTCTAACAGTCACATCATTGATTTTCCTCCAGAGAAAACATAACCTTTTGCACAATGTGACTGGCAGAGACTCCAAGAGAAACACGTCACCGAATCCAAACCGACAGACTCGTTGTACTGGAAACTCAGTACCAAAACAAATTTCAATGCACAAGCTAAAACGCATTCAAAAATGATTCCCATCTCGCTCGACACAAAAACAGTCAAGGACAAAGGTTCAAATTGCCCAATTCTGGCCTGGATAATGTTGGGATGTAAACCTTTCCCAAATTTTAAGGGAGAAAACAAGTTAGGAAGAGGAATAAAAAGTGTACTTCTGCATGACTTTGGTAGGGTGGGATCAAGATTAGATTCAAATGTTCCAAATAGTTTAACAGCTTGCTGACATTGAGCAAGCAAATAAGAGATACTGTAGATGCATAAAATATAGGCACCTGGCACACCTTTGAAGGAGCAAAACGTTACTGGCACCAGTGGAAAGATCAAAGTCATTTAACTGCCAATTTAAAAAAAATCAATAAGTAATTTGTTTTACAATGTCACCCGAAATATGAATTGCACAAAATTGTGACTTTATTGCTAAAGGCATACTTTTACTACCCTTCAGGAGTCAGCCAGCCAAGTTAGCGATTGGAGTATCAGAAAATATTATCTTTGGCAATTTCAACTGGAAATATAGCCAGGGATTATCTGCGAATAAACCTTTCAAGTTCAGGGCGGGGGATTCCAGAAGTCTACAGATAACAAACCATCTTGTTTACGGGTTTAATTTTGAATTACAGCACGGAAACAGGCCCTTCAGCTGTCCTCTCACATCCCGAAGACGTGCAGGTTTTAGGTTAATTGCTCTAATTTGCCCCGTGCGTACAGGGAATGGATCATCCACTACAAACTAGTGGCAATTTACAAACTGTTATCACACACTCTAATCCACTCTCTACACACTAGGCAAACTAGACGTCAATTAACCTACAAACCTGGATGTCTTTGGGATGTGGGAGGAAACCGGAGCACCCGGAGGAAACCCACGCGGACGGGGGAAAACATGCAAATTCCACACACAGACAGCACCCGAGGTCAGCATGCAACCGTCTGATGCCGAGAGGAGACGGTAAAGTGCGAATTTAGTCTTATCGCAATCATTTAAAAATAGATTTCATAACAAGTGCAGTAGAGATGAAGACAAGTTGTCGGCCTCACCCCAAAAAATAAGAACCTGTGGAGGTTCACACGTCGTGTAAACAGTTTAATAATTAACTGAATACAGTTCCGTCACTCGCCCGCGCACGACCAAGTTCATATCCCGACTGCCAAATCCTTTGTTCTGGCTGGCGAGTGAGGCGGCCTGATCGCGTGGACTTGTCTCCTGTGTCCGGGGTCGCAGCTGGCAGAGTCGAGGACGGGTGCGGTCGTGACGGTGGATGCCCACTGCGGTGGGGTTGTGCCACGTGCACTGGTTGGTCAATGTCCAAGTGTGCCGGCTTAAAACCGTCCACGGAGACAGTCTCGTGCCTGCCCCCCATGTCGATGACCAAAGGTCGTGGCACCGTGTTGCAGTACCTGGAAGGGTCCCTCGTAAGGTCTTTGCAGTGGCGTGCAGTGGGAATCGCGGCGAATGAACACATACTGGCAGTTTGTGAGGGCCGGTGGTTCGTACGTGGGGGCGAGTCTATGGTGGGACGTCGGGATGGCAGAGAGCGTGCCCACCTTCTCCTGGAGGCGCATCAGCATGGTCGAGGGGGCTTCCTTATGTCCACGTGCTGCCGGGATGAAATTCCCTGTGACCGTAAGCGGGGTGCCGTACCCCAGCTTGGTCGAGGAAGTTGCCAGATCCTCCTTCGGGGGAGTGCGTATTCCCAGCAGCACCCACGGCAACTCGTCCATCCAGTCCGGGCCCACGAGCTGTGCCTTTAAGGATGCCTTCAGGTGCCGGTGAAAACATTCCACTAGGCCGTTGGTTTGTGGGTGGTTGGCCGCAGTGTGGGGCAGCTGAGCGCCAAACAGCTGGGCTATTGCTGACCACAACTCAGAGGTGAACTGCGCACCTGTCAGAGGAGTTGTCCACCAGCACACCAAAACGGGCGACCCAGTGAGGGCACGTGCACACGTCGCAGCGGAGGTATCTGAGAGCGGGACGGCTTCCGGCCATTTCGTGAATCGGTCCATGCTGGTGAGAAGGTGGTTGACATCTCTGGATAGAGGCAGCGGTCCCACGATGCCAATGTGGATGTGGTCGAAACGCCGGCATGGCAAGTCGAAATTCTGCAACCGCGCCTTGGTGTGACGATGAACAGGTCTGACAGTGGATGCACGCCCTGGCCCAGTTGCCGACCTGCTTGCGCAACCCGTGCCACATGAACTTGGCCACCACCAGAACAGTTGTTGCCCTGATCGGTGAAAGCCGTAAAATCCCTGCCCTCGAGGAAGTAATGGAAATGCCGGATGGCCAGGTAGAGCGCAAGGAGCTCTCGGTCAAAAGCACTGTACTTCTGCTCGGGAGGTGTCAGGTGAGGACTGAAAAAGGCAGCTACCGTCGATCACCTGTTCCAGCACACCACTCACAGCTGTGCCAGATGCATCATCCGTAAGAGCAGTCAGCACGTTGACCTTTGGATGGACCAACAACATCGCCTTTGCCAGCGCCTCTTTGGCTTCGTTGATAAGAGTCATGGCTGCATCATCCCAAAGGAGGTCTCTCTGCTTGCTGGCCAGGACCTTGAACACCATGTGCATGATCCTGGCGGCTGCTGGCATGAAACGGTGATAGAGATTCACCATGCCGACGAGCTCACCGTAGAGGGTTTGGGAAACTGGCGAATGTCCTCAACCTTGGTTGGGAGCAGGACCGCGCCATGCCGATTGATGTGGTGACTGAGGAAACTGATCAAAGGGAGGCCAAACTGACACTTAGAAAGGTTAATGGCCAGGCCATGCTCACTGAGCCGCTGGCAGAGCAGCCGGAGGTGTACGGTGCTCCTGGCGAGAGCGGCCGACGACGAGAACGCTGTCAAAGTAAATGAACAGGAAATCCACCTCGCGGCCTACTATGTCCATAAGCCGTTGTAAAGCCCGAGCGGCTTTATCAAGTTCGAAAGGCTTGATGGAAGCCACGTACCAGATCAATTTTTGAAAAAATCTTGGCTCTGTCCAGATGGGCTGTAAAGTCCAGGATGTGAGGGACAGGGTACCGGTCAGTCGTTGTGACGTCGCTGAGCGGGCGGTGGTCCCCACAGGGTCTCCAGCTCCCAGATGCTTTGGGGATCATGTGAAGCGGAGATGCCCACAGGTTATCTGAGCGGCACACAATGCCCAGTTCCTCCATCCTGCCGAACTCGTCCTTGGCCAGTTGGAGCTTGTCGGGGGGGGGGGGGGGGGGGGGGGGGGGGGGGGGGGGGGGAGCCTGCGTGCGCATGGAGTGGCGGTCCGGTGGTGGGAGTATGGTGCTCTACCCCATGCTTGGGGCTGCCCATTGTGAACTGGGGGGGTTAGGATGTCGGGGAAATCGGCCAAGGTGCGGGCATATTCGTTATCGGAGGACGTCGCGGAGACGCGGCGCAGCACCAGTCAGCGTGGCGCAAGGCGATCGATTCCGTCTCAGAATGAACGAGGCGTTGTCCCTTCACGTCGATCAGCAGGGAGTGAGCCCGGAGGAAATCGGCACCCAGCAACGGTTGGGAGACGTTGCCGATAGTGAAAGGCCGGGTGAAGTGATAGGAGCCGAGAGTCAGTGGGACCGTGCAGACTCCATACGTCCTGATGTTGCTGCCGTTGACTTCGGCCAGAGAAAGTCCCCCCTTACTAGAACGAGTGTCGGTTCCCGATGGGGGCAAAACGCTGACCTCCGCTCCTGAATGACGGTCCCAGGTGTAGAGGACACGATGCCTCTGGCCGGCACAGTAGCCACTACTGGCAACCGGCCGAGGCATTTCCCGGAATGTGCGTAGGGTGGTCGGCATCGACGGGCCTTGGATCCCTACCTTTGGTAGTAGTTGCACCACGTACTTTTGCTGGCATCGCTCGTGTCGAGCTTCACCGCCGCACCTCCGGTGAAGGATGGGGCCGGCCGCTCGACCCACCGAGGCCGTGCCGCCACCCGGTTGATGGTGGCGCCACCCTGCTGTTTTGCCTGGCACAGCACGTCCACACAGGCAGCCACCCGGCCGGGGTCGGTGAAATCCTCGTCCGCGAAGAGCAGGCGAATGTCATCAGGCACCTGTTCGAGGAAAATCTGCTCGAATAGGAGGCAGAGCGCGTGGGCGCTCAGCAAGGCGAGCATTTCGCTCATAAGCACGGATGGCTTACGGTCGCCGAGGATGTCCATGTGAAGGAGTTTGGCTGCCCCGTCTCGGCAGCCGAGACTGAAAGTGTGCAAAAGGAGCGCTTTGAGGCCCTCGTACTTGCCCGCAGCTGGTGGCTGGTGAAGGTAATTGATTAGGTGGCCGGCGGTGCCCTGGTCCAGCGCACTGATCACGTAGTCATATTTTGTGGCATCGGCAGTGATCTGTCGTATATGGAACTGGCCTTCAGCCTGTTCGAACAACACTTGGGGCTGTGATGTCCAGAAAATGGGTAGTTTAACCAAAACTGCTTTCTGCTGGCCCAGGTTGCCGGCTGCAAACATGGTAAAAAATCCAAAATAAGCTGTTGTGGTTCGTCGGGGTCACCACCTAGGAGGTCCACACATTGTGTAAACACTGTTCAATCATTAACCAAATACAGTTCCATCACTCACCCGCGAGAGCCCAAGATCAGGTCGCAACCGGGGTGGGAGCTGCTTTACATCCTCGTCGTCCACCCTGGGTCGTTCTACAGAACTGGCAACATTTGCTGCAAAGCGTCAACTACAGTACTCTGAAGCACCAATTGCCACATTTGATTGTTGTAGTTGACATAGGACAGAAGAAGCAAAGAAGAAGATCGCAACCACCACATCCTTTGCCCTCCTGGCACACGACAGCCCACCCCCCCACCCCGACCACGTGATTGGTCGGCCCAGATCACGCCCAGTCCACGCGAGAGTTTGAGCCCGACAAACGAAGGTTCGATACCAAAGTGGCTCGGTGCGCCACAACACCTTTATATTCTGGAATATACACAAAAAAACATTATTTATAATATTCCCCAAGGTCTCTATTTTCAGGCAGGGTTTCACTGACCTTCCCTCGTCACGCATTCTGCCGCATCCAGAGCCTTGCTGCTGAGGTCGTTAACAACACTATCCAACCCGGCCTGATGCTTGAGGAACAGAGGGCGGACTATTCGATTGTAGATGAGCTGGGAACCGTTCCACGCCACAGGTGCCATGCACCACAGCAGGAAAAGACACTGCAGGCAGAGAAAAAAAGTCTCCAACATTAGTCACTAGCTTACGCTCATTTAAACAATAGAGCCTGAAAGTAAAACCAGAGGTTTTTGTAGACTATATGTTATAGGAGCAGAACTTTGCCATTTAGCTCATCAAGTTGAATCAGTCATTCAATAATGGCTGATCTATTTTCCCCTCTCAATTCCATTCTCCTGTCTTCACAAGTTCAAGGAACAGAATTAGGCCATTCAACCCAGTCTAATCCATCATTTAATCATGGCCAATCTATTTATCCCTCGCAACCGCTTCTGCCTCCCCCCCTCCACCACCGTAACCTTTGATGTCCTACCCAATCAAGAACCTATCAATCTCCGCCTTAAAAATACTCCACGTCTCAGCCTCCACAGCCGTCTGTGGTAATAAATTCCACAGATTCACCAACTCTGGGCCAAAGAAATTCACCATCACCTCTATTTTGAAGGTCCGTCCTTTTTACTTTGAGGCTCGGCTCTTATTTATTGATGGAAAATACAAATTCTGCATGCTGAACATGTGCATATTGAAACTGGAACGTCTGCTGTTCCTGATGCTTAGGGCAACAAAGAATGTATTTGAATAGTAAATACTAGATACATTTTAAAAAATCAAAAATCTTAACTCTACTGACCTTGCCTGCATAGTAAAAAGGGAACCAATAGAGGAAGATATCAGAGAAGAATTCAGCGACACTGAATATTCCATACACCACCCAATATGTCAACCATTTTGTGTCATCCTCTTTATTTATGCTTTCAATAGCTTTGATTCTGAAAAGGGAACATTTTATTAATATTAAAGCATGTAAAGAAACAAACCAAACAGAATTAAGCTATTAAAACATTCACAAGGGTACTTGGCTTTTCAAAGGAAGGGGAATTACATCAACTACCAACACACCTGCCAGCTGAAAATAACTATAAAGTACAAATTTCATGCATGCAAATTGGATACTTTGCATTATTTTGCGATTCACTGTAGAACAGCTAATATTTAAATTGTTTATAATGGAACACAAAACTGAAATCAGATTGACCAGAGAGTGCGTCAATGCATAATCTAGAACATTCAATTTTCGATTATGTTTCCCCACATAACCTTCTTAGATAATCCACGACACAATCTTATCACAGATGGAAGAAAATAATTTAACCTGGTCCATGTATGATCCCCCATCAACTACATCTTATTAACTTCCTCGAGGCAAGAGCCAAGGACTATTATTTAAGGGAATTTTTTACAATGCTTAAACTACCTAACATAGACGCATCCGCACTGCATTAGCCAGCCACCATGACATCCACAACCTGTCAGTGTCAAAGAACATGGACAGTGACTGACAATAGGTGCAGGAGTAGGCTATTCGGCCCTTCGAACCAAGACAAGACGGCCATAGCCGCAAAGCATCAAGGTATAAAACTTTAATTGAAGTTTTATTTAGCCGTACTCTTTCATTGACCCACCCCTCAGTGGCCGGCACAGTAGCGCAGCTGTAGAGTTGGAGCCTTACAGCGGCAGAGACCCGGGTTTGATCCTGACTACGGGTGCTGTCTGTACGCCGTTTGTACATTCTCCCTGTGACCTGCATGCGTTTTCTCTGAGATGTTCGGTTTCCTCCCACACCCCAAAGAAGCAGGTTAATTGGCTTGGTAAAAATGTAAATTGTCCCGTGTGTGTTAAATAGTGTTAATGTGTGGGGATCGCTAGTTGGTGTGGACTAGGTGGGCCAAGGGACTGTGTAACAAACTAAAACAAAACTAGCATGCCATTTGTAAAACAAAACCCAATTTGGTACAAAAAAAGTCCAATTTTATCTACCAAACAATCTGAAAGTTAAATTAGATTTATTAATCTAATTCCAGGATGGGCTCATTGGTGTAACATTGCCACACAGACAAGGGGGCTTATGAGTTTGCCTTTTCATTCAATTTCTCATGCGAGTGTATTAGACAATAGACAATAGGTGCAGGAGTAGGCCATTAGGTGCAGTATTGGGCCAGATGGTTAAACTTTAGCAACCCACTCACTTGCATCAAAATGGAGGCAGTGCACATCAACTGCATCCAAGGCAATCATATGGAAAGAAAAAATTTGAGAGGGTCTAATTGCATATTTGCCATGTTTATCCATTTGGTCATATTTAGCAGCCATTCAATTGAAATGACTCCTAGGAAAATGGAACTGATAAGTGGGATTGCCAGCATGACAGCCAGCATGAATTTAACTGAACCAAATAGCCTGTTCCTGAGCTGTAATGACTAGGACTGTGACTTAACTTCTGTTATGAGTTAACGCCTGCATCTATTAATACAGTGGAGAGGCAACAATAAATAATGCTCCCCACTGTGATAAATTGTGGGCCTCAAGGTAAACGGTAGTAAGTACAGAATGAGAGCAGAATTGACCTATCACCCCAGGAGCATTGATAAAGAACTTGTGTCACTGAAAGCAGTCACTAGGAACTAGTGGACACTAGGAACTACAGATGCTGGTTTGCAAAGACAGTGCGAGACTAACTCAGTGGGGCAGACAGCTTCTTTGGAGAACATGGATCAATGAGGTTTAGGGTCAGGACCCTTCTTCAGGCCCTTCCCCAGCCTGAAACTTCACCTATAAAAGTTCTATATAAAAGGCATTCAGGGATGCTGCCTGACTCAGAGTTACTTCAGCACTGTCTTTATTTACGCCCACTAAATTATGAGCAGCCAAAAGGGTTTGAGTTAAACAAATGTAAAGCTTTAGAATTCATATGCATTCAGGCTAGGTTTGATATAGCACTGGTTTACACAGCACCAAATGAAGTCAAATTAATGCTAATCCACACACTACCTCAGTAATGCAACAGTATTGTGGCAGCATCAGCTTCTAGACCTGCAGCTTTGCAGAGTAGACAAGTAAAACAGGTTAGAACTAACAGCCAAATATCTCAGGGCAATAGTGGCAAGCTGGTGGAACCAATGACATCTCATTGCAAGAGACCTAGGCTCAATCCTGACCTCAGGTGTTGACTTTGTGGAGTTTGCACATTCTCCCTGTTTGCACATTCTCCATGGGTTTCCTCCCACATCCCAAAGACTTGCAGATTTGAAGGTTAAATAGCCTTCAAATAGCCCCAAGTGTGTTGGAAGTGGATGAGAAAGTGGGATAAAATAGAACTAGTGTGAATGGGTCAATTATCGGTGGGCAATAGAACTTGTTTCCATGCTGTAGGACTCCAAACTGAGAAGACATTGTTGTAATTGAAAAAAATGAAAACCAGTGATTAATATATGCCTGTACATTTTTTAAATGTTAACCTGTGATAATTAAAGCATGCTTCAAAATCTAAAGACTAGTTTAATCATGTTGTTCATTTGCAAGTTGCCTTAAAAAAAAGTCAAACATATCCCAGTTTCAGATGTTTGTTTTTGATGCATCAATTTAATTGAGTGTGACCAAGGGCTGACTCTAATATCGTTGTGCATTAGTAGCCCGAATAAATTTGTTAACTTTGTTGATGGATAACAAACAAGTTGTTTGTCTGGAAGATAGACACAAAATGCTGGAGTAACTCAGCGGGACAGGCAGTATCCCTGGAGAGAAGGAATGGGTAATGTTTCGGGTCGAGACCCTTCCCCAGAATTTGAGGAAGGGTCTCGACCCAAAACAGTTACTCCAGCATTTTGCGTCTATCTTCAATTTAAACCAGCATCTGCAGTTCCTTCCTACACAAGTTGCTTGTATGGATAGTCAGGGCCGATAATTCTGTTTGCAATGCATCTGTTTGACAACTAGGGAGGCACAGTGGCACAGCAGAGATTTGCTGCCTTAGAGCGCCAGAGTCCCGGGTTCTAGTCTGACAATGGGTGCCATTTGTACGGAGATTGTACATTCTCCCTGTGACTGCATGGGTGTTCTCCGGGTGCTCTGGTTTCCTCCCACACTCCAAAGGCATACAGGTTTGTAAGCATGTTAACTTCTGTACATTGTCCATTGTGTGTAGGATAGCACTAGCATACGGGATGGTTGCTGGTTGGCATGGACTCAGTGGGCCGAAGGGCCTTGTTTCTCCACTGTATCGCTAAAGTCTAAAGTACTATGCAGGTTTTGATAATGCAATTCTATCAATGGAGGCTGGTAACTAAACTCTTGTAATGAAGAAAAAAAATGGACAATTAAGAAAGGTTGGGTCAATGAAATCAGAGCATGCACAATGTTATTTGAGGTAAACATTCTCCACAAATTTTATACTCACGAAAAATAAGCTGGATATACAAAACCAATCAAATTGCATAACAGAGATGCTCCATATCCAAACACGAGATATAGGCCGAGGGAAGTAATTGAACCTGGAGAAAACAGGCATAAAGATCAGCGAGATCACTACAATAAAAGGAGCTTTTAAATAGAGATAAACACATGCAGTAGCACATTTAGAGAACATCTTAAGTTACGCTCTTGCCCAATTGTAAAGCAAAGTGCAAAGAAGATCAGCCACAGGGTTAAAAGTTTATTGTCAGTCTCCTTGCATATTTAACATCCCAATGATAGAGATGGGTAGACAAAAATGCTGGAGTAATTCAACAGGTCAGGCAGCATCTCTGGAGAAAAGGAACAGGTTCATTGGCTTCATGAATATTGTAAATTGCCCCAAGTGTGTAGGATAGCATTACGTGGTGATCGCTGGTCGGCGCGGACTTAGTGGGCCGAATGGCATGTTTTCGTGCTGCATCGACGTACAGGTATGTAGGTTAATTAGCTGGGTAAATGTAAAAATTGTCCCTAGTGGGTGTAGGATAGTGTTAATGTACGGGGATCACTGGGCGGCACGGACTTGGTGGGCCGAAAAGGCCTGTTTCCGGCTGTATATATACGATATGATATGATATGATCTCTAAAAAAGCTCCTCCCTTTGTCCTCTCAATAACCCAGGGCGCGCGCACGCATTCGATGTCAAGCGATTTATCCCATCAGTTGTCATTTTAAAGACGTTTGTGAAATCCTATCTAACCAGAAACAATTATTGCCTCCTTTGACCGGACTCCAATTACCAACTGTCTCCCTTGGTGATGACCAAAGTATTCATTTAGTAATAACTCAGCCACTCTTTCTACCTCCAATTGCAAATCCCTTTCTGGTTTCTTATTAGCTCCTCCTTTCCTCTTACAATCCATTTGCAACATGGACATCTATTGGATTTTTTTTTTTTACAAATGCTACAGTTTTCTCTCATTCTCTCTTATTTTTGTTTAAACTTCCACTCTGAACTTTTGGTATTCAGTCTGGTGTTAACCACTGCACACCTGTTAGTCAGTATATGCGGGAAAGTGCAAGACCATAGGCAGAGAAGAGGGTCACGATTGCTTTAAAATTGCTTTACAATTGCTGTAAATTGCAACAAAAAAGTTGCTGAAAAGTACTCCAGTTATGGATATAAATGAGGGCAATGTGGATTGGAGAACGTTTTCCACAAACCGTGTACAATGAAGAGGGTGTCCCAAGATCACAGAGTGAACAAACAAGTTGTACAAACGCACAGACAAGGTCACATTCCAAATGGCAGTTGGTGATAATGCACTTCACGTCTAACAAGTTTAATTCTATGGAACAAATATCCATTGCATGCATTTAGACAATAGACAATACACAATAGGTGCAGGAGGAGGCCATTCGGCCCTTCGAGCCAGCACCACCATTCAATGTGATCATGGCTGATCATTCTCAATCAGTACCCCGTTCCTGCCTTCTCCCCATACCCCCTGACTCTGCTATCCTTAAGAGCTCTATCTAGCTCTCTCTTGAATGCATTCAGAGAATTGGCCTCCACTGCCTTCTGAGGTAGAGAATTCCACAGATTCACAACTCTCTGACTGAAAAAGTTTTTCCTCATCTCAGTTCTAAATGGCCTACCCCTTATTCTTAAACTGTGGCCTCTTGTTCTGGACTCCCCCAACATTGGGAACATGTTTCCTGCCTCTAACGTGTCCAACCCCTTAATAATCTTATACGTTTCGATAAGATCTCCTCTCATCCTTCTAAATTCCAGTGTATACAAGCATAGTCGTTCCATTCTTTCAACATATGACAGTCCCGCCATTCCGGGAATTAACCTAGTAAACCTATGCTGCACGCCCTCAATAACAAGAATATCCTTCCTCAAATTTGGAGACCAAAACTGCACAGTACTCCAGGTGAGGTCTCACTAGGGCCCTGTACAACTGCAGAAGGACCTCTTTGCTCCTATACTCAACTCCTCTTGTTATGAAAGCCAACATTCCATTGGCTTTCTTCACTGCCTGCTGTACCTGCATACTTCCTTTCAGTGACTGATGCACTAGGACACCCAGATCTCGTTGTCCGTCCCCTTTTCCTAACTTGACACCATTCAGATAATACTCTGCCTTCCTATTCTTACCACCAAAGTGGATAACCTCACACTTATCCACATTAAACTGCATCTGCCATGCATCCGTCCACTCACACAACCTGTCCAAGTCACCTTGCAACCTCATAGCATTTTCCTCACAGTTGACACTACCACCCAGCTTTGTATCATCTGCAAATTTGCTAATGGTACTTTTAATCCCTCCATCCAAGTCATTAATGTATATTGTAAATAGCTGTGGTCCCAGCACCAAGCCTTGCGGTACCCCACTAGTTACTGCCTGCCATTCTGAAAGGGACCCATTTATCCCCACTCTTTGCTTTCTGTCTGTCAACCAATTTTCTATCCATGTCAGTACCCTACCTCCAATACCATGTGCTCCAATTTTGCCCACTAATCTCCTATGTGGAACCTTGTCAAAGGCTTTCTGAAAGTCAAGGTACACCACATCCACTGGCTCTCCCTTGTCAATTTTCCTAGTTACATCCTAATTAAACCAAGATGGTGGTGCAGGAGGAACTGAGACATTTCAACTCTACATGGGAACAGCATACATTACCCAAGTGAACAAAGACAGAGGTGGTGCAGTAAAAAAAACAAAAAACAGTGGATCATGTTAATTATTGACATCCAAGACCAAAATCGACTGGGACATGCTCTCTATTCATAATGACTCCAGGAGAAAGTAAAAGTCTGGGAGATGCAGCATGGAGACAGGTCTCTTGACCCATCAGCTTTGCACTGCCTACCTTTAGACTTTACTTTAGAGATACAGCGTGGCCACAGGTACTTCAGCCCTCTGTCCATGCCAACCACCGATCACTAGCACTATCCTACACACTATTACAATAGCCAAGTAACCCACAAACTGTACGTCTTTGGAGTGTGGGAGGAAACCGGAGCATCCAGAGAAAATCCACACGGTCACAAGGAGAACATACAAACTCCACACAGAGAGCATCCGTGGTCAGGTTCAAGCCCAGGTCTCTGGTATTGCAAGGCAGCAATTATACTGTTGCACCACAGTGCTTTTTACACAAATCCTAAAATTAATCCCATTTTATATTTTCACCACATGCTCAACGACCCCCAAATTTTGCCATTCTCCTACCTACTGGAATAATTTACGATATGATACAATAGAACTTTATTTATCCGAGAAGGGAAATTGGTCTGCCAAGTCATAAAACCCAAGATACATGAAACTTGAAATTAAAATGACGAGTGGGAAGTCCAGGATTGGGGGGGGGGGGGGAGTCAGTCTACCCCACAACAGAAGGGGGAGGAGTTGTACAGTTTAATAGCCACAGGGAAAGAGGATCTCCTGTGGCATTCTGTGCTGCATCTTGGAGGAACCAGTCTGTTGCTGAAGGTGCTCCTCATGTTGACCAGTGTGGCATGGAGGGGGTGAGTTGCATTTTCCAAGACGCTCCGCAGTTTGAGGAGCATCCTCCCCTCCTAGACCATCTCCAGTGAATCCAGTTCCACCCCAGGGTGGAGCCAGCCTTCCTGACGAGCTTGTTAATTTTGATGGCGTCAGCAGCCTTTGCCCTGCTGCCCCAGCACATGACAGTGAAGATGGCACTGGCCACCACCAATTGATAGAACACCTGCAGCATCTTACTGCAGACATTGAAAGAGGATCCTCCTCAAATACAGATGGCTCCGTCCCTTCTTATACAGTGCCTCAGCGTTCCTCGACCAGTCCAGTTTACTGTCCAGGTAAACTCCAAGGTACTCGTGTTCCTTGGTAAACTGCACATCCACACCCTTGATGCAGTCACAGGGAGAACGTGCATGCAGTCACAAGGAGAACGTGCAAAATTCACATAACAGCAGCCGAGGTCAGGATTGAACCCTGGTCTCTGGGTGGTGAGGGGCAGCAACTCTACCAGCTGCACCAATGGAAGGAGATAATAACAACTTTATCTATTGCCACAAATGAGAAGCTTCCACTCTGTCCTAAACTTTGTATTTTCGGGTGTTTTCCAGTAAGCTGTCAACTTAACAGAGTGGACTCAGTGGGCCGAAGGACCCGTTTCCGTGCTGTATCTCTGGAAACCCCCCCCCACCAATATTCGGAATCATGATTGATAAAAAGGGTACACCACTGCTTCGCTGTTTCAAGACAAGCAACTTAGAGGAATATGCACGTGTTTCACAAAAGCACTGCAAAACAAGTACAAAAAATGTTGGGAGTTAACTGGATGATTCAGTGAAGCATTGAAACTGGGCCGATGTTTTCCATCATTCATGGGCGATACAATGATGGCTGGTAGCTCATGAAGCGTGCTAACCCAATAGTTGTCATTTCAACACTAGCAAGTTCCACACCAAAGAGTCTGTCAATCTCAGTGGAGTTTCCAAAAAACGATGTTACATCACTGTGCCTTTCTACAAATGGGTTACACATTACAGTCAGCACAGTGGCGAGGCTGATAGAGCCGCTGCCTCACAGAGCCAGAGACACAGGTTTGACCTTGGGTACGGTCTGTGTGGAGTTTGTACCCCTGTGACCGCATGGGTTTCCTCCCACATCCCAAAGACTTGCAGGTTAATTGACCTCTGTAAATTGCCCCTGGGGTGGAGGGAGTGGTTAAGCAGATTAACAGAATCCGTGTGAACAGGTGATTGATGGCTGACATGGACACAGTGGGCTGAAGGCCTGATTCTTTCAACCAACCGACAGATACTTGTGCTATTTAAAACCAGAAATTACATCCCTTAAAGTAAATGTTTATGCAGATATACAAATTAAATTTAATGGATTAACTAGTTTCCCAGCTTTGGGCAAATTTCCCTACAATTTCAAAATGCAAAAGGATTGCAAAGTGTTTTAAATCAGCATAGTTATTTTTAATGCAAACTAAGCAGTTTCTGGTCTCATACTTTTCTCTCTTCTTCACTACACTTGGGATATCACAAGCATGTTGCAGTTTATATATTTTTCTAATTTTCACATGCGCCAGGCATATTAGGTAGAAATATCCTATTGCACAAAAGCCAGAAGCGGGAAATCACATCCAAGAATTCTCAATCACATCAGATATCCCTTCTTGCACGTTGTCTCATTCATTCACCGTGGGCATCCTGGCCACCCCCACCCTCACGCTGCCTCGGCAAGGCCAGCAGCAGCATCAAGGACTAGTCACACCCAAGCCCCTCCACTGTCGCAAGGGTTACTGATTCAGCCATGATCACAATGAATGGCGGTGCTGGCTGCAGGGCCAAATGGCCTCCTCCTGCACCTATTTTCTATATTTTACATTGCACTAAACATTATTCCCTTATGTAAATCTACACACTGTAAACGGCCCGATTGTAATCGTGTATTATCTTTTTGCTGACTGGTTAACACGCAACAAAAGCTTTTCACTGTGCCTCAATACACGTGACAATAAACTAAACCAAACTAACATGCATTGGCTTTCACCTGCCTGGCATCAAACCAAACTAAATTTACAGCCTTGACATCCCCCATCTCTTCTTCCAAACTTGAAAGCTTTGTGCAACTCCAATTCTGTAGTCTCAAAATCCTTGATTATGTACTTGAGCCATATACCCACCCATAAATGCTCATCAGCCCAACGGAGGGGGCTGGGCGGGGGACGGCACCCCGAAGAAAGTGCTGCTCCAGGGGCTACAACAAGAGACAACACATGAACTGCTGAAGAAGGGCTCGCTGGTGCAGACCAGTGGCAACAGCACATAGTATTAAAGCAAAATGACACAAAGTGCTGGAGTAACTTAGCCGACAGAATCCGTCTCAGGAAGGGTCACCGATCCGTATTCTGCAGAGATCGGATCCGCTGTTTAGTCCAGCACGGTGTGTCCTGTCGGTGGGTGAAGGGCTCGCTGGCGCACCTTGCGAGTCGTGAATGGAGTCAGAAGTCGGAGCTCTAAACAGCCGTGAGACGTACGAGCTGGGGTTGTTAGGCCAGTAGGTCGTTCCATCCACATTCAGTTTACAATTTTTTTTGTATTATTAACTTTCTGGGACTCCATGGTGCCTTAGAGACAAGGGAGGGGTGCTTTTAGCAGGCCAGGGTTGTACTGCCGTTTCATAGGCCAGGGTTGTACTGCCGTTTCATTCTTAACCGACCCCGGTTGATCCAGAAAAAAAATAATCCAGAAAGGCTCTGGAACAGAGGGTGCCAGAAAAAAGTGTTCAACCTGTAGTCATTGGCACAATTACAATCATTGTAAGACAGGAAAATTAATCAGGGAATCCTGGCAATGCTTTTATGATGCTAAATTCCCCAAACTCTTGTTACTGCTTCCACATTGCTGGCAAGGAGTGATCATCCTGGTTTATTTCACAAAATATTAGTTTGCTAGATACTGGTTCGTATTCTTTATCCCAGAGGGAATGAGGCCAACCCCGGTGAGGCCTACAGTTTTCCTAATGCCTTTCCAGCAGCCAGCATAAGACTAAGTTTCAAAGTTACAAGCTGGAGGGAGCTGTTACAGTAGGTACAATATTTAAGTCTCTTGTCAAAAAACAGAGCAATGAAATTCTTACTTGCAGCAGCACAACAGACATGTAAACATAGTACTCTGCAAAACCTAATAATATGATACACACATATCTTCTATATACTAAAACTCTCATTTGTTATCTTGTTCGTGACTGAACTTCAGCCAAAATAGTACACGACAGCACGACAATTTTAGGCCCACTTTACTCACCATTGTCACTTTAGTGATAATGCAAGTAGTTTTATTGAAATCGGTGTTATATTTTTTAAGTTATTCACATTTTAAAGTTTAAAAGGAGGGGTGGGGAAGGGGAGGAGGGAGGGAGGGAGTGGGGGAGAAGGGAGGGGGGGGTTGAGGAGAGAGAGGAGAGGACAGGGTGCTGCACCAATGCAGGAGAGGTTTGGGCCCAACGGGTCCACTTGGTCTAGTATTTATATAAAACAGACAATAAACAAATAGTGGAAAGTCAAAAATAATCCCTCCCACTAAGTCTATATAGTTTAGAGCTTATTTGGAGGCCATAGTGTTTAATAGCCTGATGGCTGTAGGGATGAAGCTGCTCCAGAATCTGGACGTTATAGTTTTCGCGTTCCTATATCTTCCCGATGGCAGAAGTGAAATGAGAATGTGACCAGGCTGGTGCGAGTCTCTAAAGATGCTGTCTGCCTTCTTGAGGCAGCGACTTTTGTAGATCCCTTCGATGGTGTGCATAATAATCTAGACAGGTACATGCACAGGAAAGGTCCAAATGTCCTTTAAGTGTTGTAATCGTACTCTGCCTGCACCATTTCATCTGGCAGCTTGTTTCAAGTACCGACCACCTACTTAGTGAAAAACGTGCCTCGCACATCCTCCGAAAATCTTTCCCTTCTCACCTTAAAATGCCATTAAAACATTAATCCAGAGTACATTTAAAGTTAATCTATTCTGAAAAGTATAAAAGCCCGCAAGAGGAATATGTAGCAATTTAATGCTATTCAATCCAGATGTCAGACAAATCAAGTCAATGTATTCAGGCCAGGACCGCTGCAGAACTTCTGATAGTAACAGCTCTTTTGTGGATATGATTTGATTGAAGCACAAGTAGTTGTGAACAGTTAAAATTTGCCCTAATATTTCCTAAAAGCTAAAGTCTCAAATGTGGAACTCTTGTACAAATACAACTCTGGTATAAGATTCCCAAAATGCAGAATAGCATATGACAGACAACGTGCATTAAAGGCATCCTACAACAAATTATTTTAGTATGAAAGGCCTAGAGAGAGTGAATGGGGAGAGGACGTTTTTTGTAGTAGGAGTCTAGGACCAGAGGGCACAGCCTTAGACTAAAAGGATGTACCTTTAGAATGGAGACGAGGATTTTAGATTTTGAGATACAGTGCAGAAACAGGCCCTTCGGCCCACCGGGTCCGCGCCGCCCAGTGATCCCCGCACATTAACACTATCCTACACCCACTAGGGATTTTTTTTAATTAAAAAAAAATATTTTTTTTTTTTTCAAACACATTTGCCCAGCCAATTAACCTATATACCTGTACGTCTTTGGAGTGTGGGAGGAAACCGAAGATCTTGGAGAAAGCCCACGCAGGTCACGGGGAGAACGTACAGGTGAGGAATGTCTTCAGCCAGAGGGGTGGTGAATCTGTGGAATTCATTGGCTCAAACAGCTGTGAAGGCCTAGTCAATGGGTATTTTTAAAGCGGAGATTGCTGGGTTCTTGATTGGTAAGACTGTCAAGGGTTACAGGGAGAAGGAAGGAAAATGGGGTTGAGGGGGAAAGTTGCCGGCACTGGGCCAGTACTCGATGGAGTTTAGAAAGATGAGCAGGGACCTCATTGAAACATATCGAACAGTCAAAGACCTGGATAGAGTGGATCTGGAGGAGGAGGATTCCACTTGTGAGAGAACCTAGGTGCAGAGGCAATAGCCTCAGAATAAAAGGACATACCTTAAGAAAGGAGATGCAGAGGACTTTTAGTCAGAAGGTGGTGAACCGGTGGAATTCATTTCCCCAGACAGCCGGAGGCCAAGTCAATGGATATTTTTACAGTCCAGATTGACAGGTTCTTGATTAGTATGAATGTCAGGTATTATGGGAAGCAGGCAGGAGAATGGGGTTGAGAGGGAAAGATAGATTAGCCATGATTGAACAGCAGCGAAGATGTGATGGGCCGCATGGCCTAATTCTGCTCCTATCACTTATATAGGCATCAAGCCTACAAATTGGGCATGTGTAACTCAGGGAGGGCCTTTATTCAGTCTTGTTACTGAGATATAGAAACAATGAACCAGAGATGCTTTTTTTTTTAAAAGCGCACACGAAAGGAGACAGTGCTGAAGTAACTCAGCAGTCAGGTAGCATCTGTGGAGAAAGTCTGAAGAAGGGTACTGAACCGAATCGTCTCCCATCCATGTTCTCCAGAGATGTTGCTTGACCCGCTGAGTTACTCCAGCACTGTGCGTCCTTTTGTTACTGCGATGCTCTGTTCTAGCACAAATTTAAGTATCCAAATAAATTACATGCCATAATTAAACATTGGAGGGTAGATGGCTGAAACAGCAGTCTTAGTAAAGAGATCACTGTTGCTGGCAAAGCAAACAGTGCCGGTCACAGGATGACCCTCGTGACACCATTCTTTCTTCTTTTGCAATTTGAAACTAAGTAGTGAAATAGGTTTCTCCCACCACAAACGGTTCCTTCTCTCAAGTAGTGGAAGCCATTTGTTCAAAACGAAAGCAGGAGTTGTAAATGTTGGAAATTATTGGCAAAGATCGTAAATTATATTAAACTTTAATACCTTTACGGGATATGCTCCGAGACATTTGGGTCAAAGTGCAAAAGCTGTGATAGGTCCCGACACTGCAGTACAAACTGCACAATTCAGTCAAACAAGAGGGCAACTGCTTTTTGAAAAGCACTAACCTTTCCACATTTGAACTTCAAATTCAGTGTGAATATTAGCTAGGTGCAATGTATCTAGAATGAAGATCATCTTGGGAAACAAATGCAAATGTTGCAAAGCACCAAAGTACAAATTTGAACACATTTACAGAGGTTACACATGCAATTAAAATTAAGCAACATTACTGGATGACATACATACTCTCAGTCTGAAAACCATTTCAATAAACCAGAAACTGCGGATGCTGGAATCTTGGGGAAAATAAAAAACACACCCCAAGTGGGGTTTGTGTATGGAACGAGCTGCTGGAGGTGGTAGTTGAGGCAGGTACTATCACAATGTTTAAGAAACATTTAGACAGGTACATGGATAGGGCAGGTTTAGAGGGGTATGGGGCAAATGCAGACAGGTGAGACAAGACATGTTGGCTGGTGCAGGCAGGTTGGGCCAAAGCTTTTCCACTCTGCAAGACTATGACACAAAAGACTGGAAGAACTGAACAGGTCAGGCAGCATCTGCAGAGGAAATGGATAAACTCCATTTCAGGTCAGGACACTTCCTTAGACCCAGCCAGAGTATGAGAAAGGCTCCCGGCCCAAAATATCATATATCCTGTCCATTCTCTCCAGATACTACCTGACCCATTGAGCTCTGCCAGCATTTTGCTTATGTTCAATAAACCAGAAATGGCCCAGTTGTTTTGACATGTGATGGGCACACTTCATGTGACCTTGCTGAGAATTCACAGCAGCAAATGTATTCTTGGGATGGAAGACATCTTGCTTCCACTATGGTTTAACGAGTTCTCAAATGGCTGCCAGGTCAACATGGGACCTAGAGGCCTCCCACTTCAGGGAAGAGATGTGCAATGGCATGGGCCATGTGGTCATGAGTTGTAGGAGCAGAATTAGGCCATTTGGCCCACCAAGTCTATGCCACCATTCAATCATGGCTGATCTATCTTTCCCCCTCAAACCCATTCACCTGCCTTCTCCCCATAACCCCCGACACCTGTACTAATCAAAAATCTGTCAACCTCCTCCTTAAAAATATCCATTGACTTGCCCTCCATGGCCATGTGTGGCAATGAATTCCACAGATTCACCGCCACATGGGCCAGAGATTTCCAGGAGGTAGTGGGGTGGTTACATTTCTTCCAAGGAAGCTGCAAGCACATTCGAATCCTTTCCTTTGTGACACTTGAACAAGGAAGCAGAGTTTTAAAAAATCTGGTATTTAAAAATAGAGGTGCATAAAAATGACTCCTCTCAGAGGGTAACAAATTTCAGGATATGGTTCAGAGGATGATGGAAGCTAGATCATTGGATGTACAAGGTGGAGGCAGATTATTTGAAAGATTGAAGAATAGACGTTTATGGAGAATTGGCTCTTTATTTGAAGAGGAGGCTTAAGTGGCCTGGTGGCTTACCAGGTCCTAATAGTCTGGGTTCTCTTCTATGACAGAGATCAGTTTTAGGAGCCTGGTCATATAACATGAAAGTAAGTTATTCGGCCCAATTTTTCCATGCTGACCAAGATGCCCCGTCTCCACTAATCCCCACTCTTCTGCATTTGGCCCATATCCTTCAAAACCTTTCCTACCCACATACCTCTCCAAATGTCTTTTAAATGTTATGATAGTACCTGCCTCAACTACCACCTCTGGCAGCTCATTCTATATTCCCAACATCCTTTGTGCGAAAAGGGTGCCCCTCAGGTTCCTATTAAATCTTTTCCTCTTCACTTTAAACCTATGCCATCCGGTTCTTGATTCCCATACTCTGGGTAAAAGACTGCATTAACCCTAACTATTCCCCTCGTGATCTTATACACCCTCATAAGATTACCCCTCAACCTCTTGCGCTCCAAGGAATGAAGTGCTAGCCCGCTCAAACTTTCCCTATAGTGCAGGCTCTCAAGTCCTGGCAAAATCCTTGTACATCTTCTCTGCACCCTTTCCAGCTTAACAACATTTTTCCTATAACACTGAACACCATACTCCAAATGTGGCCTCACCAATGTCTTGTACAACTGTAACATAACCATCCAGCATCTACACTCGATTCTCTGACTGATGAACACCAATGCGTTGAAAGCCTTACTGACCATTCTGTGACCTAATTTTCTATATATCTGCACTCCTAGATCCCACTCGCTCTACAATACTCTCCAGAGGCCTGCCATTCACCGTGAAAGGTGTTGGTCAAGCAAGCGAGACGGTCTTATAACAAAGCCAACCAAGTATAACCAGTGCCTCGACATTGGCTTGACAGAGGATACCAACAATGGTTAACCCATCCTTTGATGATTTTACAAGAGTTGGTATACGTACTTGGTCCCTTGTTATACCACATTATATTCGACAGTGCCTGTGGTAATTGTATTAAAGTCATACAACAGTAACAAGCCCTGCAACCCATCACATCCACGCTGACAATTGAGCACCCATTCACACAATCACCATTTTGTATTCCCCACAGATTCCTACCAACTTCCCCGAATTTTAAAACCACTTGACCTCATACTGGAGGCAAGTTCCAGTGGCCAATTAACCTTTCACCTGGACACCCACCTTTGGGCTATGGGCAGAAAACATATCACAGAGAGAACATGGCAAATCCATGCAAACAACATTGGGAGGTCGGGATTGAGCCTAGGTTGCTGGAACAGTGAGGCAACAGTTTCTGGTTGTGTCACTGTGGCGCAAATACTGCCAAGAACAAAATATTCTTAAGAAATAAAAGCTAGACAGACTACTAACTATCAGAACACAATGCCCCTAGCCTTGTGCAACAATGCAAACAGTTCATTTGTACGAGAAGTGAAACATGTACAGTATTCAAAGGACTTAAATCATCTATTTCTGGAAGGTTGACTGACAACATTAAAACATTACAATTTATGATTCATTCCCTGACACCCTTTGCCATGATATACAACTTTTTGTAATGATATATATGCACAAGGGACAAAGGTTATACACCAAGTATAAAAAGTTATAAACCAAGTATTCTGCCAATTCAGTGTCCAGAAATATGCCAAGCAACCATGAAAGTTAAAGTTCAGAAGAGAAGGAATGGGCGATGTTTCGGGTTGAGACGTCTGAAGAAGGGTCTCGACCCGAAACGTCACCCATTCCTTCTCTCCTGAGATGCTGCCTGACCTGCTGAGTTACTCCAGCATTTTGTGAATAAATACCTTCGATTTGTACCAGCATCTGCAGTTATTTTCTTACACTACATGAAAGTTAAAGTTTTCATTTCCAGTTATGAATTATATATTGGAACTTCAGATTCAAATTAGTGAAACTATTGTTAAACATTAAATCAAAGTATTTAAATACCACGAGAGTTTGGGTTCTTCTCACAAGATAGATCTGCAACTCATATTAATGGATTTCATTAAAATAAAAATCTCTTAATTCATCCAAAAAGAAACACGGTAGATGATTCTTGCAAATTAAGGCAAGCAATTTCCCCCAGATTTTCTCAAGTGTTATTCATTTCTGATTTGGTTAGTTTGTTTAGAGATACAGTGTAGAAACAGGCCCTTCAGCCCACTGAGTCCATGCCAACCATCGATCCCCCATTCATACTAGTTCCATGTTAATCCTCTTTTGCATCCTACACACTAGTGGCAATTAACCTACGAACCCACACATCTTTGCAAGATACATCTCCAAAATGAAGTGCTCTTTCAAGAATGGATTAACAACAACAAAAATTCAATGATGCACTTGCTGGACAACACTAACACATGAGCCTGCCCCAAAATTAACTGTGAAAATAATGCTTGAAGGTCTGCAAATTTCTGGGAGTTGAATTGATGCACTTGTTAAAGTATACAAGTGTAAATACTTGTTTTGCACTCAAAATGAAAATTCACAGACACTAGCATCAGCATAAATATTTTGCTACTTATAAGTCAAAGATTATTCTGGATTTGAAAAGGAAAGATTTTTTAAATTAGGCACAGTCTGAAGAAGGTTACCAACCTAAAATGTCACCTATCTATTTTCTCCAAAGATATCACCTGACCTGCTAGCTTACTCCAGCAAGGTCTTTTTTTATAAACTAGCATCCGTAGTTCCTTGCTTCCACCTTCGGCATTTCAGTCATAGTGCTGAAAATGGAAGATTTAATGGTCCATTTAGATTGAGGAAGTTCGTGAAACAGTGCAGGAATTTGAGCAGAATGTCAAAGCAGACACTTTGATAGTAATGCTATTCTAAAAGAAATCCCATTGCATTCATGGTGTTAAATCAACCCTGATAATGATCTCAAAACTCACAGAAAAGTAAAGTAGGCCAATTCGTCTCTGATCCATGTCACCTCCCATGCTCAGTTTGATTTCTATTTATCAACCTCATTACAAAGTCTCTGTTCCCCCGGATGCATCTGCGTAATGCCCATCTCTCTTCTACATGCTGGCAAGTTAGAGAGTTACAGAGGCACACAAGACTGCAGGTGTTTCAGACTGGGATGCATTGAGACTTCTATTTTTTTTTAAAAGACCAGACACTGGTGCAGGTGGGTGAGATTTGAAGCAGAGCGATCACAGAGAGAGAGAGAGAGAGAGCAGTGAGAGGACCTCGCAGAACTCCAAAAGAGGAGAACTTCGTCAAAGTGGGTAGACTTAAGAGATTGAGGGGTGATCTTATAGAGGTGTACAAGATCATGAGAGGAATAGATGCACAGAGTCTCTTGCACAGAGTAGGTGAATCAAGGGTTGGAGAACATAGGTTTAAGGTGGAGAAAACATTAATAGGAATCCAAGGGGTAACTTTTTTCACACAAAGGGTGGTGGGCGTATGGAACAAGCAGCCAGAGGAGATAGTTGAGGCAGGTGCAATCCCAACATTTAAGAAGCAGTTAGACAGGTACATGGATAAGACAGGTTTGGAGGGTATGGACCAAATGCTGGCAGGTGGGACTAGTGTAGCTGGGACATGTTGGCTGGTGTGGGCAAGTTGGGCCGAAGGGCCAACACTGTACCACTCTATGACTCTATAACCCGTTGAGTTCCTCTCGCACGCTGTGTTTCACTTGCAATCCAGCTACACTTTAGTTAAAACGTTCCACTGAAATCTCCAAATGGATTTTATTTATAAAATATGGGCTTGGTCTAGACATTAATGGAAATATCTTTTCTGTATCCACCTCAGAAATGCTTCAAATTAGTTCACACCAAAGATTCTTTTTTTTTTCTGGGGATATATATAACCCCAGAAAGAAAGAATCTTTAATATATATATTCAGCTCAAACATTACTTTTGTAATTTTCCATTGCAGTCATCAATCCCTTTCTCTTTAGTCATGCACAAAAGTGCACTTCACGTATATCTTCAGATGAGAATTAATCAGCAGTCATTTTTATGCCCAATTAACTCGGCAAAGGCCATTTTAAATTGCAACCTTCTGGGTAGGTTTTCAAGTTTAAAATATGAACCAATGTGTTCTTTCACCTTCGTTTAATTAATGAATAATAGTCTACGCTTTAACCGATTGCTATCAGCTGGTTAACAATCCATCCCCCCTCTCCACATAAAAGGAACATTTCACAGGCTGTCGCCTTTGAAAATACTCGTGATAAGACAGTGGTATTGCC
Source organism: Rhinoraja longicauda (assembly GCF_053455715.1). Lineage (NCBI taxonomy): Eukaryota > Metazoa > Chordata > Chondrichthyes > Rajiformes > Arhynchobatidae > Rhinoraja > Rhinoraja longicauda. The sequence goes on from NC_135980.1 coordinate 4,948,998, forward strand.
TTATTCTGATCAAAATCCGTTCAGTGCCAATGTACTGTAACTGAGGTTTAAACCACTGACACCGGATACTTGGTCAATGTAGGCGAGTTGAGTTAAAATGTAGATTCAATCAGATATTTCCTCACCAAACTAAACCTCAAACACGCAAACTACAAGTTTTTTAAAAAAAGTCTAAAACATAACTCAGACTTTCACGTGGACCCGACAGGCGAATTACCATGAAACTGAACGACGTGAAGTATTTATTATTGATCCCAATCACCCTCAAACATTGTAACAGGATATCATATTTTTCAATTGAAACAATACATCTTCAAGTCTGAAGAAGGGTTCCGACCCGAAATCTCACCCATCCTTTTTAATCAAGAGATGCTGCCTGACCCGCTGAGTTACTCCAGCACTTTGTTTCTATATTTGGCATAAACCTGCATCTGCTGTCCCTTCCGACACGTTCTCAAGTTGCAGGATTGTAAACGCGTTTGCTTTCAACATAACAAAAAATAGACGAGGCTCAACGAGCATCTGTTACCCACCTGCGGCCAGGTGGTATTTCCGCACGCCCGTCTTCTGCTCAATCTTATCGAGCATGTTGGTGAAGAAGTTCTTCTCGTCCAGGAACTTCTCAAAGCGCTTCCGCAAGGATGGCATGTTTGCAAAGGGACGGGTTTATTTCAATACACCCTGTGCTCCACGCTGGAAGAAAGCAGCGTTCAGTGCAGAATCCCAGCCCGCACCGCTGTTGACAAAGCTCCTCCTAATCCCCTGGTTGCTGACTCGTGTTCTACTTCCAATCCGACTTAAACCGCTGTTCAATCCGTTTGCTACTTCCGCCCCCATTCTCTGATTGACGTGGTAATTGCCCAATTGCTCCGACTAGTCTTATCTCAGCCCCCCTGTATTTACGGATTTATCCTTGTCGCGACCGAATAATGCAGACGCGGAGAGATGGACCATTGCACGCTTCGTGAACTACATGCAGTCAGTTCATTTTTGTTTACTCTATCTGGATACTGGGTGGTGGATGTATGGGATGAGCTGCCAGAGCAGGTAGTTGAGGTCGATACACGTTATATGATACGATAGAACTTTAGTCATTCCCGGAGGGAATTGGTCTGCCAACAGTCATAACACACAAGGTGCACGAAAACTTGAAATTCAAATTAAATTAAAAGTTCATTTTTTCCTTGTTCACGTTTCCTTATAAACCTTGCACTAAACGTTATTCCCTTTTACACTGTAAATGGCTCGATGTATTGTCCTTCTGCTGACAGGTGATGGCCCAATTGTCCTGTGTATTTGGAAACAACAAAAGCTTTTCACTGTACCTCAATGTTGTGATATTGCAGGGACTACTTTGTTTGCCTGTGTAGTAATGTCTATATGAGAGAATGAGGTGATTAGGTGGCCACTCTGGTTCCAGGTGGCCACGGAATAAACAGCCTAGATTCAAACTCCAGCATAATAACCTTTTAAACACGTGTACTTGTGGTCCGTCCAGAGTCTCAACAAAGGTACAACAGATACCGGACCACGAAGTACAACACTCAGTACACATTGACAATAAATTAAACTGAACTGGAGATACTATCACAGTGGTCAAGATTGTGCTGCAATTGTGGGCTGCATCAGTGAGGGGAGGGAAGCTGAATACAGAGGTGTAGTCAACGACTTTGTTGAGTGGTGTGGGCTGAATCACCTGCAGCTCCAAGATTAAGGAGTTAGTGGTGGACTTTAGGAGGAGAGGGACACCCCTTCCCATTTCCATCAATGGTGTGGATGAGCAGTTTACCAGGGAGTACAAATACCTTGGAGCATACCTGGACAGCAAACTGGACTGGTCCAGGAAGGCTGAGGCCCTGTACATGAAGGGGCAGAGCCATCTGTACTTTTAGAGAAGGCTTCGGTCCTTCAACGTCTGCAGTAGGATGTTGCAGATGTTCTACCAATCGGTGGTAGGTAGTGGCATCTTCTTTGCTGCCGTGTGCTGGGGCAGCAGGGCACAGGTTGCGGATGCTAATAGGATTAACAAACTCATCAGGAAGGCTGGCTCCGTCCTGGGGGCCGTGTTGGATTCATGGGAGGTGGTCTTGGAGGGGAGGATGCTCCTCAAACTGCAGAGCATCCTGGACAATACAGCCCACCCCCTTCATGACCCAGTGGTCAACCTGAGGAGTACCTTCAGCAACAGATTGTTTCCACCAAGATGCAGCACAGAACGCCACAGGAGATCCTTCTTCCCTGTGGCCGTCAAACTGTACAACTCCTCCCCCTTCTGTCGTGGGGTAGACTGAGACTGACTCCCCCCAAGCTTTGCACATCCCCAATCCTTTCCACTCGCCACTTTAATTTCATGTTTCATGTATTTTGTGTTTTATGACAGTTGGCAGATCAATTTCCCTCATGGGATAATAAGGTTTTTTCATATTGTAATAAAACACGTGGGCAGGTGCATGGATAGGAAAGTTTTAGAGGGGTATCGATTAAAAAGAAGTCTAAAGTAAAGTCTAAAGAGTGATGATGAGAAATGCAACAATTTGTGGAATAAGCAGGAATCTTTTAGGCGGTGATGCCAACAGTTTCTCGAATAAATTTATACATGAGCTAATTTCTTCTTGGTATTCAGTATCCTCCATTCAACTCTAAAGATCTAACCGATAGGGAATGGTGAATTGGTGGCTAAACTGCTGATTTAGACTACTAATCCAGAGACGCGTGTGAATCAAACCATGGCAACTAGGGAGTTTAATTAAGTCTGAAATAAGAAGCTATTATCAATAATGCTGACACTGGATGAAACTACTGGGAGTCATATACTGATACAGAGTCATAGACTGATACAGTATGGAAACAGGTTCTTCAGCCCAACTTGTCTACACCGACCAACATGCCCCATTTCCACTATTCCCACTTGCCTGCATTTGGCCCATATCCTCTCTATCCATGGACCTGTCTCATTGCATCTTAAACATTGCGATAGTCCCTGCCTCAACTATGTCCTCCGGCAGCCCGTTCCACACACCCACCATCCATTGTGTGAAATGTTACTCCTCAGATTCCTATAAAATCTTTCCCCCTTCACTGTAAACCTATGCTCCCTGGTTTTCGATTTCCCTACTCTGGGCAGAGAATCTGTGCATCGACCCAGTCTATTTCTCTCGTGATCTTATACACCTCTATACGATCATCTCTCATCCTCCTGTGCTCCAGGGAATAGAGACCCAGCCTGCTCAACCTCTCCCTATACCTCAGACCTTTAAGTCCTGGCAACATCATTGTAAATCTTCCCTGCACTCTTCCAAACTTAAAATCATCTTTCCTATAACATGGTGCCCAGAACTGAACACAATTCTCTAAACGCGGCCTTATATAACTGCAACACGACCTCCCAACTTGTATATTCAATACTCTGAGAAGGCCAATGTGTCAAAATAATTTTTGACCACCCCATCTGCCTGTGACGCCACCTTCAAAGAACTATGTACCTGTACTCGTAGATCCGTCTGTTCTACAACACTTCCAAGAGCCATACCATTCACCGTGTAGGTCCTACCTATGTTAGACTTTCCAAAATGCAACACCTCATATTTCTCTGTATTAAATTCCAATACTGGGACTGTTGTGAAAACTAATTAAACTCTCATGTCCGTTCAGAAGGGAATTCTGCCATTTGACTTAGCCTGGCCAATCTGTGATTTCAATGTGTCACCTATGACTTCAATGTAACTTCAATGTCACCTATCCCTGTCACCCAGATATGCTGCCAGACTGCTGAGTTACTCCAACCCCTTTTATCTTTTTGGTTCATTCTGAACTGCTTTCTGAAATGTCTAGCAAGTCACATGGTTCAGGGGCAAAAAGTAAAAGGCAAAAAGGTTCAGGGGCAAAAAGTAAAAGGCAAAAAATACTGGATTTGGCAGTGATGTCCACAAATGAAAATGAATTTGAAAAAAGACAGCAAAGTCAGAAGATTCAACCAAGAATAATGTGTCAAATAACAAATCGTCTGTATTAAAAGAGGTTTTATAAGGTGCTGGTTAGGCCACATTTGAAATATTGTAAGCAGTTTTGGGCCCATATTTGAGGAAGAATGTGCCGGCATTGGAGAGGGTCCAGATGAGAATGATCCCAGGGATGATTGGGTTAATGTATGAGGAGCATTTGATGGTTCTGTGCCTGTACTCGCTGGAGTTTAGAAGGATTAGGGGGGTGGGAATCTCATTGAAACCAACCAAATAATAAAAGGCCTATAGAGAATGATATGGAGAGGATGTGCCTTGTAGTGGGAGAGTCTAGGACTAGAGGTCACAGCCTCAGAATACCAGTACATACCTTTAGAATGGAGATGAGGAGAGATTTCGTAAGCCAGAGAGTGGATATTTTGTGGACTTCATTGCTGCAGACTTCTGTCACAGAGATCTTCATTGGGTATTTGGATGTCAATGGTTACAGGGAGAATGGGGTTGAGGCGAGAAATAGATCAGCCAAAATCAACTGGCGGAGCAGACCCGATGTGCTGAATGACCTAATTCTGCTCCTATGACATGAAGAATCAAAGCAATTGTGTCCTTCGACGAAAGCACAAAGTGCTGCAGGACCTCAATAGGATCCATAAGGATCCCTACCTGAAACGCCGTCTGTTCATTCCCTCCCCAGATGCTGCCTGAACCATTGAGTTCCAACAGAACTTTTGTGTTTTGTTCAAGATGTCAGCATCTGCAATTTCTTGTGTCTTTTGATGGTTTATGCATCATAATTATAACTCATTTAAAAAAATCCTAACATTATCCAAAGACGTACAGGTATGTAGGTTAATTGGCTGGGTAAATGTAAAAATTGTCCCTAGTGGGTGTGGGATAGTGTTAATGTACGGGGATCGCTGGGCGGCACGGACTTGGAGGGCCGAAAAGGCCTGTTTCCGGCTGTATATATATGATATGATATGATTATGACAAATGATTATTAATCATGTGGGATTCTTACACAACACTAAAAATAGAGCAAGCAAAAGACCAAAATGGAGAGTATATGTTCTGCTTTGAGGCTGCCTGTGTTGAGTTTAAAAAGGGGGGCAATCAGTAGAAGCTGGTCAAAACGATACAGCTATGTGGAATAGTGCAGCATAGGTCTAGGCCCTTCAGCAAAGTGTCTGTGCAGCACATGATGCCAAGATAAACTAATCCCTTCTACCTGCATACTCCTCCATTCCCTGCATATTCATGTATTTACCCAAAAGCCTATTCAATGCCACCATCATATCTGTTTCCACCATCACCCATGGCAGTACGTTCCAGGCACCTACCACTCTCTGTGTAAAATACTTGCCCTGCACATTTCCTTTAAACTATCCCCATCTGACTTCAAAGCTTACATCGCACTCCATATGTCAATCACAAGCATCATGACGATGATACGATAGAACTTTATTTATCCCAGGAGGGAAATTGATCTGCCACCATTCATAAATGGCAAAAATACATGAAACATGAAATTAAAGTGACGAGTGGAAAGGATTGGGCATGTGCAAAGAATGGGGGGGGGGGGGGGGAAGAGAGTCAATCTACCCCACGACAGCAGGGGGAGGAGTTGCAGTTTGATAGCCACATGAAAAAAGGATCTCCTGTGACGTGCTGCGTCTTGGTGGAACCAGTCTATTGCTGAAGGTACTCCTCAGATTGACTAGTGAATCATGGAGGGGGTGAGATGTATTGTCCAGGATGCTCCACAGTTTGAGGAACATCCTCCTCTCCAAGACCATCTACCATGAATCCAACTCCACCCCCAGGACAGAGCCAGCCTTCTTGATGAGTTTGCTAATCCTGTTGGCATCTGCGGCCTTCGCCCTGCTGCCCTAGCGCAAGACAGCGAATAAGATGGCACAGGCTACCACTGATTGGTAGAACATCTGCAGCATCTTACTGTAGATGTTGAAGGAGTGAAGCTTCCTCATTTTAAGTCTCAAATATGTCCCCTAATTCTGGTGTTCCTCATTAAACATAGAAAACAGGTGCAGGCCATTTGGCCCTTTGAGCCAGCACCACCATTCATTGTGATCATGGCTGATCATCCACAGTCAGTAACCCATGCCTGGCTTCTCCCCATATCCCTTGATTCCGCTAGCCCCTAGAGCTCTATCGAACCCTCTTTTAATTTCATCCAGTGAATTGGCCTCTATTGCCTTCTGTGGCAGAGAATTCCACAAATTCACAACTCTCTGGGTGAAAAAGTTTTTTCTTACCTCAGTTTTTCATTGCAAGAAATATTTTCTCAGCATCTACTCTGACAAGCTATTTCAAATTTTCACGGTTTCAGTGGAATGTGGGAGGAAACGGGAGCACCCGGAGAAAACCCACACAGACAGCACCTGCAGTCGGGATCGAACCCGGGTCTCTGACCCTGTGAGACAGCAGCTTTACCACTGCGCTACTGTGGCTAAAATAGGAAGTAGAAACCATCCACTCCCACGGAAATTTAAAAAAACCCTGGAAATCTGTAAGAAAAACTCAGCAAGCCGGGATTCAGATTAGTTTATTAACGTATTCACAGGCTACAATGAAAGTACTTGTTTGTGTGAAGTTCACAGAGTAAATAAGTAAATATATTAAGTACAACAATAAATGCAACTGCAAATGAGAAACTGTTAGCATGGTGCAAAGATTGTAGAGCGCAAAAAAACTCAAATGCAAAACTAGAATGACTAAATTAGATAGAATTAAGGGTATGTGGCAACACCTCCAGGAAGGGGATGAGAAAGAAGTGATTGTTTAGGAGCACAATCATTGAGGACAGATGACAATACCCCACAATAATTCTCAACACCAGTGCTCCGCAAGGATGTGTTTTCAGCTCCCTGTACACAAGAACAATGTCTGTGCCGAATATGCCAAGTTAAAGTAATCTCTGATGCATGTACTCCATACCATGCAGGGATGGCCAGGGTGGCACAGTGGTAGAGTTGCTGCCTTACAGCGCTTGCAGCGCCGAAACCCGGGTTCGATCCCGACTATGGGTGGTCTCTGTACAAAGTTTGTGCGTTCTCCCCGTGAGTTTTCTCCGAGATCTTTGGTTTCCTTCCACACTCCAAAGAGGTACAGGTATGTAGGTTAATTGGCTTGGTGTATGTGTAAATTGTCCCTAGTGTGTGTAGGATAGTGTTAATGTGCGGGGATCGCTGATCGGTGCGGACTCGGTGAGCCGAAGGGCCTATTTCCGCACTGTATTTCTAAAAACTAAAAATATCTCTCCATTCCCTGCATCCATCTAAAAGCCTCGTAAACACCACTATCATATCTGGTTCCAACACATACTAATCTGCATCTGCATTCAGGTCCAGGGAGGTTTATATCTGCACCGCTTATAGATACAGAAGGCTATGGACCAAGTTCTCGTAAATAGGATTAGAGTAGATGGGTGCTTTAATGGTGGACATGGGCAGGATGAACTGAAGGATCTGTTTCTCATGCATCATTCATTGTCCATGTCAATCCATGGCAAGGGCATCGCTGTCCGTGACATCTCGTTACCCAATTCCTATAAAGAATGCACCTGGCTGTGACATCACTTGTTGCCAAGCGCCTCTCTGGAACATTCCTGGTTGTGACATCACGTTGCCGTGCCTGTCAAGAAAGCACCTGGTTGTGACATCACTTGTTGCCAAGCACCCATTAGGAATGCATCTGGCTGTGACATCACTTTTTGTCAAGTGCCTAACATGAATGCACCTGGTCGCGTGATATAACTTGTTGCCAAGCGCCTAGCAGGAACGCACCTGGTTGTGTGACGTCACTTGTTGCCAAGTACCTATTAGGAATGCACCTGGCTGTGACATCACTTTTTGCCAAGCACCTAACATGAACGCACCTGGCTGTTACATCACTTTTTGCCAAGCGCCTATCAGGAATGCACCTGGCCGTGTGACGTCATTTGTTGCCAAGCGGCTAACATGAACGCACCTGGCTGTGACATCACTTTTTGCTATCAGGAATGCACCTGGCTGTGTGACGTCATTTGTTGCCAAGCGGCTCTCTAGAACGCACTTGGTTGTGACATCACTCGTTGCCAAGCGCCGAGCAGGAACGCACCTGGCCGTGTGGCGTCACTTATTGCCAAGCGTCTGTTCGGAACGCAGCTGGTAATGACATCACTCGGGGAAGGGGTGCGAACCAACTTGGACCAGGTCACGTGAGGGCCGGCTTCCCTACCTGGGTATGACGTCACCCTTGCCAACCACCCCGACGCGGCGGGCCGGTGACGTCAGCGGCCGGCAACCGCCGGGCTCGAGCGACGACCGTTGCTTCGGCGGCGGCCGACGGGGCGGCCTGAGCGCCTCCTGTTGCACCATTAAACGATAACAATCCACTTGACATCAACCAGAGAGGGAGAGGGCAAGGCGCGCACCGTCGGGCCGAGTTCCCGGTGCGCGGGTGCTTGGAGGAATGTGCGGGGGGTGTTGACGAGTGGCGGGCAATTGGCTGCCATCCCCGCCCCCCTCCCTTACATGGCGGAGGGTGACATGATGTAGGAGGGCTGCTGCAGCCGGCAGGGAACTCGCTGCCCGGCTTCACAACTCCCTCACCGCCATGTCCTGCCTCGGCCGCCGCCACCTCCTCCTCCTCCTACTGCTGCTGCTCGCCCTCGTCCCCGGCGTCCACCAACTCTTCGCCGGCACCCAGGCCGTGCGCGCCCCCGACGCCCACCCGCTCCACACCAACACCGGGGCCGTGCGCGCCCCCGACGCCCGCCCGCTCTACACCAACACCTGGGCTGTGCGCGTCCCCGGCGGCGTCGAGCACGCGCGCAGCATCGCCCTCAGGCACGGCTTCGTCAACCTCGGACTGGTAATGGTTCCCTCAGCCGAGTAGTCTGCCTCGAGCCGAGCTTCTCCAAACAACGAATAGTATCCTTGTTTTATTGTTGATGTTTGCATTCGCATTTGAGTGTTGAGCAGACACTTTCCCCAGGGTCGAGGATTCTAAAACTAGAGGGCATAGGCTTAAGGTGAGAGGGGGAGACTTAAGAGAGACCCCAGGGTCATCTTTTGTACTCAGGGTATTCCTTATCTGGTCTTTGATGAGACAAAACGGTGTATAGTTACAATTACTAGGTTAATTCCCGGAATGGCGGGACTGTCATATGTTGAAAGACTGGAGCGACTAGGCTTGTATACACTGGAATTTAGAAGGATGAGAGGAGATCTTATCGAAACGTATAAGATTATTAAGGGGTTGGACACTTAGAGGCAGGAAACATGTTCCCAATGTTGGGGGAGTCCAGAACAAGAGGCCACAGTTTAAGAATAAGGGGTAGGCCATTTAGAACTGAGATGAGGAAAAACTTTTTCAGTCAGAGAGTTGTGAATCTGTGGAATTCTCTGCCTCAGAAGGCAGTGGAGGCCAATTCTCAATGTATTCAAGCGAGAGCTAGATAGAGCTCTTAAGGATAGCAGAGTCAGGGGGTATGGGGAGAAGGCAGGAACGGGGTACTGATTGAGAATGATCAGCCATGATCACATTGAATGGCGGTGCTGGCTCGAAGGGCCGAATGGCCTCCTCCTGCATCTATTGCCTAATTTGATCTCCTTTCCACAGTGGAATGCAGCATATATTTGCAGGGTTCTTGGTTTGCCAGGTCTGTTATGCGAGGAGATATTGAGTGAAATAGAAATGAGAAAGCTGTCGAAGTGAATGCAATTAGGATTTTCAACTGACACTTGGATTGATATATATAGATAGGAAGGGTTTGGAGGACGATGGTCCAAATTCAGGCAATTAGGACGAGCCCAGTCTGCCAACTCAGTTGACATGGACAATGTGTGCTGAAGGGGCAGTTTCCATACCACAGCTCTACAACTTGATTTCCAAAGTCTTCTGGTGTTGCGGTTCTCAAGAAAAATTAGCTTTTCAAAATATCTCAAGTGCTTTAGACAAAAAATATGTTCAAAACGTGAGTGATTATTGTAGGAAGTGAGCCATTTGCATGCAGCAAACTCCCACCGACAGGTTGATAATCTGAAGATAGACACAAAGTGCTGGAGTAACCCAGAGAGCCAGGCAGGGTCTCTGGAGAAAAAGGATGGGTGGTGTTTCGGGTAGGGACCCTTCTTCAGAAAAAGTCTGAATTACTCCAGCACTTTGTGTCTATCTTTGGTATAAACCAGCATCTGCAGTTCTTTGTTTCTACTGATTTGATAATCTGTATTAACGATCTTGATTCATGGACACATGTTCAGGAATCCAAAAATAATCTGCCCGGCTCAGGAATAATGCTGACCATCTGACACCACGCCCTGTTATCTGCAAAAATATAGATGAGCATACTGACCCTGTGGTGTCTCATTTGCAAAACAGTCCATGGGCTCCCTGTCAGTCCACTTCAACTATCTTGCAGTGTGGTTATTCAAAAGCTGGACAGTGTCCAGTGTGATTATTGTAGGAAGTGAGCCACCGACGAGAAATTTCTTCACCCGTGAGGTTGTGAACCTTTGGAATTCTCTGTTCTGGAGGTCTTTGTAGATTCCGTCATTGTTGCATTCAAAACAGATCTCTGGATCGTAGGAATCAAGGGACAAGAGAAAAGGCAGGAAAATTTGTTGAACAGATGATCAAAAGAGTTCTGGTTGAATGGAGTAGGCATGATGGACTGGATGGGCTATTCCTATTTCTTGTATTTTTATCTAAGCTGAGCTCAGTACAGTTATGTGGGAGTGTTGATTAATCAAGTGCTGTTTTAAAGATTTAGATGCGCACAAAGAGAGTTTAAGGTTGCAAAGAGTGCACATTTCTTCACTATAAGCATCAGAAAGTGTTAATGGCTTGAAATTGCTATTTGTAATAATAATAATAATGCATTTTATTTATATGGCGCTTTTCATATACTCAAAGACGCTTTACAGAGATTTAGAGAACATAGGGAAATGAATAAATAGATAAATAAGTAAATAAGTAAAATTTGTAGATTCTTATTCTATGCAAATAAGGTGTTGGGGATGTGAAATGTAAGGTGAAAGCATATAGTAAATGGCAGGACCCTTAGGAGCATTGATTTACAGAGGGACCATGGTGTTCAAATCCATAGCTCCCTGAAAGTGGCAACACAAATAGATAGAATGGTCCCTCTACTGCACTGTTCTATGTTCAAATTTACGTTATTGTTTTGCGGGTTATCATGATAGTCACTAATAAAGCCACCAGGGGAGAAAGTTCTTTATCCAGATAGTGACAAGAATGAAGAACTTCCCACCATAAGATCCAGTTGAGCAATAGTAGTATAGAGCCATCAAGGCAGACTGGACAAGCACAAAGGAGAAGGGAACATGGATTAGAAACATGCAAAATAACTTCATTGTATTATAACAATTTTAGAGGGTTCAGCAGGTTAGATACAGGAGTGATTTATGTGGATCAGGAATTTAGAACTTGATGCCTCAGTCTCCAAATAAGTGATTTATTTTGGATGAAATTCCAGTGCTAAGTGGCCCATGTGCTGTTCGAGCAAAATTTTTAATTATTCATGTATGCAAGCATTGTGCCTAGTGAAACTTGGATTTAAAATTATTTAATTTACTCTGATATCAAAATATACAAGTTATCATTGGCAACCTTTAACCCTTCACCTGGATGTGTGGCAATATTACATTTAAAAAATAAAAGTCACTACATCAAAATTATGTAGTTTTGTTTCCCTAGTGACCAGGATAATATTGCAGGAATATGAGGAATTCTATAACAGTCATCGTGTCCAGTGATGGGAAGATAAAATTTGATCGTAGTAAATGTCAGAAGTACCCATTTCAAAATTGTTCTCTTTTTCTCTGTATTCTAAAAAGATTTTTGAAGATGAAGATTATTACTATTTTAAGCACAAAGCTGTGGTGAAGCGATCTATCAATCCACACCAAATGCGACATAGGCGGCTGGAAATGGAGCCCAAGGTAAAATGGCTTGAGATGTATGTGTAGATATGTAACATGCCCTTAATTTTAGGCTTGCCACATTACAGAAAATTATTTGAATTGCAACAATTTGTTTTGGCTTTCTTTAAGTATATCAAACGTCTATAGTGGTGCTTCTGAATTCAGGACCTAGTGCGGTAACACATGTAAATGTCTAACTTGCATTCATATGATGTCCAGTCTCTATGTTTCATAGCTTATTAAAGTATAAATTGGCACCAATTGGCTTTGGAGGGATGATTAGAAATTCTGGCGTTGAGTTTTAATATTAATCACAGAAGTTTGGTGAGATTCCAGAGCTTGAGGCCTAAAGTCTGGTAAAATTGGCGGGTGGGGGGGTGATCATGAGGCCAGATGTGAAAGAACATAATCTTAGCAATGCTGTACGCCGGAGAACGTATCAAAAAAGCAGAGAAAAAAGTTCTTAATCTTGTTCCGAGGTTGACATTTTTATTTTGCATCAGAGTAGCTTAGATGTGGCAATCATTCACAGTCACTTTTAAATAATGAAAGGGAATTTTGCTTGAGCTTAATTTTGAGACAATAAGACCATTTAAAGAAGTAATTGTGAGAGCCCTAGCTGAGATGTATGTATCATTGTTAGATGCAGGTGAGGTGCCGGATGATTGAAGGGTGGCTAATGTTATGCCTCTATTTAAGAAGGTCTGCAAGGAAAAGCCTGGGAACTATAGACCAGTGAACCTAACATTTGCAGTAGGTAAGTTAGTGGAGAGGATTCTGTGGGATAAGATGTAAATGCATTTGGATAGATGTGCTGAATAGTGAAAGTAAGCATGGTTTTGTACATGGAAGTTTGTATCTTATGAACTTGATTGAGTTTTTTGAAGAGATAACCAAAAACGTTGTCTGTGTGGACTTCAGCAGAGTCTTTGATATGTGGTTCCACATGGTCGGCTGCTCTGGAAGGTTAGATTGCATTTGAGATTCAGGGAAAGCTAGCAAATTGGATGCAGAATTGGCTTCATGGAAGGAATCAAAGATAGTGGTGGAAGGGCGTTTTATGGTCTTGTGACGAGTAGTGTGGCTCAGAGATTGGTGCTGAGCCCATTGTAGTTTGTGTATATATCAACAATTTAGGTGAGAATATATAAGGCATGATTAGTAAGTTTGCAGATGACACTAAAGTGGGTGGTATCATAGATAGTGAAAATGGTTATCAAAAATTACAACAGGGTCTTGATCAGCTGGGCAGGCCGGCTGAGAGATAGCTAACGGAGTTTAATGCAGATAAGTGCAAGGTGTTGCATTTTGGGAAGTTAAACCAGGGCATGGCATTCACAATGAATGATCAGGCCATGGAGAGCTTTGTAGAACTGTGTAAATACATAGTTCTCTGAAAGTGGTGTCACTGCTAGATAGGGTGGTAAAGAATGATTTTGGTACATTTGCCTTGATCAGTCAGAGTATTGAGTATAGAAGTTGGGATATTATGTTACAGTTGTACAAGATGTTGGTGGGTTAACACTTGGAGTATTGTGTTCAGGAAATATGTCATTAAGCTGGAAAGAGTGCAGGGAAGATATTGCCAGGACTTGAGGGACTGAACAATTGAGAGGTTGGTCAGGCTAGGACTTTATTCCATGGCGTGCTGGAGGCTGAGGCATGATCTTATACAAGTGTATATAAAATCATGAGGAAAATAGATAGGGTGATTGCACAGAGTCTTTTAACCACTGTAGATGGATTTTTAAAAAAGGGTGTGTTTAATGTGAGAGGGGCAAGATTTAATATGAATGAGGGGCAACTTTTTTGCTCAGAGGATGGTGGGTAAATGGAATGACCTGCCAGAGGAGATGGTTGAGGCAGATCTTACAATAATATTCAAAAGAAACTTGTGCAGGTACATGGATAGCAAATGTTTAGAAGGATATGGACCAAATGCAGGCAACTGTGACTAGCATTAATGGGGCAGCATGGGCATATTGGGCTGAAGGGCCTGTTTCCATACTGTATGACCCTAAGATGTTTGATGCTTTAGCAGCAGTGGGTGGAGGTGGCTCCAATGGCACAAAGTGGGCAGTCCTATTTTAACCTGGGTTAGTGGCTGGGATTATAATTGATTTACAAGGGAAAAAAGCAACAAAAAAATGGTTTTGACCTTTGCAATGTTTAATCGGAGGAAACCTTGGCTCAACCAGGTCCTCGTGTTCAACACAGGATCTGGAGGATAAAGGGTGGCTGGGGAATAAAGTATTATGAAAACATTTGTGATGTAATCTATTAATTAAGCATTGATTGTTACGGCTCTGCTTTTCAACTGTTTTGGGTATCTCAACCTCTGACAGGAAAACATTTCCTAAATGTATATTTAGGTGACATGGCTGCAACAGCAAGTAGCGAAAAGACGCCAGAAACGCTCATTTTTCATTCCATCAGATCCATTGTATCATAAGCAGTGGTACTTGGTAAGTTTGGGTACTCTTGGAAAAAGGTAACTAAGCATATTTTTAAATGTTCTGGTTTTGGTTTTGGCCCAGTCATAAGTGCATTGAGGTTAGTGATAAAATGATTTATTTTTATTTTTTGAAATTTCCAGGTATGATTTGATTTTTGTGGCACCAATAATTATAATTAATTTTGAGTTGTAAGTGCATTAATGGAGCCAGAAAAAGTTGTCACTGGGATGTTGAACATTGGGGCTGAAGAGGGTTGCACAAATTCATCTTTGGTGCTCTATACACATTTTTTGAAACCTTAAGTTGCACTGTAAATTATCATCAATAAACATATGCAATGTCCTCTCCAGTTAGCTTCTTGGATAATGAGACTAATGTAGTGGCCTGGCGGAGGCCAGAGAAAAGGCTGGACGCCAGGCAGGTTTAGCAAAAGGTCTTTATTTGGCTGTGAGCTCCTACTCACAGCGAAGTCCACCTAGGGATAAACCACACCTCCCAACGGGCTGTCCTTTAACCCCTTAAGCCTGTCCGTCAAGTGACGAGGGGGCTGACCCAAGGAGTGGCCTGATCCCCAGGGACCCCCACACTAATACATATAGTTCTTTCTATTTTAGCTTTGCATCTGACAGCAAGGATGTGAGGCTGGAAGATGCATGACTAAGAATGAGAAATATAGTTTAAAAATTCAAATACATTATTGCAATACTTATGAAGGCAATTTTGGCATGGGAATGCTTTTTCAATTTGCAACAGCTTTCACTTGAATGGTTTCTACGTAGCAAATAAATGACACAATTTTGGCTAAATTAAATTCGGCAGTAAAAATATTTTGAGGAACGATTCCAATCAATTTGTCAGTAATTGAGTCTCTGGATCGTGTTTTATTTTTACTCCTAAGGAAACACTGAAACACTAGTTATGTAGAAAATAATTTTAGGTACTAAACATGGGCACTAATACACATTGAACATCTATATACTAAAACACTTTTGTTTGTTTGTTCCTGAACTACAACCAAAAAGGTACACGATAGCGTGACAATTTTAGGCCCACCTTACTCACCGCCGTCCCTTTGGTGCTAATGGAAGAAGTTTCATTGAAATCAGTGTTATATTTTAAAAGTTATTCACATTTAAAAGTTTAAATCTATCTCCTAGGGAGGGAGGGGGAGAGAGGGAAGATAAGGTGGGTTGAGGGGGATGGAGTGGGGGGGAGGAGGAGGGAGGGGAGGGTGGGGGGGAGGAGGGGTGGGGGGAGGGGAGGGGAAGAGGGAGGGGGAAGGAGGGTGGGGGGGAGGGGAAGAGGGGGAAGGAAGGAGAGGGGGAAGGAGAGAGGGGGAAGGAGGGAGGGGGAGAGGAAGGGAGGAAGGAGGATAAGGGGGGTGGAGGAGGAGGGAGGATCAGGGGGGTTGAGGGGGATGGAGTGGAGAGGGAAGGGGGAGGGGGGGGAGGAGGAGGAGAGGGTGTTGCACCAATGCAGGAGAGGTTTGGGCCCAACGGGTCCACTTGGTCTCGTAGGTTCTGAAATTCTATTCCACTATTGCACCTATTGTCTATTGTCTATTGTCAATAGAAACATATTTCAAGAGTTCAATATGCACATTACCACTTGATACAAAAGCTAATTTCTACTTGTGTCCTTTAATCTCTGCCAGTATAACCATTCTGGTGACTAATTTTCTTTACAATCTTGGAAGCTGAGAAACTGAGAAATCATCATCATTGGTCCAAAAACGCTCACCAAATGCACCCAAAACTTCATCCTCAACATTGATGGTCTCCCAGTATCCACCTCCCCTCACATCCGGAATCTTGGAATCATCTTTGATCAAACCCTCTCCTTCGACAAACACATCAAACACATCACAAAGACAGCCTTCTTCCACCTCAAAACCATTGCCCGTCTCCGTCCATCCCTCTCCTCCACAGCTGCAGAAACCCTCATCCACGCCTTCATCACCTCCCGTCTGGAATACTGCAACAGCCTCAAAAATCATCAGTAAACTTCAATACATTCAAAACTCCGCTGCCCGTCTACTCACCCACACCCCGATCCGTGACCATATCACCCCCGTCCTTTACAAACTCCACTGGCTCCCCATCCCCCAGAGAATCCAGTACAAAATCCTCCTCATAACCTACAAAGCCCTCCATAACCTGGCCCCATCCTACCTGACCGACCTCCTCCACAGGCACACTCCCACCTGCACCCTCCGCTCTGCTGCTGCCAATCTCCTATCCCCCCACATCCGGACCAAACTCAGATCCTGGGGGGACAGGGCTTTCTCCATCGCTGCTCCCACCCTATGGAACTCACTACCCCAAACCGTTAGAGACTCCTCCACACTCACCACATTCAAAACATCACTGAAGTCTCACCTGTTCAGTACTGCCTTCAACCACTGAAGGTCACCTCACCTTCTGTCTCCTTTCTCTGTTCGTTTACTTATTTACTTATTTATCTATTTATTCATTTCCCTATGTTCTCTAAATCCCTGTAAAGCGTCTTTGAGTATATGAAAAGCGCTATATAAATGTAATGCATTATTATTATTATTATTAAAAGACTAGGATAGTCTGTTAGCCCAATTACAGTCCAAATGTATTTGTATAAAATTTGATGGACTGGATGTCTAAGCTAAATGCATAGTAACGTATCTACAATGTCATTCAATGTAACAGAGGCAGAAAACTTTGTTTTGGATGTACTTGAATTCTTGTTAGTGTACACTTAAGTATGAATGTCTGGTTTTGGTGCACTCTGAGTTCTACAGCGATAAGAGATGAACAGAACAGAAATGCTGAACATTTTTTATACTTCAGACCCTTTTTTCTGTTCCACCCCCCCCATCAACCCTTTGTCTTTTTTTCCCTACAACAATGACACTAAGTATTAAAATACCATTGGAATCTTTCCCTATGGTGTAACTGCAAGTTCACAGTAGAACTTTTTGTTTGCTATTAGTTTGTTACCTTCAAGCAGATAATTGAGTGAAGTGCACTCCATAGTTTAACACTAACATATTCAAGCTGTAAGAACATTTCTTCCAGATAGGTACGTGGCTACTGTTTGGCAGAGTACTCAGTTGCTAGGAAAATCAAATGATGAGCCATTTCTTTCACCACAAAACAATTTGCATGAGAAATGTGTTTGTTTACATTGTTGATGCATAATGAAATTCTACCAAATTAATTACATTATTAGGCAGGAGCACAGGAAGGCAAATGAGAGCAGTTGTTATTGTGTAAGTCCACATATGGTGTGAGACATTACCTTCTACATATACAATAGTGAATTGATTGGTCTTTGATTTGTATTATTTGTAGATTTTGCAACATAGTTAATAATTGTGTTCCGTCTTATTTAGAACAATAAAATACCTAATGACCTGAATGTTCTGTCGGCCTGGAAGCGTGGTTATACAGGCAAGGGGATTGTCATCACGATACTGGATGATGGAATAGAGAAGAACCACCCAGATTTGGCTGCAAACTATGTAAGATCAATTGAGAAATCTTCTGAATATTCACCTGTGGTTAATATTGACCCTCGGAAAGGAACGAGTAAAAGCAGTGATCAAAGTTTTCACTGTGTGTGACATATCGCTTGCAGTTGTATTAGGAAATCTTGATTTTGAAACACCTTTTTGTGCAAACAAAATAATTTCTTGGCAATCACTTTACCCATTTTATGGCAATCAAATTTACCCATTTAAAATTTGCTTGGAAATGTCAGTTGCTGATTTGACTATCTTTGTGCTTTAGCATTTATTTTGATTCTGCTGCCAGCTCGGTCTTTCTTATTTAATTAACGAATAGGAAACATTTTGATTTGCTTCATGGGTCTGTGGAATGCTGAGTGGGAAAATTAGGTCACCCGGACTCATTGGGTCATCTGCTGTCTTGTAATTTCTGCTGGTGGTATGTTTACTTTGTGGTTCTAATTAAGCTTATTTATGATGGCTATGAAGGCAACATGTTTTTTTCCAGTTACCTTATAGAGATTGTGATAATGCAAAGAGCACCTGGTGGATTTGTTAGACTCTAGCAAGGAGCCTTCTTTCTCTCCCTCCCTCCCCCCCTCCCCCCTCAGCATTTGTGTAGTTTACTAATAACTAGGAAGTTAGAATTTTGCATTAGTAATAGCAAAATTGTTATCTTCTGTTCAATCAAATCGTTATTTGATTGCAGGATCCTAATGCAAGCTTTGATATAAATGACAATGACCCAGATCCTCAACCAAGATACAACTATAATGATGAAAATCGGTGAGATTCTTTGCTTTGGTTGCTTTTTAACTGAACAAGCAATAAATACACATGTTGTCCAGTAGCTGCTCAGTTAGGTATATTTGTAATGATGGTTGCTTGGTTGTTCACATTTACTAAATGCAAAGAGATTCAATTACATCCCAATTTGAAGTCATAGTAATGCAACATGGAAACAGCTGAAGGGCGGGGACTCATCTATACTAATTTCATCTTCCAGTACTCTGGACATTGGCCTGTAGCCTATGCGTAGGCAATTTCAAGTGCTTGTATCGATACCTCTTAAATACCTCTAATGACTCAGCTTCCATCACTCTTTCTACCTGGTAGAAAAAAGTGAGGGAAAAGGATGGGGCAAGCGCTGGCAAGTGATGGGTGGATCCGGATGGTGGGGTTGAGTGAGATCGGGGGGTGGTGGGGTGGGGGGGGAGGGTGGAGATCAATGGAGGAGACAAATGGGTGCAATTGATGGAGTCTGATAAGAAAGGATGATGGGAGAGAAATGTAGAACCAATGGAAGGGTGGTGATGGAAGACATTTGTTGATGAGTTGGTAGAGGACAGACAGGTCAGTATGGGAAGAGGAACTGAGGTATCTCCATCCTGTGTCACCATTTCTAGTATTGTGATATGATCCTAGTAGCTGTGTGGCCCAGGCAATATTTATAATCCATACCTGTCACTTTTGACATATTGTATTTTTAAGTTGGCATCCAACGAGGATTTTTACTGCTTATGGTGGAAGATAGCTAACAGTGTTTATTTTGTAATTGTACTGACAAACCTTGACTGCTTTGGGTATGCTCACTTGAGCACTGTCTTGATTTGTAATTTTGTAGTTTATTGTCATAAACTTTGCAGACAACAGCCAGCAGATGGCATTAGTAGACAAATTATTTTTGTCGCAATTGTACAAAAATGTCCAATGTCCTTTTGGTGTATAAACATATTTAAAAGTTATATTGATTTCATATGAGTAAGACACAATTTTTCGTAACGGATACACAAGTACTATCCTAAAGTGGAGCTTAGTAATATGGGTTCCTAATGCTGTGACAACTCTTATTTGTGACAACTCTTGGGGGGGGAGGACATCATGTTAGATCATTTAATATTTTTTGATAAAATATACAGAAATAATGCAATCTCTTTTCAGTTATCTCTCACACCCAGAGAGTTGTAAATCTGTGGAATTCTCTGCCACAGAAGGCAGTGGAGGCCAATTCACTGGATGTGTTCAAGCGAGAGTTAGAGCTAAGGGCTAAGGGAGTCAAGTTATGGGGAAAAAGCTGGAATGGGGTACTGATTTTGGATGATCAGCCATGATCATATTGAATGGCGGTGCTGGCTCAGAGGGCCGAATGGCCTACTCCTGCACCTATTTTCTATGCTTCTCTGTTTCTATGTTATCAATTTGGGGATAAGTACTGTTATAATCTGCATACTTCAGATAGCATTCTTCATTCAAACTAGATGCAATTTCAAAATGTTCAAACCCTGATGCTTTTTAAAGAGGGGTTAAGCATTTCTACCAAATGATAGCTCAAGGAATATCCTTTTTACTGTCACGCGTAACCTCTCGGCTCCACAGCAGTGATTCTCAAGTTATTTGGTGGGTCACTTTTTTTAGTTGTTAACTCCACCCCACTCACACTTTCCACTTAATGTTTTGAACAGCATGTCACACGAGCCACGGCAGTCAGTCCACAGATGGAGGATGATTGCAAATTTAGATTCATGAGGTTGTTGGTGTATGTTCAAGTCCTAACATGTAATTATCCTATGCTGTTTAACAGACACGGGACACGATGTGCTGGGGAAGTGGCTGCAGTAGCAAATAATCTCTGTGGAGTTGGAGTAGCATTCAATGCCAAAATTGGTGGTAAAATTTATTTTTTTGTTATAATATGGCATCTTATGCTCTAGTATTTGTGCTGAAAAACTGACTATATGATAGCATAATGATAAAGTTGATGGATTATTATTCCATGGTCAAGAATTTGAATCTTATTTGTTGGAGGGGGATTTTAAATTCTGGTGATTAAACAAATCTGGCATTGGTCTTGTGAATGGTAGTCATTAATTTTTTTTAAGACCTGTCTGATCTGTGATTGTAAGTCACCCATCCTTGCCCACTCTAGTACAAAAAAAGACAAAGTGCTGGATTAACTTGGAGTTCAGGCAGCATCTCTGGAGAAGACGGATAGGTGATGTTTCTGGCCTGGACCTAAATGTCACTATCCACGTTCTCCAGAGAGCTGCCTGACCTGCTGAGTTACTCCAATGCTTTGTCTTCATTTGTAAGCCAGCATTTGCGGTTCTTTGTATCTTCCACTCGAGTACATGTGTGACTTGGTTCTCAGTTTGGTGACATTTGGCTAATTACCAACAACATCATCCAACATATAAAGAGGGAGAAGATTAGACTTTATTACCTTCCATCACAATGAGGCATGTGAGCCGCTGTGGTGGATGTTTATGTTAACTTTTATTTTATGCGGCTGTGCGTCTTGTTGCTTTTCACTTGGTATGACTGCATGGTAACTCAAATTTCACTGTACCTTAATTGATACATGTGACAATAAACTGATCTTGAAACCTTGAAAAGAGATAATCAAATTTATAAAATGTAGACCTTTTGTGCTTGGGTGCATTTTATGAATTTTTATTTACTGAAATATTTTGATGTCCCTTCTTATAGACAATAGACAATAGACAATAGGTGCAGGAGTAGGCCATTCAGCCCTTCGAGCCAGCACCGCCATTCAATGCGATCATGGCTGATCACTCTCAATCAGTACCCCGTTCCTGCCTTCTCCCCATACCCCCTCACTCCGCTATCCTTAAGAGCTCTATCCAGCTCTCTCTTGAAAGCATCCAACGAACTGGCCTCCACTGCCTTCTGAGGCAGAGAATTCCACACCTTCACCACTCTCTGACTGAAAAAGTTCTTCCTCATCTCCGTTCTAAATGGCCTACCCCTTATTCTTAAACTGTGGCCCCTTGTTCTGGACTCCCCCAACATTGGGAACATGTTTCCTGCCTCTAATGTGTCCAATCCCCTAATTATCCTATATGTTTCAATAAGATCCCCCCTCATCCTTCTAAATTCCAGTGTATACAAGCCCAATCGCTCCAGCCTTTCAACATACGACAGTCCCGCCATTCCGGGAATTAACCTAGTGAACCTACGCTGCACGCCCTCCATAGCAAGAATATCCTTCCTCAAATTTGGAGACCAAAACTGCACACAGTACTCCAGGTGCGGTCTCACCAGGGCCCGGTACAACTGTAGAAGGACCTCTTTGCTCCTATACTCAACTCCTCTTGTTACGAAGGCCAACATTCCATTGGCTTTCTTCACTGCCTGCTGTACCTGCATGCTTCCTTTCATTGACTGATGCACTAGGACACCCAGATCTCGTTGAACTCCCCCTCCTCCTAACTTGACACCATTCAGATAATAATCTGCCTTTCTATTCTTACTTCCAAAGTGAATAACCTCACACTTATCTACATTAAACTGCATCTGCCATGTATCCGCCCACTCACACAACCTGTCCAAGTCACCCTGCAGCCTTATTGCATCTTCCTCACAATTCACACTACCCCCCAGCTTAGTATCATCTGCAAATTTGCTAATGGTACTTTTAATCCCTTCGTCTAAGTCATTAATGTATATCGTAAATAGCTGGGGTCCCAGCACCGAACCCCACTGGTCACTGCCTCCCATTCCGAAAGGGACCCATTTATCCCCACTCTTTGCTTTCTGTCTGTCAACCAATTTTCGATCCATGTCAGTACCCTACCCCCAATACCATGTGCCCTAATTTTGCCCACTAATCTCCTGTGTGGGACCTTGTCGAAGGCTTTCTGAAAGTCGAGGTACACCACATCCACTGACTCTCCCTTGTCAATTTTCCTAGTTACATCCTCAAAAAATTCCAGTAGATTTGTCAAGCATGATTTCCCCTTCGTAAATCCATGCTGACTCGGAATGATCCCGTTACTGCTATCCAAATGCTCAGCAATTTCGTCTTTTATAATTGACTCCAGCATCTTCCCCACCACTGATGTCAGACTAACTGGTCTATATTTACCCGTTTTCTCTCTCCCTCCTTTCTTAAAAAGTGGGGTAACATTTGCTATCCTCCAATCCACCGGAACTGATCCTGAATCTATAGAACATTGAAAAATGATTTCCAATGCTTCCACTATTTCTAGAGCCACCTCCTTAAGTACCCTGGGATGCAGACCATCAGGCCCTGGGGATTTATCAGCCTTCAGTCCCATCAGTCTACCCAAAACCATTTCCTGCCTAATGTGGATTTCCTTCAGTTCCTCCATCACCCTAGGTTCTCCGACCCCTAGAACATTTGGGAGATTGTGTGTATCTTCCTCAGTGAAGACAGATCCAAAGTAACGGTTTAACTCGTCTGCCATTTCTTTGTTCCCCATAATAAATTCCCCTGTTTCTGTCTTCAAGGGACCCACATTTGCCTTGACTATTTTTCTCCTCTTCACGTACCTAAAAAAACTTTTGCTATCCTCCTTTATATTATTGGCTAGTTTACCCTCGTACCTCATCTTTTCTCCCCGTATTGCCTTTTTAGTTAACTTTTGTTGCTCTTTAAAAGAGTCCCAATCCTCTGTCTTCCCACTCTTCTTTGCCATGTTATACTTCCTCTCCTTAATTTTTATGCTGTCCCTGACTTCCCTTGTCAGCCACAGGTGTTTCTTACTCCCCTTAGAGTCTTTCCGCCTCTTTGGAATAAATTGATCCTGCAACCTCTGCATTATTCCCAGGAATACCTGCCATTGCTGTTCTACCGTCTTCCCTGCTAGGGCCTCCTTCCAGTCAATTTTGGCCAGCTCCTGCCTCATGCCTCCGTAATCCCCTTTGCTATACTGTAATACCGACACTTCCGATTTTCCCTTCTGCCTTTCCATTTGCAGAGTAAAACTTATCATGTTGTGATCACTGCCTCCTAATGGCTCTTTTACCTCTAGTCCCCTTATCAGATCAGGATCATTACACAACACTAAATCCAGAATTGCCTTCTCCCTGGTAGGCTCCAGTACAAGCTGTTCTAAGAATCCATCTCGAAGGCACTCTACAAACTCTCTTTCCTGGGGTCCATTTCCAACCTGATTTTCCCAGTCTACCTGCATGTTGAAATCTCCCATAACCACCGTAGCATTACATTTTTGACACGCCAATTTTATCTCCTGATTCAACTTGCACCCTATGTCGAGGCTACTGTTTGGGGGCCTATAGATAACTCCCATTAGGGTCTTTTTACCCTTACAATTTCTCATTTCTATCCATACTGATTCAACATCTCCTGATTCTATGTCACCCCTTGCAAGGGAATGAATATCATTCCTTACCATCAGAGCAACCCCACCCCCTCTGCCCACCTGTCTGTCTTTTCTATACGTTGTGTACCCCTGAATATTCAGTTCCCAGCCCTGGTCCTCTTGTAGCCATGTCTCAGTGATCCCTACAACATCATACTTGCCCATGACTAACTGAGCCTCAAGCTCATCCACTTTATTTTTTATACTACGCGCATTTAAGTACAACACTTTAACTTCTGTATTCACCTCCCCTCTCACATCGGTCACAATTGGCCCTGCCCTTAATTTCTTTTCCTCTCTAGAACTTCTGTTCCCATTCTTCCGAGATTCTTTTGCAATATCTCCTGTATTCCCTTTTTTTTACCTCATCTTCATATTCACAATTTGTCAACCCCTCCCCTCCACTACTTAGTTTAAAGCCACAGGTGTCACGCTAGCAAACCTGCCTGCCAGAATGTTTGTCCCCCTGCTGTTAAGATGTAACCTGTCCCTTTTGTACAAGTCACCCCTAGCCCAGAAGAGATCCCAGTGGTCCAGAAATCTAAATCCCTGCTCTCTGCACCAGCCCCTCAGCCATATATTCATACCCTCTATCTCTCTGTTCCTGGCCTCACCAGCACGAGGTACCGGTAGCAGTCCAGAGATAACCACCTTCGACGTCCTACTTCTCAGTGTTTTTCCCAACTCTCTAAACTCCCGCTGTAGCACCTCCTTCCTCTTCCGCCCGACGTCATTCGTGCCCACATGCACAACGACTTCAGGTTGATCGCCTTCCCTCACTAGGATTTTCTGAAGCCGGTCCGTGATGTGTTGAACCCTGGCACCAGGGAGGCAACAGACCATCCTCAAGTCCCTCCTGCTGCCACAGAATATTCTATCCGTCCCTCGGACGATGGAGTCACCGACCACTACGGCTCTTCCTGACTTCGGTCTCCCCTGTCGAGTATCCTTGCCAACAGGTCCGCCACTCGGACTGCAAACGTCTTCTGCCCCGACAGTTCCCAAGAGGGTATACCTATTTGCAATAGGCACAGCCATTGGGGTCTCCTGTAGTCCACGTCCACTCCCCCCTGAAACAGTCTCCCACCTTCGCTCGACCTGGACCCTTGGCGTGACAGCCTCACAATAGGTCCTGTCGAGGAAACTCTCGCATTCCCGGATGGCCCTGAGGTCATCCAACTGCCTCTCCAACTTCACCACACGTCCCTTGACTCAGCCCCCATCTTTTTATTGGTATCATGTAGATGTTGTGTTTTTAGTATATTTCTTGAACTTTGTCTTTTTTGTTTTATTCTCGTATTACAATCCCAATGATAGCTATCTTAACGCTTAGATTGCTATTGTTATTGTGTCTGCAGGAGTAAGGATGCTTGATGGTGAGATTACGGATGTAGTGGAGGCTCGTTCTCTGAGCCTCAACCCTCAACATATTCACATCTATAGTGCTAGCTGGGGCCCAGAAGACAATGGACAGACTGTGGAAGGTCCAGCAATGTTAGCAAGTCGGGCATTCCTTAAGGGCATTACAAATGTAAGTTGAATAGTTTTTCTAAAATTGATTATTTTAGACATAGAAAATAGGGTGCAGGAGGAGGCCATTCATTGTGATCATGGCTGATCGTCCCCAATCAATAACCCGTGCCTGCCTTTTCCCCATATTCCTTGATTCCGCTAGCCCCTAGAGCTCTATCTAACTCTCTCTTAAATCCATCCAGTGATTTGGCTTCCACTGCCCTCTGTGGCAGAGAATTCCACAAATTCACAACTCTCTGGGTGAAAAAGTTTTTTCTCACCTCAGTTTTAAATGGCCTCCCTTTTATTCTAAGACTGTGGCCCCTGGTTCTGGACTCGCCCAACATTGAATACAAGTGAATACAAGCCTAGTCTTTTCAATCTTTCCTCATATGACAGTCCCGCCATCCCAGGGATCATTCTCATGAACCTACGCTGCACTGCCTCAATTACAAGGATGTCCTTCCTCAAATTAGGAGACCAAAACTGTACACAATACTCCAGATGTGGTCTTACCAGGGCCCCATATAACTGCAGAAGAACCTCTTTACTCCTATACTGAAATCCTCTTGTTATGAAGGCCAACATTCCATTGAAGAAGGAACATCACCCGAAACATCACCCATTTCGTCTCTCCTGAGATGCTGCCTGACCCGCTGAGTTACTCCAGCATTTTGTGAATAAATGCCAACATTCCATTAGCTTTCTTCACTGCCTGCTGTACCTGCACGCCGACTTTCAGTGACTGGTGTACAAGGACACCCAGGTCTCGCTGCACCTCCCCCCTTACCTAACCTAACACCATTGAGATAATAATCTGCCTCCTTGTTAATTTTATCATCATTCATGTTAGATATATTGTGAAAATGTGTTAATCAATGAATGACAAATAATGTGCATGTACTGCAGCAGTTTAGTCATGGTGTCTAACTCAGATGATTCAGCATTTGAAATGGTGCGAGTTAGACAATAGACAATAGATAATAGACAATATAGGAGTAGGCCATTCGGCCCGCACCACCATTCAATGTGATCATGGCTGATCATTCTCAATCAGTACCCCGTTCCTGCCTTCTCCCCATAGCCCCTGACTCCGTTATCCTTAAGAGCTCTATCTAGCTCTCTCTTGAATACATTCAGAGAATTGGCCTCCACTGCCTTCTGAGGCAGAGAATTCCACAGATTCACAACTCTCTGACTGAAAAAGATTTTCCTCATCTCTGTTCTAAATGGCCTACTCCTTATTCTTAAACTGTGGCCCCTTGTTCTGGACTCCCCCAACATTGGGAACATGTTTCCTGCCTCTAACGTGTCCAACACCTTAATAATCTTATACGTTTTGATAAGATCCCCTCTCATCCTTCTAAATTCCAGAGTGTACAAGCCCAGTCGCTCCAGTCTTTCAACATACGACAGTCCCGCCATTCCGGGAATTCACCTAGTAAACCTGCGCTACACGCCCTCAGTACTCCAGGTGCGGTCTCACTAGGGCCCTGTACAACTGCAGAAGGACCTCTTTGCTCCTATACTCAACTCCTCTTGTTATGTAGACCAACATTCCATTGGCTTTCTTCACTGCCTGCTGTACCTGCATCTGGGAGATTGTTTGTATCTTCCTTTGTGAAGACAGTTCCAAAATACCGGTTCAACTGGTTTGCCATTTCCTTGTTCCCCATAATAAATTCCCCTGCTTCTGTCTTCAAGCGACCCACATTTGCCTTGACTATTTTTTTCCTCTTCATATACCTAAAAAAGCTTTTACTATTCTCCCTTATATTATTGGCTAGCTTACCCTCGTACCTCATCTTTTCTCCCCGTATTGCCTTAATCCCTTATTGAATTAATCTAATCATAGAAGGAACACAAGGTGTGAATGAGTAGATTGCCCTTGTGCTGTAATAATCCACACTCTCATTCATCATGGAGTGAAATGGAACTCTGTGCACAACAGTTGCACGATATAAATTAATTTTGCCACTTGTCTATCCTTTTGTGTATCTCTTGGCTAGGTATTGTTTCTCCAAATGCACAGAATGTCTATTTTAATACTAAAGCATAGTCCTATGATTGATGGTAAGAAGAGGAAAAATTAGATTTGGCAATTAGTTTCTAAACTGTATTCTAATGGTGCCTTGGAAAATGGCCTTTTAACAATTACCTTAATGATTTAGTTGTATAGCTATGCAAGTTTCCTTGTTTAATCTATTTCAATGTTTGCAATCTGTATCCAATAAGGTTATGTTTGAGCTGGCACAAATGATTTGCACATATATATGAATTGAAACTGATTAGCTGGTGATTTGTACTTGTGTATTTATTTAACTTAGGGACGAGGTGGGCTTGGTTCCATCTTTGTCTGGGCATCTGGAAATGGAGGTTTCCAGTATGATAACTGTAACTGTGATGGCTATACAAACAGTATCTACACACTGTCTGTGGGCAGCACAACTGAACAAGGGAACATACCTTGGTACAGCGAGGCCTGCTCTTCAACACTAACCACCACTTACAGCAGCGGGACCAGAACGGAAAAGCAGATTGTAAGAAAGATAAAATCATTTTCCTCCAATGCTTTTTGTTGTTTAGGGGCATAGGTGGTCACAGTGGCTGGAAACTAGCTTAACATCATGAGCCCTTTGAAAGTGTACTAGTATTCCAGGTCAGCATCCATTGGAGGGTTGAGGAAGGCAGATTATGTTTTGAGATGGACGGTGACTACTGAAATGTGGGAAAGATGGTGGTTCAGTACGCTGAAGATGCAAAATAATGTTCAGCTCCTTGACTTGTTTTTGTAGTTCTGTACTCTTCCCTTGTCATAGATTAAAATTATTCACTTTACATTTAGTTCAAGAGCCCGGTGATGTGTGAAGACTTTTATTCTTTAGATCTGGCATTTTTTTGCGGAATGTAGCTATTTTGTTTTCTTTTTGGGTCTGAAGTTGAGATACACTGCTTCTGTGCATT
Source organism: Rhinoraja longicauda (assembly GCF_053455715.1). Classification (NCBI taxonomy): domain Eukaryota; kingdom Metazoa; phylum Chordata; class Chondrichthyes; order Rajiformes; family Arhynchobatidae; genus Rhinoraja; species Rhinoraja longicauda. Next base: position 4,977,465 of record NC_135980.1, read on the forward strand.
CTTATTGAATGCTTCTGTGCATTCTTATTAAGAATGGAGCTAATTTACTTAGTTTAGTTTATTGTCACATATACCATGAAAAGCTTTTTTTGTTGCGTGCTATCCAGTCAGCAGAAAGACTATGTATGGTAACAATCAATCTGTTCATAGTGTACAGATACAGGATAAAGGGAGTAATGTGTAGTGGAAGATAAATTCCAGAAAAGTCAGATTAAAGATAGTCGAGGGTCTTCAATGAGGTAGATGGTAGCTCAGGACTATTCTCTAATTGGTAATAGGATGGTTCAGTTGTCTGATAACAGTTGGGAAGAAACTGTCCCTGAATCTGGAGGTGTCCGTTTTCATACTTCCATACATTTTGCCCGGTGGGAGAGGGTAGAATAGGGAATGGCCAGGGTGCGACTCATCCTTGATTATGTTGGTGGCCTTGCCGAGGCAACGCGAGGTGTAATTGGAGTCACCGGAAGGGAGGTTGGTTTGTGTGATGGTCTGGACTGTGCCCACAATTCTCTTTAATTTCTCGTGGTCTTGGATGGAGCGGTTCCCAAACCATGCTGTGATGCATCCCAATAAAATACTTTCTAATATTTGGATAAGAATAAATTATTTGATTATGCTTTTCTCCCTCTTCATCCCTACCCTTTCTCTCTATTAATTAACTCAAAGTGAAAAATCTTCCTTTCAGGACAGGTGTACATACATTAACCATAGAATACAATGTAATTTACTCTATGCTTATTGTTTTCCTGTGGAGATACAATGTAAAAATGATACAATAGCATTTATAATCAAAAGCAAAATATTGCAGATGTTAGCAATAAACATCAGGTGAATTCTCTGTGTCCATCTCTGTGTTAGCTCTCCCTGATCTGAATATTCACAACATTTTCCATTTGTCAAAATGTTATCACCAGGTATCTGGTAGATTGGGTGCAGAGACCTTAGTTAGATGAAGCGTAAACTGCAAAAAGATTTTTGAACTGATTAGCCTATTTTGGCCAAATTGTACTGGCCCAATACCTGCATGATTCTGGCAGCCCAGTTATCCTGCAGGCCATACTGACATAGTCTTTCAGCAAGGACGCAAACTGTGACTTGAGCTGGATCTCAATTATCTGCTGCTACTTCACCAATATAAAAGACCTATGTTCAGATTTTTAAAACAATGATTTTAAGTTAAAAGCACTAATATTTAAGAAAATGTTTAATTGCACAACCATTCAATGAAAAAAATATACCACGTGGCCCAGACAGTGGAATCCATTGATATCCAACCTCTTAGTTGGCCTCCAAATTTTGTACTGGCACCTCAACAATGGTTTTCTCTGAATCTGTCAGGAAAAGGGTGAAGTATGTTTAGAATTGTTGTTTGTAATCTCTACCCCCACTTTCACTCTTTTAAAAAAAAATCTCTTCCCCCCCCCCCACCAAATTTCTCTGGCCCCAGGTTACAACAGATCTGCGGTTACGATGCACTGAAAAGCACACCGGGACGTCAGCATCTGCACCACTTGCTGCTGGGATCATAGCTCTTGCTCTGGAGGCAAAGTAATTTATTTTGCTCTATAAATACATTGACATATTTATGAGGCTGACTATCTTGTATAAATGGATATAAGCACTTAATTGAGCAAGAGATAGTACTCGATTCATTTGAATTATTATTTAATACATGCGTAGCATTAGCAACATTGAGAAGAGGCTTCTAAAAAAAAATCTGCAACTTTTTTAAAAGCATCAGTTTTACGTGTGTGTGAGTGGGGATTAATCAGGGTAATATTCCTTATTTGGGCATTTCTGGCAGACAAATGGTTTGGTTGGCCATCAGCAATGTCATATCAGGCCTCCTGTGCCAAAACCATCCCACTACCTTGGAAGGAAAGATAATCCACAGTTACTTTTTCATTGCCAGCTATTCTATTTGCATTTCTTATTCTCTGCTTCCTCACATCCGAGCTGAAAACAGCTTTTGTCACAGTTAAAGTGATCTGTTGAATTGACTTCCACATTTCTGAATATGTACCTTTTGCTTTTGTAGAAGTTGGCACCAATCATTATCTGGGCTCATTTTAATCACTTCTGTTTTCTTGATTCCATTTACACTGATCATCCATTTTATCTCTCAGACCTCTCTGCTTTCTGAAATTACTTATTCCTTCTCTAAATTGTGTCTCTGTTTTGTCTATTTTGCATGATTAATCTTTTTTTTGTTCTCTTATACAAGCATAGCTTTCTTGAAATCTTTGATTACAAGAGCAGGATCCACCTGGTCTGCAAAGTTATGTATAACGTTGATATTTTATTTGCCACTAGTTTTAAATGAGCTGTATATCCTCCAATTGATCTTTGAGGACAGAAATCATCTTTAATTCATGCCACAAATCCTTTTTCATTTTTGGCAGCATCTCTGGAGGTCATGGATAGGCAATGGTTTAAGTCGGGACCGTTCACACCTGAAACGTCACTTATCCATGTCCTCCAGAGATGCTGCCTGACCTCTGTTATACTTCGTGGTCTGGTACCTGTTGCACCTTTAGTGACTGGACGGACCACAAGTACACGTGTATAAAAGGTTACATTGCTGGAGCTCAACTCCAGGCTGTTTATTCCGTGGCCACCTGCATCCAGAGTGACCGCCTAATCACATCAATCACTTATATACACAGGCATACAAAGTAGTCCTTGGATACACAAAGTAGTCCCAGCAATATCACAACATCCCCCTTGTCTTATATATTATAACATCCCCCTTGTCTTATATAAAATTGTTTTCTTTACCATTCGAGGGCTAAAATATATTTAACAAACAAAACCAAAACACCATTGCTTTTTGCAAACAAAACCAATAACACAACTAAACACAATTGCTTTTTTCGCCATCATGGTGGTCACTCCTCTGCGGAATTTCACCCATCGCCGGGTGGTCACTCATCTCCGGGTGGTCACTCATCTCCGGGTGGTCACTCATCTCCGGGTGGTCACTCATCTCCGGGTGGTCACTCATCTCCGTGTGGTCACTCATCTCCGTGTGGTCACTCATCTCCGGGTGGTCACTCATCTCTGGGTGGTCACTCATCTCCGTGTGGTCACTCACTCCGTGTGGTCACTCCACAGATATATACATATATACAAAAGCATCAAATATAATACATTAAGCTTTCAGTACACAGATCACTACACAGGTCATTAAACGCAAAATATTCATTTTGTTCCATATCTTCCCCTCAAGAAGACGTGCTGTGTAGATCAAACGTAGTGTAGGCTCTAGATGCTCCACCACCATGATTTGCCTGCCACTGCTGGCCTCCCACTGCTGGGCTGGCACTGCTGGGCTGGCACTGCTGGGCTCCCACTGCTGGGCTGGCACTGCTGGGCTGGCACTGCTGGGCTCCCACTGCTGGGCTGGCACTGCTTGGCTCCCACTGCTGGGTTGGCACTGCTGGGCTCCCACTACTGTAATCGCGGTGCGATCGCGCCTCCGCTGCAGTGCGCGCTGGCCCCGCCCACAGGTGCTCCCCGGCAGCTGCCGTTCAACTTTTCGAACGCGCTGCCGCTGGCCCCGCCCACAGGTGCTCCCCGGCTCCGCCCACAGGTGCTCCCCGGCCCCGCCCACAGGTGCTCCCGGCAGCTGCCGCGCAATTCCAACGCGCTGCCGCTGCCTTGGACCCAGGGCCGTCCCGACTCTGGTCGACGCGCCTGGGTGAGTATTTAGTGCCTCGGCCTTACCGGCCGCCGCACCTCCGCGGGTGGTCGGTCCCTCCGGTCGCCGACCCCCTCCGTGGGTGTCGGTCTCCTCCAGGGCTCTCCCGGTCGCCGCACACCTCCGTGGGTGTCGCTCTCCTCCGGGGCTCTCCCGGTTGCCGCACACCTCCGTGGGTGTCGGTCTTCCCTGGTCACCGCACACCTCCGTGGGTGTCGGGTCTCCTCCGGTCGCCGCACACCTCCATGGGTGTCGGTCTTCCCCGGTCACCGCACATCTCCGTGTGTGTCGGGTCTCCCGGTCTTCCCCGGTCGCCGCACACCTCCATGGGTGTCGGTCTTCCCCGGTCACCGCACATCTCCGTGTGTGTCGGGTCTCCCGGTCTTCCCCGGTCACCGCACATCTCCGCGTGTGTCGGGTCTCCCGGTCTTCCCCGGTCACCGCACATCTCCGTGTGTGTCGGGTCTCCCGGTCTCTCCCCCGCGAAGCAGTCGCAGGCTTCTAATCTCGGGCCTACACAGGTGCTGGGGCGCACCGCCCTCAGCAGCTTGCAGCGTCACGTCGGCAACTCGGCGCCGACTACTGAGCAGGTAACTATACCAACTCACACTGGCCCTGTCGGGATGCACTCCAAATGTCCCGTACCGAGCTGGAAACTTTTGTTTTGTTTCCCTTCAGGGCTCTTTTTTATTTTTTATTTTTAATTTTTTTTAACCTTTTCTGCTCGGGCATGCTTCATTCCCTCCCTAGGCGAAACACCAAGCCGCTGCCACCATGTTATACTTCGTGGTACGGTACCTGTTGTACCTTTAGTGACTCTGGAAGGACCACAAGACCGCCTAATCACACCAATCACTTATATACACAGGCATACAAAGTAGTCCTTGGATACACAAAGTAGTCCCAGCAATATCACAACATCCCCCTTGTCTTATATATTACAACAACCTCCTGAGTCACTCTTACCTTTTTTGTTACTTTTTGTAAACCATAGTCTCCATTTTCATTTTTCATATCCTCCATTTCCAGTCACAATCTCCAGTTGAACTTCATTACTTGGTATTTATTCACAAAATGCTGGAGTAACTCAGCAGGTCAGGCAGCATCTCAGGAGAGAAGGAATGGGTGACGTTTCGGGTCGAGACCCGAAGAAGGGTCAGTCTGAAGAAGGGTCTCGACCCGAAACGTCACCCATTCCTTCTCTCCTGAGATGCTGCCTGACCTGCTGAGTTACTCCAGCATTTTGTGAATAAATACCTTTGATTTGTACCAGCATCTGCAGTTATTTTCTTATACCTTTCATTACTTGGAACCAAGTTAAACTTCTAGCACCAAGTTAAATTTCAATGGTGCTGATAGCCTGCTTTCATTTCCAGTGTCTGTCTTGGTCTCTTTACTGAAATTGTTCTTCAAGTTTTTATGTTTTGGCACTGCCCACCTTTATGATGCCAGTGCTGGCATTACACAAAGATTGATTATGTTTTCATCCTTTGTCCATTCAAATAAGACTAAGTCTTGCAGATCATGTTGAATCTGGTGGTCCATCCTCAAGATGATGAATACATTTTTTTTTTTAAACTGCAGACGATAGAAATCTTAAAAGGAAAAAGCTGGAAACATTTGGCAAGTCATGCGGAATCAGTGGAAAAATAAATCGTTAATGTTTCAAATCTAAGATAACTTTAGATTAGAAAATTAGATTATGTACTTGCATTGCTTTTCCAAGATTTCAAATTAGTTAAATGAATGAAAATTTATACTAAAATATAAATTTTCATTTGTGTAAAGATTGTGTTTTTATTTGTAGTCCTGCACTGACCTGGCGTGACATGCAGCACCTTGTCGTGAGAGCATCTAAACCTCTTCATTTGAAAGCTGATGACTGGGCCAAAAATGGAGTGGGGCGTAAAGGTAGGTAAGACTAGTTTGAGTTGTGTATATGCTTGTTAAATGGTATGAAACAAATACGAAGAACATTTTAATAAAAATAGAACATGGCGTGTTCATTAATGTTCAAATTTTATTTATCCAAATAATATTTTTGCAAACATGCTCTGTTTTGTTTCCTGCTAACTGGGAAAGCTTCCTGCAATATTTTAAAACTGATTGCTTCGATGTTAAAATTGCTGGATTAAAATGATTTTCGTTTTTTAATTTGGATCTCTAAAAGCAATGAAGTTTCTTTTGAGTGCTGTGATTGAGCATATAATTTAGAACACCTAAATGTCCATCTGGTAAAATTCCAAGCATGGCAACCATCATAAAGAAGTGGTAGTTTTGGTATTAGCTGGAGTTAGTAATGATAGAAATTGACATTGGTAGGGATGTGGTTGTTTGCTATGGATATGACCTATTCAAAGCAAAAACCCATAGAGGATGTAATAAAAATGATCCTTTTACATTTCCACATCTGTGGCTGCAGGTCATGGTTATCTCTGTGTTATGTTTGGGCACGAAACAATTTGAGATCCCAATATATCATCAGGATTAAGAGCAAGGTGGCTTGTGGTTGTTAAGAATGACCAAAATGTTCTATTTGGTGAGTGAATTTGACTTCGTTTTGTGGTTTAAAATTACTGCAACAAATAGATATTTATCCAAGAAATTATGAACCTTGATTTTCTTTTTACTATGTAAATGTGATCTATTGAAAAATATTATTCTAATACAATACATTGGACCTTTTGAGTAATGGAAAACATTTTATCATTTAAAAAATCTGTGAATACAATCACATTACTTGATCTTGGACCATGAAACAATGCCTGATGAATTTTGATTAATTGTTTTCAGTGAGCCACCATTACGGATATGGACTACTAGATGCTGGACGTCTGGTGGATTTAGCAACAAAATGGTTGACTGTTCATCCACAGAGGGAATGCTCCATAGAGATTATTAAATCCCCCCAGTAAGCATGCTAAATGAGATTGGAATTGTTGTTGTATAGTATAGAATTGCAGATGGCTCTGAATGTCTTGCAACGTTTTACTCCATTATTTAGTTCTTTATATACCGCCCAGAGTTTGGAAGCTAAACTGCAATTTGGAAGAATAAAATGACAATGACTAATGACATTTGTCCCATGGTAGGCCTGCATCTACCTCGCACAATAGAACATACCATGTAGCACATCAAATAAATAGTAGAGGTAATTCTTGAGAGCGATTAAATCCAGAAGTCTAAATCTGTACTGATAATAGAAATGCAACAGAAATCTTAGTGGCCATACAATAAATAAAATTTGAATAATATTAAGAAAGGGGAGAAAAAAATGTGTTTATGTGGCACCTTTGTGTTTTATATCTTTTGAAGCATTCTACGCAATGACACTCTTGAACTGCGATTAATATTGTGTAGATACTCAACAATCATTCCAGGTCATCTTGCAAACAACAATTGAATGATCAGTTAAAAATTGCTTTATGGCGGTGGGGGGGGGGGGGGGGAGAATAGTTTTATATACATTGTATGAAACTGCAGCTGGCTGGGAGTGTGTTTTAATACTAACACTGTCTCGGAGGTTTTAATCTATGGATCATGTGCAAGATATTGAATTGTTAGGAATATGTTTGACAAAGTGTTTGCCTCATTATTTGGATATTTTGTCTCTGAATTTTTTTGAACCATCTGAAGCTGCCTTCTTGAACTCTTGAGTAATATTTAATTAAAATAAATTGATTTAAGCAGCGAAGAAAAGCTTATTCTTTTAGGTAGAGACTGGTATCTACTGTACTTGGCCTTATGAACCACTAAAGTAGCTTTAGCATAGTTTCTTTAATAGTGCTTCAGTCTTGTACTGTCTGTAATCTTTTTATTGCTGTATGTAACACATTCACAGCCATCTGTTATTTTATATAATATATACACAACTCAAATCAATGAAAAAGAAAATGTGTTCTATTTAGCAAATATTCTAATAAATGTATCATCCAATAACCATGAGATTTGACCAGTTCCATTTGTATCTAATGAAAAGTGCTTTGGATCTAAGTACATAATCAGTACATCTGTGATTTCCAGGAATGGCAAGATTCTCCTTATTCCTATATCATTTTTTTAAGTGTTAAGAATTTGCCTCCATCTCTTAATGGTGAATGGATAGTTAAAGTAGTGCAAATATGCATATATTCTACCTTTTTGTATTTTTCTTCTATGTAGCACACATACTACTTTAATATGGTTTTCCCATTTCTGATATATGTAACTACTTTGATCATTGTTGATCAAAATTAACTTGCTATTCGGCTGCTTCTGAGCAATGTGACAATAGAGCAAAATTCCTGAACATTCCTGAAAAAAGCATAACCATCCTTTTCTTGGTCATTGGTTTGATTAATTCTTTACACCACTCGTAGTTTTTTTTCAAAAAAAGTAATCCTCTTTTCTTTTACCACTCAGAGTGATTTCTGACAAGCTTGTTATCAAGAAGCACATCAATGCATGTTCTGGAACTAAAAATTATATTCGATCTCTTGAGCATGTGGAAGCTCGAATATCACTGAGTTACACTCGAAGAGGTGATCTGAGCATTTCTCTCATTAGCCCTAGTGGGACATGTTCCAACCTTGTTGATGTAAGGTATGTATGTAGGTCTAAGTAGTTATGATTTGAAAGTCCACATTTGACCAGAACAAACTACCTCATCTCTCATCACTAATTTCACTGGAGGACTTGTAATTATTAACTAACCTTGGGCCTCTTCATTAAGTTTTCTTATGGTGTAACTTATCCACAACACAGTTCGGAGTTATAGGTATGATTAGGGCGGCACGGTAGCGCAGCGGTAGAGTTGCTGCTTTACAGCGAATGCAGCGCCGGAGACTCGGGTTCGATCCTGACTACGGGTGCTGCACTGTAAGGAGTTTGTACGTTCTCCCCGTGACCTGCGTGGGTTTTCTCCGAGAGCTTCGGTTTCCTCCCACACTCCAAAGACGTACAGGTATGTAGGTTAATTGGCTGGGTAAATGTGAAAATTGTCCCTAGTGGGTGTAGGATAGTGTTAATGTGCGGGGATCACTGGGCGGCACGGACTTGGAGGGCCGAAAAGGCCTGTTTGGCGGCACGGACTTGGAGGGCCGAAAAGGCCTGTTTCCGGCTGTATATATATGATATGATGATATGATAATATGATATTATAGGTATATTATATGTAGCCTAAGAAGATTATTGTAAAGTCCCCATGCTTCAACTTTTCTTCTATGTTTACTGTTGGGAACAGATGGTTTCAAAGCATGAAACTGTCATTAACCTTGAATGCAATGTGGAGTTGGGAATAAAACTTCAAATGCCTGGTTGATCAAGGGTCTAACTTTCTGATGTCCATTAGTGTGCTTATTAAGCAGTAAACATGGGGAGAGAGAGCAAGAAGTGGAAGAGCTTGTTTCCTAAGCAATGAACTGTGGTATTTTATTTAATAATATTCATGGTATAAGAATAGTTGCCTACATTTTACTAACTTGGGCCTGCTGCAGAAACTAGGGCTACTCTGAATTGGAGCACAAGTGAGATGGGCATATGTTTACCCAGATTGATTTGTTTTTCTCTTAAGACCGCATGATGCATCATCCCGTGGTTACAGAGACTGGACCTTCATGAGTATACACTGCTGGGATGAAGACCCTAAAGGAGTTTGGATTCTTGAGATTGAAAACAAAGGAAGTTCCAGAAACACGGGTATGAGTTGATGATATTTTAATGCAATTATTTTGGTGATCTTATGCTACATGAATATTGCAATATGGCTGGAAACTGCTTTGTTTACCAAATGCATTGACTTATTTTTGACTGAATACCAACCAATTGAAGTTTATAGAGGTAAGACTGAGAACTTAATCTCAAAGGCATTGCCTGCATTTTAAAAATGAAAAGTCAGAAATTGTATTATGGATTTTTTTTTTGTGTGGAGGTAGGTTTCACCTTACCGTTTGCAGTGCAATTGCTTATTTTTGGTGAATACAACGGGTAACATGTTCCCACAAATGAAGTGAATGCCATTGGTGCTTTGGAACTCTTTTTAATGGTTCCAATTAACACTGTTCCCAGTAGAACATTAGCATAGATATTTGCTTCCATGGTGGAGTTTGTCTTTTCCTGCCAATTTGGATGGAAGACAAACATAAACCTCCTGTCAGACTGACTGAAGCACTTTGATACTGTCCCCTGAAACTCGGGAGGCAAATGTTGTGTAGTTTCTATCTTTAGTATGTACCATCCTGTGCAACATTAGGTAAGATGACCATTTATTTCAATATTTTTTAATTACTATTGAACTTTATATAATTCCAGTGAGGAGATGAGATGTTGTTAAATCTCTCGGTTTATAAAAGTACTACTTCGACTTACTAACCCAATGGATCCGCTAGTGGAACTGCCAACTCACAGTGCCAAAGGCCCAGGTCCGAACCTGACCACAGGTGTTGTCCAGAGTTTGCACATTCTCCCTGTGACCATGTAGGGTTCTCCAAGGTACTCCGGTTCTCACCCCTTCCCTCTCCATCACATCCCAAAGACATGCAGATGAGCAGCTTAATTGGCATCTGCAAATTGCTGCTGGTGTGCAGGTGAGTGCTGGTATCGGGAGGAATTGAGATCTGGGGAAAATTATAAAAGAGTGGGATTAATGCCAGATTAGTGTAAATAGGTGTTTGGTTGGTGTGGAATCGGTGGTCTGAGGCTCCCATTTCAGTACTGTATCCCTCTGTGATTCCAAAATATTTCCAAATTGAAGGGGATCTGGACCCATTATTTAAAATTGATACTGTTAGATATTTTAATTTTATGCCAAAAATGACAGACCTTGTATCTATTTGTGTGCCATTAAAATACATAGCATAGTTTTGGCAGTACTTGTTGCAATTTTCCCAAGGCAGGCTAAGCCACTTTCAGAATATTTCTCAAGTATGGTACCCAGCGCATAATAATTGTAATGCAATTATTTCAAAACTTATCTTCTGCAGGAGTTTTATCTTACTTTAAGATGCAATTGTATGGTACTGAGGAAGACATGATGGCAAGACGTATGAAAGACACAGTAATCAATGACTGTGCGGAATGGAATGAAGATGGACTCTGTCAAGGTATGCAAAATAATGTTTGAGGAACCCGATAATGTTCTAGAAATGTGACAGTTGATTTTAGCTCTTCTGTACATTTATTGGCACAATTATATTAACTTTATAATAAGTAGCTAGCACATTAGAGATGCTGTTCAATCTATTGTTGTACAGCCGATTCGCATTCCTCAGACCATTTTGTAAATTAGATGATTGGCACGTACTTTCTGTAATTACCCCTTTTTGTGATCTGGAATTAAGCTTTACTGCCCCTAATCATTTTATAACATAGCACATGGCTTCAATAATTAATCCCCTCAAGAATTGATTAATGGAATGTTTGCATCCCAGTACATTTACTTTATCCCATCTTTCAAATGATAAATTGATCCTTGGCAAAATGAGGCCAAATCGAACTCTGTAATGTGTTTGCTTTTGTAAGCTATAAGGAAGCAGTAAAACATAATAAATCTCAAACACTTAATTCCGTGAAAAATTTGTAAAATGAATGGCACACTGCTTTTGTATGTTTGAATGGCCTTCTCGCATCACTGAAACTGGTTAGAAGCATGAACTAAACTAGATTAGTACCATTTTTATATACCAGCCTTTCAATAGTCTCAGACCACTTGTGTCCTTTGATTACCTCGATAGAAAGGAAGTCAAGAGCTTGATCATGACACTATTTCCACTTCATCCAGCTGCATCCCTCCCGGGTGAGTGTTCCTAGCAAAAGTCTTGTGCTGTCTGGATTAAATGGAACTATCCCAACCCAATGGATAATGACATTAAATTAAACATTTGATTTTCATTAAGTTGAACTGTTACATGGGAAGAAGCAGTGGCTTCATCTTGATGCAAGATGAAGTTGAGCTAAAGTAATTGGGTATTTTTTATATACTTGATATCCAGATTCTTCTCATGATTAAGCATTAAAACATGTTTCTGTGATTCGAAAGAGAAATATCTTTCTGACATTTTTTTTTTTTTTTTTGCATCAAGTAGGATTTTTTGGATGAAAGATCCAGTATGGGCAGTGAGGACTCTGCATTGTTGAATAGGTCTAACTGCATGCAGAACTGGCAGTTTAATTAAATAACACATGATCTTCTGCTTTTCAAGCCATAGTCCTGGCATGAATTAGGAGCACATTAATAGGGATAGTGCAAAATATGGGAATAGCAGGTAAATAAAATGATTTATATTGACAGCATTGTCATACAAGATTGAAAATTGAACTATTTGAATATTCTCAACCTAAAACATCATTGAATTTGACCTTTTAGCTTGCAGAATGTGATGGGTGCTTCTGATTAATACCTGGATATGACAGTTTCTTTGAGTAAATCAAATTTCTGCTATCATTAAAAAAAAAATTGCAGACATCTGAAAATACAACAGATTTTTTAACCTCCCCTTTGCTTTCTTTTTTCAGAATGTCGTAGTGCTTTTGTCATTTTTGGACGCCATTGTCTCAGTTACTGCCCTCCACACTATTACAGTGTTGCAAGGACCTTAAATAAAACAGGAAATGGTGTTCACAAAACTTTGGCAGTGTTGGCTTGTGACCCTTGCCATTCGTCTTGCTACTTTTGCAATGGCAGTTCTCAAAATGACTGTGTGACCTGTCCGCCATTTTCTAATTATGATGAAAATCAGCATTCTTGTTCACTTCCAATTTACCCAAGTCGTTCCAATATGAATGAACGTGAAGAAGAAAAACATGGACTTTATAAAATTGCTGTGATACTTGCAATCCTTATTGGAGCACCTGTTGCCGTGATGTGTTGTGTAATGTCACTGTCATGGCTTATATGCCGTTTGAATATTGGGCAATCTTTCATTGTAACCACTTCGGCAACTGGAGCCACAGATACAACGCAATTACAAGTACCTCGTGACACTACAGATGAGGGAACTGGAAGCAGCGAGACAGAATCTACTTATTTTCTTACACGTTTGGATCAACAATAGACTTGTTAAAAAGAAATCTAATTAACATGCAGATTCAGTTGTTCTTATTGAATTGCAGAATTAGTCGACTGACCATTCATCCAGAATAATATATACTTTTCAAAAATGACTTTGGTTCAAGTATGGTTTCTAATGCAAATGAGAAAATCCTATAAAAAAAGCCCAGTGGTGGAGTAACTTAGCGGGTCGGGCAGTATTATTGGAGAACATAGTCAGGTGACCTTTCGGGTCGGGACCCTTCTTCAGACTGATTGTGGTGGGGGTGTGATGAAGCTGTAAGAGAGGAGTGGCAGGTCAAAGCCTGTCAAGTAATAGGTTGATATAGGTGAGGGGAGGTTTTGATGAGCAGATGGTTGGACAAAGGCCAGAGATGAAAAGACAAAAGGATAGAAAAGGTGCGAATTGTGAAGCCAGAAGCAGGAATATAGGTGCAAGGGAAATGGGTCCAGGTGGAGCACAGGGAAGAGGGGGTGGGTGGTGGTGTTTGCAGGTAAGTTACCTAAAATTGGAGAATTCAACGTTCATACCATTAGGTTTTAAGCTACCCAAATGGAATATGAGATGCTGTTCCTTCAGTTTGCATGTGGCCTCGCTCGGGCAATGGAGGAGGCTCAGGACAGAAAGGTCAAAATGGGAAGGGAAGTTAAAATCGTTATTAAATGGGAGACCCAGCAGGCCTTAGCAGATCGAGCGCAAGTGCTTAGAAACGTTTGCTAAGTCTACTCTTGGAGATCGAGCAGGCCTTGGCCTGTTTGCTGGTTACATTAGGTTAATGTAACCATGTAACCAACAAACAGTCCTCGTTCCAAACGTACACTGGCACTATCCCCCAATTTTTCTCTGCTACATTGACATCTGCATGGGGTTGTCCCCTGCACTCGAACAGAACTCATTGCTTTCATTAACTACCTCTAACTTCCACCCTGCCCTCAAATTAACAGACTATCGCTGACATATCCCTCCCCTTGCTTGATCTCTCTGTATCCCTCACTAAACTATAAACTGCCATTTACTACGAATCCACCTTCTCCCACCCTTCCTCCTGCAAAAGACGCTATCCCCTACTCTTACATTGCATCAGCTCCCAAGATGAGGCTTCCCATTCTAGGACATCCAAGATATCCTAATTTAATAAACATGGCTTCCCCCCATGCTATGATTAATGGATCTCTCATCTGCATCGCCTCTGTGTCCCGTAGTTCTGCTCCCACTCCCTTCCCAGGTGAACAACGATAGAATTCCTCTGGTCCTTTAGTCCCACTGGCTTCCGTGTCCAACGTATCATTCTCCAACATTTCCACCACCTTCAATGTGATCCCACCACTTGCCACATCTTCCCCTCCTTGCCCTTTTCCACCTTCACTTGACACTAACTCAGCAACTCCTTGGTTCACATATCCTACCCAATCCACCACCCCCTCGGGTACTTTCCTTTGTAACTGCAGAAAATATAACACCATCCCAATATCTGGTCCCTCACAATGATCCAGAGACCTGAGTGACCCTTTCAGGTGAGACAGAGGTTCATGTACACCTGTATGGTACACATTTGGTGTTCCCAACGTGGCCTCCTTTACATTAGTGAGACCAAGCTTCCGTTTTTTCTTCCCCCTACCCCCACCACAATCCATCTCGGGAAGGATCCTGACCTGAAGCATCTCCTATCTATGTTCTCCAGTGATGCTGCCTGACCTGCTGAATTACTCCAGCACTTTGTGTCCTTTTTTGCAATGCAGCACCTGCAGTTTCTTGTGTCTGCAGAAACACAATTTTGAGCCATTTCCACAGCAACAGGCTAAAGTTCAAATGAGTACCAAGGTAGAAAAGCAAAATTATTAGCTGATTATGAGGCTTCTCCTTGCACTAAAGTTTTCAATTTTCATGCAACTATTGATAGATTTTTTTCCTGCTCAATCGATCTATAATACTTGGGGATTCTGTTCACAAATCTCTCTCCTGCATTGGAGAAACCAAATGGTACCTGTGTTTTTAGACTGCAGGGACAATTGTGAGCTGCCTGTTGGCTGCCACCTTTATTCTCCATCCTGTTTCCACTCTGACCATATCGGTCTGTGGCCTCCTGCAGTGTTATACCAGAACACTCTGTAGGCTTGAGAAATGGTATATCTGGGCGCATAGCAACCTTTCAGAATATTAAAATTTACATCCACAGCCAACTTACTTTCTTTATTTGAATTGGAACTGACCACTGTTACACGTCATCCTGCTGATATATTTGCGGTTTTCCTCTATTGGCACAGCTTGGGTCTGCTGGGTATTTCCTGCACCTGCATTTTACAGTCTATATGTTTGTGTGTTCACTGTAATTGTTTCATAGCTCATGTTTGTCCCCTTGATCATCAACACCTTTCTGTCTGTATACCAATCCTGGCCCCACCCTGTGCCAGCTATCTCCTTTGTCCTACCCATCCTGCCTCCTTGCCCTCTCTGCAACTTGAACCTAAATCATCTCTTTCTGGGATTCTGATGAAAGGTCTATGGATTTGAAGCACTTACTCTGCTTCTCCACCTGACGTAAGTATTTCTAGGGTTTTAAAGTTAGATTTCCAGCATCTGCAGCTTTTTAAAATTTCACCCCCCCTTTAGAACATAATCCTATTAACTGATGGCTCAACGTGAGCATAAGCAAAGTTTGAAATGTGGTGATGGAATATTTGATGAAATTACTTTAAGAGTAAATGGTATAAGTTGAAATACTCGTCTTGAGCTTTGACTGCTGGCTGCTATTCACACTTGCTGGATTGGAATTAATCTGAGTAAAATTTATTTTCTCATTGATATTGGTGTGTAGCAATGCACCTATCTTCCAACTGATGAGGGGAGGGGTTGGGGACGTGCAGGAGAATAATATGGAAGTCCCTTTGTGCAGAGAAAGTATGCAGCCAAGAATGTTGTTTATTTAGAAATTCCTATATTGTGTAACGCTGATACTGGTCCACTTTCCTACTGGAAGCTGGTTCTTTGCACTCCCATTTCTTTTCAACCCTTTCTCTTCAACCCCCCCCCCCTAATTTGTCACCTTGCACTTTGCTAGAAATATGAATGCCATAATGATATAAACTCGGTGCATGAAAAGGCTAGAATTTGAAGTAAACAGTGTTGCAGAGAATAATTTGTAATGGGTCTAAGTAAGAGCTAAAGTTATCCCCTTCAGCCTAATGTCCTTCCGTGAAAATCTGGCCTCAACTCCACCTTGAAAGTATTCATGACTTCCATAACTTCCAAATTTGAAAAAGAAAATCGCCAAGTGAAGAAACACAAGCACATAGAGCCATTTGTGTTTCTATTAATATTTGAAGGAACCCATGGCCCACGTTGGTTTACAGACAAGTAACGGCCCCCTTTAAGTGGCAAATGTGCACATAATCATTGACTGCGTCTTTAACCCCTTTTTATCTGGGTTCCTGATGTGGAGGTCATAGACAAAAATATTTTGGGGTCTACTTAAGAATGGGGACAAAACTACACTCTAGCTACAGTGAAACTGGATTCTTGATGGGAAGTGTAATTTTGTTTGCTTGCCAATCTGGATGCTGTCAGTCTGTCCCTGGAATTAGAGCATTCAGTGTAATAATGGGATGTCTTCCATGACCTTTCAGAACTGCAAGGTAAATGAAAAATTGTGGAGATCATTGTTAAAATATTTTTGTGGTTTTGGAATTTCTTTATTTTAAGAACATACAACAGTACACCAACAGAGCTTGGCCCTCAATGTACTGAATGTGATTCCTGGTTAACCTAATCTCTGCATTTGGTCCATATCCAAACATTCCATGCACATCCATGTCTACATATCTGTCCCTCTCATTGGCTGTTGGTTATAGTTCAATCCATTAGTGTTTGCACTTTTCTTATATTTGAGCTCTATCTATATCATCGGGCATCTCGCATTTTGATGGCAATACATTTGCAATTTTAATTTGGTCATCTCACATTGGTGATTATTATTACCTGTTTCTTTCCCTCCTTTTTAATTAACTTTGTACTTTGGATTTTGATTTGCATTCTTATTTGTAAATGCAACACACACACGCTTCTCTCTTATAAGACCAGCAATCTCATCAGTACTTTATCAGTTTGAAGAAGAATTTCAACATGAAATTTTGTATATCCATTTCCTTCCACAGGTGCTGACTGACCCACTGAGTTCCTCCAAAAGGTTTTTTGACTATCATGAGCCCTGAATAATTTGAAATTTTATTTGTCGTATGAAATGGTCTTTATTTTTAGAAAGGCCCGATATAATGAGCAGTTACTTCGCTGAGGTCTACTCTGACCATCTGTCATAAATATGGGACATAAATTAAGGGTGGCATGGTGGCGCAGCGGTGGAATTGCTGCCTTACAGCGCTTGCAGTGCCGGAGACCCAGGTTCGATCCCGACCATGGGTGCCGTCTGTACGGAGTTTGTACGTTCTCCCCGTGACCATATGGGTTTTCACTGAGATCTTCGGTTTCCTCCCACACTCCATAGATGAGCAGGTATGTGGGTTAATTGGCTTGGTGTATGTGTAATGTGTCCCCAGTGTGTGTGGGATAGTGTTAATGTGCGGTGATCGCTGGTCGGCGCTGACTCGGTGGGACAAAGGGACTGTTTCCGCGCTGTATCTCTAAACTAAACTAAATATGGAGTATTGTAATTATGCACTCTGCATAAAACCCATGGAAAAATAAGGGCTTTAATCTACTAATATCTCTGAAGATTTATCCTGCACATTGATGCAATTACAAAGAGAGTGAGGAGATTTGGTATGTCGACAAATACTCCATCGAACTTCACCATCAGCGATGGCAGCCTCGCCAACAGTCTGTCTTTTAGTCTTTTGTGTTATTTTTAGTGTGGTATAAAAATATGTGTTAATATTCTCAGGTTTGTTTTATGTGGGGGGGGGGGGGAGGGGGGAGGAGGGGATCGGGGGAAACATTTTTCAATCTCTTACCTTGCTGGCGATGTGATTGTTTTCTGGATCGTATCTCTGGTCGCTCTGCGGCCTAACATCATGGAGCTGGCGGCCTTGCTCGAGACTGAGCCCCGCCGCGGGACCGTGAACTTACCACTAGAGACTGCGATCCCTTGCCTGGGATCGACGCTCCAACCTGTGGATTTCACCATCGAGGAGCTCAAAGTCTTGGGTAGAGACTGATGTCGGGAAGCTCCAAATTGCAAGAGGTTCGACTAGCCCCGACCCGGGGTCCGATCGCCCGGCGTGGGGAGCTGAGATCCCCCCCGATGCAGGAGCTTGATCACCCCGATGCGGAGGGCTTGAGCCTCACCTGCGGGAGCCAAGATCGCCCCGACAACGGAAGGTTTGAGCGCCCCGATCGCGGGAGAACAAAGAAGGCAAGAGATTGAACTTTTTGTTTTTGCCTTCCATCACAATGAGGAATGTGGAGCTGCTGTGGTGGATGTTCATGTTAAACGTTTATTTGGGTGTCTTGTTCTTTATTGGTATGACTATGGAAAATCAAATTCCTTGTATGTTGCAAGACATATGTGGCTAATAAAGTACTATCATGATTACAAGCGTACAGTGGAGAGCATACTGTCTGGTTGCATCACAGTCTGGTTTGCCAACTCGAATGCCCAGGAATGAAGGTGATAACATAGGGTGGTAGACACTGCCTGGTTCATTGTAGGTACTGACCTCCTCACCATTGAAGGGGGCTATAGGAGATGCTGCCTTAAAAAGGCAGCCAATGTCATCACAGACCCTGGCTGCACTCTAATTTCGCTACTACCACTGGGAAGAAGTTACAGGAGCCTGAAGGCCTTGAACACAGCACCATACTAACCTTGGCAACTATGATCTAACATGGACTGTGTCTTTGGTCACACTACAGAATTCGTTTCTTGCGTTATTATGGTTAACTAGTATTGCAGTTGTTAATTTATTGTATTATGATTATTGGTGGTGCAGCAGTAGAGCTGCTACCTTACAGCACCAGAGACCCGAGTTGGATCCTGACTGTGGGTACTGTCCACACGGAGTTTGTACGCTCCCCCCATGACCGTGTGGGTTTTCTCTGGTATCTCCAGTTTCCTCCCACATTCCAAAGATATACAGGTTTGTAGGTTAATTGGCATGGTATAATTATAAAATTGCCCCTTGTGAAGCAGTAGCAGTAGCAGCAGCAGCAGCAGCAGCAATCAGCAGTAGCAGCAGCAGCAATCAGCAGCAGCAATCAGCAGTAGCAGCAGCAGCAAGCAGCAGTAGCAAGCGGCACCTAGCTGTGTTGCTTGGGAAGTAGTGTGTGGGGATTGTGTGGGGATAGTAAGGAGTAAGACCTGTGTGATCTCCCGGACTAGTTTCGATCGCCCGGACTAGTTTCGATCGCCTAGCTTGGGGTCGGAGAGGAATTTCCCGGATTTTTTCCCAAATTGGCCTGGGTTTTTTATCCGGTTTTTCGCCTCTCCCAGGAGATCACTCAGTTCTTTTGGGTGGGCGGTTGGAGCGGTTGGAGTAGCGGCCGGGCGGTAGGTTTAGTAACCGAGCGCGGGGCTTTGTTTGGAGAGTATGACTGCCAGGGCAGTTTTTTGTTCTGGGTGTCAGATGTGGGGAATCTGGGAGTCTGATAGTCTTCCAGACATCCACATCTGCGCCAGGTGTGACGAGATGGGGCTCCTAAGGGACCGTATTAGGAACCTGGAGCGGCAGATTGATGACCTCCGTCTGATCAGGGAGAGTGAGGAGGTTATAGATAGGAGTTACAGGGAGGTGGTCACTCCTAGACCACGGGAGGTAGACAAGTGGGTCACTGTTAGGGGGGGCAAGGAACGGAGGCAGGGACTAGGGAGTACCCCGGTGGCTGTACCCCTTGGAAATAAGTACTCCTGTTTAAGTACTGTTGGGGGGGACAGCCTACCTGGGGGCAACGACGGTGCCCGGGCCTCTGGCAAGGAGTCCGGCCCTGTTGCTCAGAAGGGTAGGGAAAGGAAGAGGAGAGCAGTAGTAATAGGGGACTCTATAGTGAGGGGGTCAGATAGGCGTTTCTGTGGACGCAGTCGGGAGACCCGGATGGTGGTTTGCCTCCCTGGTGCCGGTGTCCGGGATGTGTCTGAGCGTGTCCAGGATATCCTGAAAGGGGAGGGAGAGGAGCCAGAGGTCGTGTACATATAGGTACCAACAATATAGGTAGGATAAGGGAAGAGGTCCTGAAAGGAGAATTCAGGGGGCTAGGAAGAGAGTTAAAAAAAAGGACTTCCAAAGTAATAATCTCAGGCTTACTGCCTGTGCCACGCGATAGTGAGAATAGGAATGGAGTGAGGTGGAGGATAAATACGTGGCTGAGGAACTGGTGCAGGGAGCAGGGTTTCAAGTTTCTGGATCATTGGGACCTCTTCTGGGGGAAGTATGACCTGTACAAAAAGGACGGGTTGCATCTGAACCCGAGGGGAACCAATATCCTGGCGGGGAGATTTGCTAAAATAACTGCGGAGACTTTAAACTAGTACGGTTGGGGGGAGGGACTCAAACACAGATAGCTAATAGGCAGTGTGTGAGGCAGGAGGCAGAAAAGGGAAACACTCAGACCCAATATGTAGGAGAGAAAGAAGGGAAAAGAAATAAACTGAGAATAAGAAATGATGGGTCCCTTAAATGTGTATATTTTAATGCTAGGAGCATTGTAAGAAAGGTGGATGAGCTTAGAGCCTGGATTGACATCTGGAAGTATGATGTTGTGGCGATCAGTGAAACATGGTTGCAGGAGGGTTGCGATTGGCAATTAAATATTCCAGGATTTCATTGTTTCAGATGTGATAGAATCGGAGGGGCAAGAGGTGGGGGTGTTGCATTGCTTGTCAGGGAGGATATCACAGCAGTGCTTTGGCAGGACAGACTAGAAGGCTCGATTAAGGAGGCTGTTTGGGTGGAACTCAGAAATGAGAAAGGTTTAGCAACACTTATAGGGGTGTATTATAGACTGCCAAATAGGGAACGAGAATTGGAAGTGCAAATGTAAGGAGATAGCAGATATTAGTAGTAAGCACAGAGTGGTGATTGTGGGTGATTTCAATTTTCCGTATATAGACTGGGAATCACATTCTGTTAAAGGGCTGGATGGTTTGGAGTTTGTAAAATGTGTGCAGGATAGTTTTTTGCAGCAATACGTAGAGGTGCCTACCAGAGAAGGGGCAGTGTTGGACCTCCTGTTAGGAAATGAGATGGGTCAGGTGACGGAGGTATGTGTTGAGGAGCACTTTGGGTCTAGTGATCATAATGCCATTAGTTTCAATATCATTATGGAGAAGGTCAAATCTGGACCAAGGGTTGAGATTTTGGATTGGAGAAAGGCTAATTTTGAGGAGATGAGAAAGGATTTAAAAGGAGTGAAATGGAAATTGTTGTTTTATGAAAAGGATATAATAGAGAAATGGAGGATATTTAAAGGTGAAATTTTGAGAGTACAGAGTCTTTATGTCCCTGTTCGGTGGAAAGGAAAGAATAATAATTTGAAAGAGCCATGGTTTTCCAGGGAAATTGGACACTTGGTTCGGAAAAAGAGGGAGATATACAATAAATATAAGCGGCAGGGAGTAAATGAGGTTCTTGAGGAATATAAAGAATGTAAAAGGAATCTTAAAAAGGAAATTAGAAAAGCGAAAAAAAGATATGAGGCTGCTTTGGCAAGTAATGTAAAAGTAAACCCCAAGGGGTTCTACAGATATGTCAATAGCAAAAGGATAGTGAGGGATAAAATTGGTCCATTAGAGAGTCAGAGTGGACAGCTATGTGCTGAGCCGGAAGAAATGGGGGAGATATTAAACAATTTCTTTTCTTCGGTATTTACCGAGGAGAAGGATATTGAATTATGTGAGGTAAGCGAAACAAGTAGAGTAGTGATGGAAATTAGGAGGATTAAAGAAGAGGAGGTACGGACACTTTTGAAGAATATAAAAGTGGATAAGTCTCCAGGTCCTGATAGGATATTCCCTAGGACATTGAGGGAAGTTAGTGCAGAAATAGCAGGGGCTATGACGGAAATATTTCAAACGTCATTAGAAACAGGGATGGTGCCGGAAGATTGGCGCATTGCGCATGTTGTGCCTTTGTTTAAAAAAGGTTCTAAAAGTAAACCTAGCAATTATAGACCTATTAGTTTGACGTCTGTGGTGGGAAAATTAATGGAAAAGATACTTGGGGACAATATATATAATTATTTGGATAATCAAGGCCTGATTAGAAACAGTCAACATGGATTTGTGCCTGGAAGGTCATGTTTGACTAATCTTCTTGAATTTTTTGAAGAGGTTACCAGGGAAATTGATAAGGGCAAGGCTGTGGATGATGTCTATATGGACTTCAGTAAGGCATTTGACAAGGTTCCACATGGAAGGTTGATTAAGAAGGTTAAATCGTTGGGTATTAATAGTGTGGTTGCAAGATGGATTCAACAATGGCTGAATGGGAGATACCAGAGGGTAACGGTTGACAATTGTATGTCAGGTTGGAGGTCAGTGTCTAGTGGAGTGCCCCAAGGATCTGTGTTGGGTCCACTGTTGTTTGTCATTTACATTAATGATCTGGATGATGGTGTGGCAAATTGGATTAGTAAATATGCAGATGATACTAAGATAGGTGGAGTAGTTGATAGTGAGGTAGATTTTCAAAGTCTACAGAGAGACTTGGGCCTTTTGGAAGGGTGGGCTGAAAGATGGCAGATGGAGTTTAATGCTGATAAGTGTGAGGTGCTGCATTTTGGTAGGACAAATCAAAATAGGACGTACAGGGTAAATGGTAGGGAATTGAGGAATGCAGTGGAACAGAGGGATCTGGGAATAACTGTGCATTGTTCCCTGAAGGTGGAATCTCATGTGGATAGGGTGGTGAAGAAGGCGTTTGGTATGCTTGCCTTTATAAATCAGAGCATCGAGTATAGAAGTTGGGATGTAATGTTGAAATTGTACAGGGCATTGGTGAGGCCAAATCTGTAGTATGGTGTGCAGTTCTGGTCGCCAAATTATAGGAAGGATGTTGACAAAATGGAGAGGGTACAGAGGAGATTTACTAGAATGTTGCCTGGGTTTCAGCACTTAGGCTACAGAGAGAGGTTGAACAGGTTGGGTCTTTATTCTTTGGAGCGTAGAAGGTTGAGGGGGGACTTGATAGAGGTTTTAAAAATTTTGAGAGGGACGGACAGAGTTGACGTGGGTAGGCTTTTCCCTTTGAGAGTGGGGAAGATTCCAACAAGGGGACATAGCTTCAGAATTGAGGGACAAAGGTTTAGGGGTAACATGAGGGGGAACTTCTTTACTCAGAGGGTTGTGGCTGTATGGAATGGGCTTCCGGTGGAAGTGGTGGAGGCTGGCTCGATTTTATTATTTAAGAGTAAATTGGATAGGTATATGGATAGGAGGGGATTGGAGGGTTATGGTCTGAGTGCAGGTAGATGAGACTAGGTCAGGGAGAATGGTCGGCGTGGACTGGTAGGGCCGGACAGGCCTGTTTCCATGCTGTAGTTGTTATATGTTATATATGTTATATGTTGTGTGTGTAGGATAGCATTAATGCACAGGGATCGCTGATCGGCGTGGAATTGGCGGGCCGAAGGGCCTGTTTCCATGCTGTATCTCTAAATTAAGATAAACTACATTAAAGTCTGTTTAAATACACCAATGGGTCTATAAAGCTGGAACAAGTAAGAATGTCATTACTCTGTTACTGATACATATGACATTTAAATACCCTTGATCGTCTGCTGTATTCTTTTGGTAACAAATTGAGAACGCTTTCACTGGATCAGCGAATGGATTAAAAGATTTCAAGGTAGCATCCTGGAAACTGTGCAGTCTAATGCTGATTCCTGTAAGAGGCAATTACAACTGGTTGACGAGTTTAAGGTGAGAGGGGAAAGATTTAACAGGTAACTGAGGGATCGCTTTTCCACACAGGTGGTGGTGAGCTGCCAGAGGAGGTAGGTGATGCTGATGCTATAACAACATTTAAAAGACATGGATCGGGAAGATTTATACGGATATGGGTCGAATGTGGGCAGGTGGGAGTAGTGTCGATGGGGCATCTTAAGCAGCATGAACAAGTTGGGCCGAAGGGGCTGTTTTAGTGCTGTATGACTACGTTTGATATTCATTCCGTTCGGCTAGTAGCACAAATGATTAGTATAATAAAGGTTAACTGGGGCAGTACATTGGCTGTTTAGTGTGCACGTCTTAGAACAAACTCTCACTTCTGAACAACACATCAGCTGTTTTGTTGGAGGTAACTTCAGGAAAAAGGACAATGTACTAGTCCAAGAAGGTCATTAGTTTCAGCCGCAAAAGCTGCAAGGTTATTTATAGCCTGCAAAACCAGAGCACTTCACATTTGCATACTTCACAGACTGCTCAAGGACAACAGATGGATTATATTAAACAGAGACCACTTCTCCTGCTATTCATCATTGCAACCCACTAATTCATTTTATTTTCAAATCTAAAAAAAACCTAAGCATTATAGATGTTAACTTAGAGTCAAACAGCATGGAAACAGGTCCTTCAGCCCAACTTACCCACATCAACCAACATGTCCCATCTACAATAGTCCCACCACCCTGCGTTTGGCCCATATCCCTCTAAACCTATCCTATCCATGTACCTGCCTAAATGTCTCCTTAACATTGTGATAGTATCTGCCTCAATCACCTCTTCCAGTAGCTCGTTCCATACACCCATCACTCGATGTGTGAAAAAGTTACCCCCTCAGGATCCTATTAAATCTTTTGCCTTAAACATATGTCCTTTGGTTCTCGATTCCCCTACTCTGGGCAAAGGAATCTGTGCGTTTACCGGATCTATTCCCCTCGTAATTTTGTACACCTATAATCTCACCCCTCGTCCTCCTGTGCTATTAGGACCTGCTCAACCTCTCCCTCAGGCCCTCGATACTTGGCAACATAAATTTTCTCTGCACCCATCAAACTTCTAGTGTTCTTATTTATTCATCATTATAGCAACTAGCCCCCATGATTTTATAGTTTTTTTGCAAAAGTCTGGATACCTTTTGAAGCCATTTAGATTGTTGGAATCACAATTTTAATTATTATAATATTTCGATTATTATCATTCTGCATGCTGAAATTATGACAATACACCTTTCTGTTTAGAAAGAGGATTTGTTTCTGATGCATATTAAAAAAATCTATGGCGCTATTGTGAAGTAAGAGAAAGGTTCTTCTAAGATCCTTAATAATTATGCATTAAGCAATATTTAAAATTGATGTGTAGGAAGGATTTGCAGATGCTGGTTTATACCAAAGATAGACACAAAGTGCTGGAGTAACTCAACGGATCAGGCAGCATCTCTGGAGAAAAAGGATGGGTAACGTTTCCGGTCGGAACCCTTTGTCAGACTGAAGAATGGTTCTGACCCGAAATGTCACCCATCCTTTTTATCAAAGATGCACTTTGTGTCTTTTTAAAATTGCTGATTTATAGGAGCTTTTGTATCATGATTTCTACATTGTAACAGATTGATACGGTGGGGTGTGGAAGGGGCAACAGTCCAACAGCCAACAAACTTACATTAAGTACTTAAGAGCTCAATCTAACAGGGCCGTTTAACGTCTGCATTAAGGGTGGGGGAGAATTTTTTTTCCCACAGTTGGAGTCAAAATTACTCAGAATTATAGGTTAGATGTGAAATTGCACCGTAATTATTGGAATTAAACCTCTGAGCCTTCGAACCTCACAGTTGGATCGAGCAATAAACCTACATTTAAAGTCAGAAGCCAATGCAGAAAGAGGAAGAAAGGTTAATGCTGGGAGGTAGATGGCCATTATTTTTTTTAAATTCTTTTAGAAGTTGTGCATTTTTATGATCCTCCTTCTCCAGGTTTTCCCTTTGCGGTAATCCCATCATTAAATTGAAGCCCATCTGGACAACTTCAAGCTGAACTCGCCACTTAAGGAAGTGCCGGAGGATGATTGTGAGGGGGCTTTGGTGCTGGCAGTAGGATCCGGTAGGAGGCGAGCATGGTGCGGAAGCTGGGGGCTAATCTGGTGTGAATGCTCTAGGTATGGCCACAGTGTGAGTTGCCTATGGGCAGTGTGGGGGCAACTCACAAGCTCCCTGACGATTCAGCGATGCAACCTCCAACTCTTCGGCTGTTTAAATGCAAAACCAGATGCTTTTCTTTTCATTGAGTCAGGAATTGTTTGAGTATGATGAATTAGCAAGATAAATATAACCTGACGCAGTTCAATCTGTATCCCTTTAACCTTGGAGGCTGCGTCCTTTAGTTCTAGAGAAACTGCATTCCAGGTTTGACTTTGACTTTGACTTCTGTTGCTTAGTTTAAAGATGCAGCATGGAAACTGCCCCTCAGCCCACATGGCCAGATCACGATCCCAGCTCTTACACCAACTGGGACTTGTAAATGGTGCCAAACTGGCGACTTGTACTGAACTGTATAAAAAATAAATGTCACTGTGCCTTGGTACATGTGACAAATAAATAATGTACCATACTACTGTGCCCACGCTGACCGTCAATCACCCATTCGCAGTAGTTCTATGTTGTCCCACTTTCTCCTGTTTGTAGGGAGGCTTTTAAATATAACTAGACGACCCGTTGGATCCAAACCTCTCCTGCGGGCCCGGCAACCCTCCCCCAACTGACGACCCGTGGACCTGTTGCCGGCCGGGAAGTCTCCCCCGGGGCCGGGGGCGGGCGAGGGGAGAGAGGAAAGGGGAGAAGGAGCCACTCACCCCGACCCCGGGCGGCCAAAGTGACCTGTAGACCCAAACATCTCCTGCAACCCAAACCACTCCGGCAACCATCCCCCAACTGATGACCCGTGGACCAATTGCCGGCCAGGAGCGGGCAAGCGAGGAAGAGGAAAGGGGAGAGGGAGCCACTAACCCCGGTCCCAGGCGGCCAGCAGCAGAGCGGCCGCAAGGTGCTGCTGCATGTTTGTCCTGCCGGTGGCCATCTTCTTTGACCCACTGCCGCCACGCTGCACCACGGGAGGAAGATCTGGCGCGGGGCACGCCGGGACAGGCACCGACCGGTCCTCCTGGCGCTGCTGCGTGCGGGGGGGTGGAGAGCATTTATTAAAGTTTACTGTTGATAATAGACAATAGACAATAGGTGCAGGAGGAGGCCATTCGGCCCTTCGAGCCAGCACCACCATTCAATGTGATCATGGCTGATCATTCTCAATCAGTACCCCGTTCCTGCCTTCTCCCCATACCCCCTGACCCCGCTATCCTTAAGCGCTCTATCTAGCTCTCTCTTGAATGCATTCAGAGAATTGGCCTCCACTGCCTTCTGAGTCAGAGAATTCCACAGATTCACAACTCTCTGACTGAAAAAGTTTTTCCTCATCTCCGTTCTAAATGGCCTACCCCTTATTCTTAAACTGTCGCCCCTTGTTCTGGACTCCCCCTAACGTGTCCAACCCCTTAATAATCTTATACGTTTCGAACTTTTAAAATGTACCGCAGGTGAATGGTGAGTAAGGTAGGCCTACAATTGTTGCGCTATCATGTACCATTTTGGCTGTATTTCGGGAACTCACATACATACATACATATATACATACATATATACATACAACATGAGAGTTTTAGTTATAGACCAAGTGGACCCTTTGGGCCCATTCCTCGTAAACAGGGGAGTGGGTGTCAGTGACCTGGGCCCCATGGCGCCAGCACTGCAGCCAGAGCGAGCCGTCGACTCAAAGCCTCTCCTGTCTTGGTCTAACACCCTCACTCCCCCCACTCAACCCCCCTCCCCTTCCCCCCACTCTCAACGTTTCATTAACCGTCGCCAGGGCAATGGTAATTAAGGCGGTGCTAAAATTGTGGTGCTATCGTTTACCATTTTGGCTGTAGGTCCACATGTCCACAACCAAATCTCAGAAGTGTGTGTGTGCATGTGTGCGCGCAGAAACACACATATATCTCGGGACCCTTTTTCTGATTGATAAAAGCAGGAGGGAGGGGAAAGAGGAATCCACTCTTCGAGCTTCCTCCCCCACCCCCCCTCCCCTTCCTCTGTCAATTTATATATTCGGTTGTGTTGCTGCAAGTAAGAATTTTATTGTTCTGTTTGTGACATTGATAATAAAAACACTCTTGATTCTCGAGTAACTCACTGGATCAGGCAGCATCTCTGGAGCACATAGACAGGTGATATTTTGGGCCAAGACCCTTTTAGCTTTGTTTAGTTTAATTTAGAGATGCAGCGTGGAAACAGGCCTTTCAGCACACCGAGTCCGCACTGACCGGCGATCCCTGCACAGTAACACTATCCTGCACACTCTAGCGATAATTTACATTTATTCCAAACAATTTTACCTGGAAGCCTGTATGTCTTTGTGTGGGAGGAAACAGAAAATCTCGGAGAAAACCCACGCGGTCACGGGGAGAACGTACAAGCTTCGTACAGACCGAGCCCATAGTTGGTATGGAACCTGGGTCTCTGGCGCTGTAAGGCCGCAAGTCTTCTTTCCTCAGATTCTGACCAGTCCAGACTTCAGAAACATTGCAACAGAACCAGAAAGTGAATCAGAACCACAAACCTGGAGAAACCCAGGAGGGGGTGAAATACCCTTTTCAAATGACCTCTGAGAGATTTAATAAACAACGCAGATTTAAAACAAAACTTACACCACTGGCATGTAAAACACCACAGTTACTTTCAGATGAGACAATGCAATAACTTTATTAGATATTTACACTCTTAGAGGCTTTAGATTAAGATACATTACTAATTTCCAACGCACAATTTATGGCTGCGTCAAAGTCCTATGCAAGTAAAGATATCTTAAACCCTCATATAAAAATGGCTAATTTAATACTTACAAGTAATCTTTTTAAGTTAAAACTAGATCTCTAATAAACAACAAACAATTCGATGTTGCAGATACCAAAATCGTCAGGAAAAATGTAATCCACATCTGACACGCCGCTGGCTTGAAGTGATGCACATTTTTCATGAGAAAATCAATAGATTTGGCAAACAGCCTTCCTCAGTTTGTTAAAATATAGATTTATTGCTTGGACACGCATTATTTTCTTGGGTCTCCCATCTTTCTGCTGCACCTTCAGGTTTTGTACTCCCATGTTTGGAATTCACAAATTGTTGTCTCCTAGTTTCCATTTTCCTTTCAAATTAGATCATGGACTGCCCTGTGATTCTCGTCTCCACGTATCGTTTTCCCAATGAAGACAGATCACCGTGGACATGAAGTGAATGAGATGTGGTGGGTAGCAACCAAGAGGTCAACTTCACCTCAGCAAGGCCAGCAGCATAACCAGGATGAATCACACCCTGGCAACTCCCTCTTCTCCACTCTCCCATCGGGCAAAAGGTACAGAATTGTGAAAATGCACACCTCCAGATTCAGGGACAGTTTCTTCCCAGGTGTTATCAGGCAACTGAACCATCCTACCACAACCAGAGAGCAGAGCTGAACTACTATCTACCTCTTTGGTGACCCTCGGACTATCCTTGATCAGACTTTGCTGTCTTTACCTTGCACTAAACATTATTCCCTTATCACCCGGGCAATGGACATGGCAAAGGTCATTCCGAAACTGTGTGTTTTAGATGTGGGAATTTTGGACATTTTGCCAAGGATTCATGTTTCCCTGCCAGGGGTCAAACTTGCAGAAGGTGTGGGAAAAAATACAATTTTGCAAAGAAGTGTCAAACCACACCCTGGCCAAATCAAAGAGAAATGACGGAGAAAACAAATACATTTGGAGGATCTGACAGTATCTGTACACTGTAAATGGCTCGATTGTAATCATGTATTGTCTTTCTACTGACTAGATAACACGTTTTTCACTGTACCTCGGTACACGTGACAATAAACTAAACTGAAACTGAGAAGGCTAGTTCTGCTTGACTTTGCCTGGAGTTACAGGTGCTCTGAGATTTATGTATAAGAACTTATCTGACAAATGGGTAACACACCACAGGGCCTGGAGGTAGGAGGTGTGTTGATGAACTAACTCTCTTTTTGAATTCCAATGTGAATTATTAGTTTTATTGTAAGCAATAAGGGTCATGCTATGTGCCTAGGTTGACCCTGAGGCTTCTCGTAAGTCTCTCCCCTCTCACCTTAAGCCGATGTCCTCTAGGTTTAGTCGTAATTGTATCCGCTTCTAAAGCTTCTTCTGGCGGTTCATTCCGGAAGGCTGGAAACTTCAGAAGTGACCAGCGCCCTTCAAATGTATGTAATTTATTTTTTATTGCTGATCAGGCTCAGAATTTTAACCCTGTGAGATTAACGATTAATCTGGAGTAATCTGGCTAATAATTAATAATGGCATCAGTCCACAGGATAGGCACAAGGTGCTGGAGTAACTCAGCGGGTCAGGCAGCATCTCTGGAGAAAAGGAATAGGTGACATTTTGGGTTGGAACCCTTTCTTCAGACAGAACAGACTGAAAGCAGATGATCGGGGGGGGGGGGGGGATGGGGGAGACAGACGGGGGGGGGGACGACGACGATGGACGGACGGGGGGGGGGGGGGGACGGACGGACGGGGGGAGATGGACGGACGGACTGGAGGTAGGAAAAGGCCAGAATAAACAGGGTCAGAACAAAACTGGCCTTTTCAACCTCCAGTTCCTCCCCTCCCCCTCCTCTACTTTCAGTCTGAAGAAGGGTTCTGACCCAAAACATCACCTGTTCCTTTTCTCCAGAGATGCTGCTTGACCTGCTGAGTTGCTCCAGCACTTGGTGTCTGTCTTCGGTATAAGCCACCATCAGCAGTTTTTTCCTACATATCAGTCCATAGGGTATGATTGTGACCATCCTCTGTACATAGAACAGTACAGCACAGGAACAGGCCCTTCGGCCCACAATGTTTGTGCCGAGCATGATGCCAAGTTATACTGATCTCATCTGCCTGTACGTGATCCATATCCCCCTATTCCCTGCACTCCCATGTGCCTATCCAAAAACCTCTTCAACACCACTATCGCATCTGCCTCCACCACCACCTCTGGCAATGCGTTCCAGGTCCCAACCACCCTCGGTGTAAGAACACCTACCCTGCAAATCTCCTTTATACTTTCCCCCTCTCACCTTATGGCTATGCCCTATAGTGTCGAACATTCCCACCCTGGGAAAAAAAAAGGGGCTGACTTTCTACCCCATCTATACACCCCATTCTTAGCTCTATTTTACACTAACTGCCCCAATATTCATTAGAATATAAATCTTTCCCTTTCCTAATTTAAGTGCAATGGGGAATATTTTATTGCTGGGTTATATTAATAATACTGGGTTGCGGTGTCTTTAGTTGGAGGAAGCCATCTTGCCATAAAATGTGTACAGATTCCAGACGATGCCAATTCTTTACAACATGCTAAGCCGAGGGTTATTTGTATCATTCTGTACCTACCAGTTAGGCGCTGGTCCATTCAATGCACTGCATTTTACAGCATTTTGAGCCCTGAGTTATCAGAATCCAGTCAAGGGCTTCCTGAGTATATATTTGTGAATAAATACTGGAAATATTTGTTGGTAGTCTGTGTTTAATTCTATAGCTTTCCCTTTTATTGCAATATCCCTGAATTGAACCATGTTAGGCATCATGGAGTTGCAGGATGTTTTCAGTGCAGTCTCGGCAGCACAGACTGGCACTTCACAAATCCATCCATGGACATCGTTGTGGAGGTTCTCCACACAGTACAGTAGTAATTCAGGGAAAGACTAGGGAGTTTGTGAATCTCTAACTTGGAGAAGGACATCATAACACTGGGTTGATGGCATGGCTAATTGTTTTGGTGAAATTCACTGCAGAAAGCAAGAGCAATAATATGATCTGCGGAATAAAAAGGAACACAGTCCTTTTCTTTTTTGATGGTGTTTTTTCAGAGATACAGCCTGGAAACAGGCCCTTTGGCCCATCGAGTCGTGCCAACCATCGCTCACCTGTACACACGTTAGCTCTACGTTATTGACTCTCTCATCCACTCCCTACACGTTAAGAGGCAATTTACACAGACCAATTAACTTACATAAACCGCACGTCTCTGGGATATGGGACGAAACCGGAGCACCTGGAGGAAGCCCACGTGGTCACAGGGAGAACGTATAAACTCCGTACAGACAGCACCCATAGTCAGCATCGAACCCGCTGTAAGGCAGCAGCTCTACCAGCCGCAGTGATACTAATAAATTTCCTGACGTATTTAGGTGGGCTCCAACTATGGGATGTGTAGGATGTTCAGGAACTCTGTACAAACTTGAACTGAATTATACAGAAGAGGATATTAGTGTTATGTCTGGATGCACAAAACATGTACAGACAAGGATCAATCATCTGTTATTCTCAGCTAAAAGCACATATAGAGAGTCCAAATTCCAGGTAAGTTTTCTTGTTAAGATAGTCACGAGGCAGCAACCTATTTGAGTCATAATTTAAACTCCAGTTCACCGATGACAAAAGCTAATAGTGTTGCCTTTCTTCAATGTTCTCGGTATGCCCGTATTCACACACTGTGATAATCCAATGCACCAGGACCTTGTGTAGATTGTCCGCAGTGGATCATTCAACCCCCAAGGCCCCACCACCTCAGTCTTGGTGCGGGGGCACGCGTGGGTCCTCCATTCTCAGCTGGGATGAAGTAGTGGTCTAGTCCCAGCTCATACATGCAGTAGCAATTGTAGGCCAGCATCGCCAAGGTTGGGAAAAACGTCAGACCAAATCCAAATCCACGGTAGGCGCTGCCCAATCCAGCCGTGACCCAGTACAGCAGCCTGCAACACATTGTAAGGCTTGTAAATGAAGTGATACAATCAGGATTGCTGACATTAGACAATAGACAATAGACAAAAGGTGCAGGAGTAGGCCATTCAGCCCTTCGAGCCAGCACCGCCATTCAATGCGATCATGGCTGATCACTCTCAATCAGTACCCCGTTCCTGCCTTCTCCCCATACCCCCTCACTCCGCTATCCTTAAGAGCTCTATCCAGCTCTCTCTTGAAAGCATCCAACGAACTGGCCTCCACTGCCTTCTGAGGCAGAGAGTTCCACACCTTCACCACTCTCTGACTGAAAAAGTTCTTCCTCATCTCCGTTCTAAATGGCCTACCCCTTATTCTTAAACTGTGGCCCCTTGTTCTGGACTCCCCCAACATTGGGAACATGTTTCCTGCCTCTAATGTGTCCAATCCCCTAATTATCTTATATGTTTCAATAAGATCCCCCCTCATCCTTCTAAATTCCAGTGTATACAAGCCTAATTGCTCCAGCCTTTCAACATACGACAGTCCCGCCATTCCGGGAATTAACCTAGTGAACCTACGCTGCACGCCCTCAATAGCAAGAATATCCTTCCTCAAATTTGGAGACCAAAACTGCACACAGTACTCCAGGTGCAGTCTCACCAGGAGTTGGGTGTGTGTATATTCATGTGTCTGTCAGTATCTATCAGTATCTATCTATCTATCATCTATCTATCCATCATCCATCATCCATCCTCCTTCCATCCTCCATCCATCCTCCATCCATCCTCCATCCATCATCCATCCTCTATCCATCATCCATCTTCTATCCATCATCCATCTTCTATCCATCATCCATCTTCTATCCATCATCCATCATCTATCTATCTATCAATCATCTATCTATCTATCTATCAAGAACTATTTTTATTACAATGTTTTACAGAGCATTATGTTTGCATGTTTGTTGTCCTGAGGCAAGTAATAATTTCATTGTTCCGTTTTGGGACATATGACAATATAGAACACTTTTGACTCTTGACTTGAGTTGGCTCTGCTATTTGATCCTGGGTGACCTATTTTTCCCTCTCAACCCCATTCTCCCACCTTCTCCATGTAACCTTTGAAGCCCTCAATAATCAAGAAAGTTCTCTCTTGCTCGATCGAACCTGCCTGGCCAACTGTGTGTTTCAAACATTTCAGGTTTTGTTTCAGACTTCCAGCATCTGTAACATTTTGCTTTGGAGCTTTGTCATAGAGTCATAGAATGATACAGCGTGGAAACAAGCCCTTCAGCCCAACTTGCCCACACTGGCCAACAGGTCCCAGCTACACTAATCCCACTTGCCCGCTTTTGGTCCATATCCCTCTAAACCTGTCCTATCCATATCCCTCTCTAACTGTTTCTTAAATGTTGGGATAGTCCCTGCCGCAACTACCTCCTCTGGCAGCTTGTTCCATACACCCGCCACCCTTTGTGTGAAAAAGCTACCCCTCAGATTCCTATTAAATCTTCTCCCCTTCACCTTAAACTTATGTCCTCTGGTCCTCGATTCACCTACACTGGGCAAGAGATTGCCCGATCTATTCCTCTCATGATTTTATACATCTCTCTCCGATCATCTCACATCCTCCTGGGCTCCAAGGAATAAAGTCCCAGTCTACTCAACCTCTCCCTATAGCTCAGACCCTCTACTCTGTACTCTTTCCAGCTTGACAACATCTTTCCTATAACACGGTGCCCGGAACTGAACACAATACTCTGAATGCGGCCTCACCAACGCCTTAGACAACTGCAATATAAGCTCCCAACTTCTATACTCAGTATTCTGACTATTGAAAGCCAATATTGCAAAAGCCTTTTTGGCCACTCTATTCTCCTGCGACTCCAGCTAGAAGGAACCTGCACCTGCCCTCCTAGATCTCTCTGCTCTGCAACACTCCCCAGTCTGCTATGTCTGTACTTTTATGGTTATTAGTGTGCACATGGACATATCCATGTCAACCTGCACACGATGAAAAGAGCATTAACTCTATTCTGGAAATTGTTACTTTAATACAACTCAGAATGACTTGAAACATAGAAACATAGAAAATAGGTGCAGGAGTAGGCCATTCAGCCCTTCGAGCCAGCACTGCCATTCAATATGATCATGGCTGATCTTCCAAAATCAGTACCCTCTTCCAGCTTTTTCCCCATATCCCTTGATTCCCTTAGCCCTAAGAATTAAATCTAACTCTCTGTTGAAAACATCCAGTAAATTGGCCTCCACTGCTTTCTAGGGCAGAG
The DNA here is from genome assembly GCF_053455715.1 of Rhinoraja longicauda. NCBI lineage: Eukaryota > Metazoa > Chordata > Chondrichthyes > Rajiformes > Arhynchobatidae > Rhinoraja > Rhinoraja longicauda. Next base: position 5,012,191 of record NC_135980.1, read on the forward strand.
AATTCCACAGATTCACAACACTCTGGGTGAGAACGTTTTTCCTCATCTCAGTCCTAAATGGCCTACCCCTTATTCTTAAACTGTGACCCCTGGTTCTGGACTCCCCCAACATCGGGAACATTTATTCTGCATCTACCCTGTCCAATCCTCTAAGAATTTTACATGTTTCTATAAGATCCCTTCTCGTCCTAAATTCCAATGAATATTTTTCATCATATGTCAGTCCCGCCATCCCGAGAATTAACCTGGTGAAAATGCGCTGCACTCCCTCAATAGCAAAAATGTCCTTCCTCAAATTAAGAGACCAAAATTGCACACAATACTCCAGGTGCGGTCTAACCAGGGCCCTGTACAACTGCAGTAGGACCTCCTTGCTCCTAAACTCAAATCCTATCGCAATGGAGGCCAACATGCCATCAGCTTTCTTCACTGCCTGTTGTGCATGCATGCTTACTTTCAGTGACTGATGTACAAGCACACCCAGGTCTCGTTGCACCTCCCCTTCTCCTAATCTGACATCATTCAGATAATAATCTGCCTTCCTGTTCTTGCCACCAAAGTGGATAACCTCACATTTATCCACATTATACTGCATTTGCCATGCTTCTGCCCACTCACCCAACCTATCCAAGTCACCCTGCAGCCTCATAGCATCATGTACACCATAAGGCTGTAAGAACATGTCATGCTTCGTTCTGCTATATGATAAGAAGGAACAAACAGAAATATTCAAGACCGAGGGACAAACAGAAAACGATTTCCTCACTTGGTAAACTAGTTACTTCGTGTTTAGTTCAGTTTAGTTTAGTTTAGAAATACAGTGTGGCAACAGGCCCTTCAGCCCACAGAGTCCATGCTGACTATTGATCACACGTTCACGCTAGTTCACACTGGTTATCACTGGATGGTGGTAAGGACTGGAGAAATGGCTAATATTATTTGTCTGATCCCTTGACCATATTCATACTGGTCCCACTGTCCAGGTTGAAGGAACTTGACTCAAGGCAAAGATAAATGCTCGAGTAAATCCAAGTCTATGTGCTCACTTACTTTGGGCAGTCATAGTCATAGAGTCGTACAGTGTGGAAAGAGGCCCTTCGGCCCAATTTGCCCATGCCGACCAACATATCCCATCTACACTGGTCCCACCTGCCCATGCAGGCTCTATAACCCTCGAAACCTATCCTATCTATGTACCTGTCCAAATATCTCTTAAATGTTATGATAATTACCTGCTTCAACAGCCTTGTCCCATTTACCCACTATCCCTTGTGTAAAAATGTTTCCCCTCCGGTTCTTATTAAATCTTTCCCCCTTCATCTTAAAAACTCCAATGGGATAACTCAGCCACTGTTAGCTTGAGAGAAATTGGCAGAGCCCCAGAGAGTGTAGGACAGAGAGATTTAAACTTTAGACTTTAGAGATACCGTGTATAAACAGGCCCTTGAGCCTACAGAGACAGCTCCGACAAGTGATCACTCCATACACAAGCACTCTCCACACACTGGGGGCAATTTACAATTTTACTGAAGCCAATTAACCGACAAACCAGTACGTCTTTGGAGTGTGGGAGGAAACCGGAACGCCCGGAGAAATCCCATGCAGTCACAGGGAGAAGGTACAAACTCGGTACAGACAGCACCCGAGGATCAAACCCGGGTCAGGATCAAACCCGGGTCTCTGGCGCTGTAAGGCAGCAACTCCATGACTATCGCCACCGTGCCGGGATTTGGGAGCATGTACAGTTGCATGGTTCCCTCAAAGTGACGAGTCAGGTGGACAGTGTGGTGAAGAAGGCATAGGATGAATATTGAGTGCAAAAGTCGAAATGTCGTGCTGAACTTGGAAGCCGTGGGTCAGACTACACTTGGAGCACTGTGTGCAGTTCTGGTCGCCCAGCAATGGGATGGATGTCATTGAGTTGGAAAGTGTGCAGAGAGATTCACCGGGGTGATATTTGGATTTGCTGGCTTGAATTATGGGGAGAGGATGGATAGGCTGAGACTTCTTTCTTTGGAGCGTGGGAAGCTGAGTGGTGACCTTATTAAGATGTTCAAGATCAGGAGGGGCAAGGAGAATGTGATCGCTCACAGTCTTTTCCCCAGGGTAGCAGGTTCTAAACCTAGACGACATAGGCTGAACGTGAGAGGAGAGAGACTTATGAGGAGCCTCAGGGTCAATTTTGTTTCTCTCAGAGGAGAGTCCATAGCTCTGGAATGAGCTGCTAGAAGAAGCGTTAGAAGCGGATGCAATTACGACTTTTAAGAGTCATTTTGACAGATGTATGGATAGGAAGGATTCAGGGGGCCAAATACAGGCAACTCATACTAGCCCAGAATGCCAACGGTCAGCATTTTCTAGGCGGGCTGAAGGGCCTGTTTCCCTGCTGTACAGCTCGATGACTCCACGAACTTCGAACTTCAAGCTCTTCAAGTTCTTAGGAGTAAATATCACCAGCAACTTGTCCTGGACCGGCCACATCGAAGCAATGGTCAGGAAAGCACCACAATCCGTACGCTTTCTTAGAAGGCTTCGGATATTTGGCATGTCCCCAACACTCCTCACCAACTTCTGCAGATGCGCGGTGGAAAGCATTTCTTTGGGATACATCACAACTTGGTTTGCAAACAGCTTCATCCAAGACCACAAAAAATTGCGGAGAATTGTGGACGTAGCCCAGACTGTCGGGCAAACCAACCTCTGTTCCATGGACTCCATCTACACTTCATGCTACCTTGGTAAGAAACATAGAAACTTAGAAAATAGGTGCAGGAGTAGGCCATTCGGCCCTTCGAGCCTGCACCGCCATTCAGTAACCTGTACCTGCCTTCTCTCCATACCGCCTGATCCCTTTAGCCACAAGGGCCACATCTAACTCCCTCTTAAATATAGCCAATGAACTGGCCTCAACTACCTTCTGTGGCAGAGAATTCCACAGACTCACCACTCTGTGTGAAGAAATGTAAGGCCACCGGCGTCTCACCCTGGCCACACCCTCTTCTCCCCTCTCCCAGCAGGCCAAAGGTACAGACGTTTGAAAACACATTCTTCCAGATTCAGGGACAATTTCTCCTCAGTTGTCATCAGGCAACTGAACCGTCATCTCACCAGGTAAAGTGCGGCCCTGACCTCCCATGTACCTCATTGGAGACCTTTGAATTAACATTAGTGTAAGAAAATAACTGCAGATGCTGGTACAAATCGAAGGTATTTATTTCACAAAATGCTGGAGTAACTCAGCAGGTCAGGCAGCATCTCAGGAGAGAAGGAATGGGTGACGTTTCGGGAAGAAGGGTCTCGACCCGAAACGTCACCCATTCCCTCTTTCCTGAGATGCTGTCTGACCTGCTGAGTTACTCCAGCATTTTGTGAAATAAATACCTTCGATTTGAACTAACTCGATTAATTCGATTGATTAATTCGATTCGATTGATTAATTCGATTTGAATCAGACTTCATCTTGCACTAAATAATATACCCTTTATCCTGTATTTTCTTTAGGTCGCATTTTAAAGATAAAGTGTGGAAACAGGCCCTTCGGCCCACTGAGTCCATGCCGACCAATGATCACCCGTCCACTAGTTCTATCCTACACACTAGGAACAATTTACAGAATCAACCTACAAACCTGCACATCTTTGGAGAGTGGGAGGAAACTGGAACACTCAGAGAAAGGTCACGGGTCACAGGGACACTCAGGGAAAGGTCACGGGTCACAGGGACACTCAGGGAAAGGTCATGGGTCACAGGGAGAAACTTTTAGGAAAAGCTATTTTTGAAAAGTCTTCACTGATTCAGATGAGAGATGGTTACAAACTCGGTACAGGCAGCACCCGTAGTCAGGATCGATCCTGGGTCTCTGGCACTCTAAGGCCGCAACTCTACCGCTGCACCACCATACTATCCACTGTGTACTGTGGCCAGCTTGATTGTAATCATGTCCAGTCTTTTCGTCGACTGGGTGGCACACAACAAAAAAGCTTTTCACTGCACCTCGGTACACGTGACAATAATAAACTAGACTAAACTAAACGAAACGCTGATCACTACATCTCATAAAGCCATCTCTCCCATAACTCATAAAGTGCCCACTTCACAGTAATCATCACCTTGCCACTGCGAAGAGCCCAGATAATATGGGAATAATCTTCAGGTGCTCCTGATGAAGATAGGTCGCCATAACAACCATGTTGATAAAGTAGATGAGAAACTGCTCAATGGAGTTGCCAACGTATCTCTGATGAATAAGAACAGCACGAACATTAGTGTCCAAGGGATCAATGGCAGTGGAGCAAAGCCGGGACAGGGACCCCACCACAACACCTGGAAGAGATCAAAGGAGATCACAATCAAGAATCAATCAGACCAGGAACAGAACAAAAATGTCTGTCAAGCATTCTATTGACATTTTCAACTCGAGATACTCCATACTATATCATTATAAGAAGCTATTAGGTTTGGCTCACCAAACTAGCCCACATAAAAATCTAAATAACCCTTTTGCAAACAGTACCCACGCGAGCAAAACCTGCACGAGATAGCCCAGACCATCAGGCCCTGGGGATTTATCGACCTTCAGTCCCATCAGTCTACTCAATACTATTTCTCGCCTAATGCAAATTTCTTTCAGTTCCTCTATCCCCCTAGATCCTCTGTCCTCTAGTACATCTGGGAGATTTTTTGTGGCTTCCTTAGTGAAGACAGATCCAAAGTACCTGTTCAACTCTTCTGCCATTTCCTTGTTACCCATAATAATTTCACCCATGTCTGCCTTCAAGGGACCCACATTTGTCTTTGCTAATCTTTTTCTCTTAACATATCTAAAGAAGCTTTTACTGTCCTTCTTTATATTCGTGGCCAGCTTCCCCTCGTACTTCATCATTTCAGCCCGTATTGCCCGTTTTGTTACCTTCTGTTGTCCTTTATAAGTTCCCCAATCCTCTGGCTTCCCGCTACTCTTTGCTGTGTTATACATCTTTTCTTTTAGTTTTATTCCATCCCTAACTTCCCTTGTCAGCCACGGTTGCCTCCTACTCCCCTTAGAATCTTTCTTCCGCTTTGGAATGAAATGATCCTGCATCTTCCGGATTATGCCCAGAAATTCCTGCAAATGCTGTTCTATTATCATTCCTGCTAGGATCCCTTTTCCAGTCGACCTTGGCCAGTTCCTCTCTCATGCCTTTGTTCAGACCAGAAGAAAAGTATTGAATAATCCATTCTAATGTGCCTTTTGGCTGAGGAGATAGAAATTGCCCTGATGGAGTAGTTTTACAGATACAGCATGGAAACAGGCCCTTCGGCCCACACCGACCATTGATCACCCATTCACACTAGTTCTCTGTGATCCCTCTTTCTCATCCACTCTGTACACTAGGGGCAATTTTCAGAGGCCAATTACCCACATGTCTTTGGGATTTTTTTAAGTCTCCCATCAGTCAGATGATGGAGCAACCCACTGGTGGAATATTATGTTGTAATTATTATCTTATTTCATAATTATTTTTAAAAGGTGACTCATTTAGTCTGTTCTGGCTTCACTGCCACGAGTAAATGATCCACAGTGTGCAGCTAAAGCAAGAGGAAAGTGAGATAACATGGAACTGGTGTGAACTGGTGAGCAATGGTCGGTGTGGACTTTGTGGACTGAAGAACTGTCTCTCCAAGTAAGCAAGTAAAATAATAGTGATCTAAAATCTTTGTTTAGAGTAAAAGCGTTAGTCCAGAGATGTTGCCTGTCCCGCTGAGTTACTCCAGCATTTTGTGTCTTTCTTCGGTGTAAACCAGCGTCTGCAGTTCCTTCCTACACATTTTGTCTGCTCTACTGTGAAATCTCCTCAAGGTAATGGGCGGCACGGTAGCGCAGCGGTAGAGTTGCTGCTTTACAGCGAATGCAGCGCCGGAGACTCAGGTTCGATCCTGACTACGGGTGCTGCACTGTAAGGAGTTTGTACGTTCTCCCCGTGACCTGCGTGGGTTTTCTCCGAGATCTTCGGTTTCCTCCCACACTCCAAAGACGTACAGGTATGTAGGTTAATTGGCTGGGTAAATGTAAATGTAAAAATTGTCCCTAGTGGGTGTAGGATAGTGTTAATGTACGGGGATCACTGGGCGGCACGGACTTGGAGGGCCGAAAAGGCCTGTTTCCGGCTGTATATATATGATATGATGATATGATATATGACTATGAAGAAGTTCTCCTCCTCTTTCCGATGAGAGTTCTGTCTGAAGAAGGGTCTCGACCCATTCCTTCTCTCCAGAGATGCTGCCTGCCCCGCTGAGTTAGTCCAGCATTTTGTGTCCGTCTTTAATATCTGGGACCAGATGGATTCCACTGACCCCTTGAAAGACGTCCTGGAGGTCCGGTCCATGGAGGTTCGGGGTCATCCACTGCTGACACCGTGGAATAACTTTGATTTATCTTTGTTTTAACAAAGAAAGCAATTCCAAGTTCATGTCCACCCCAGCTCCCGCGGGAGCCGTGCAGGGTGCATTCTCTGTTATTGAGGGAGTCAAAGAGACTGTTTATTTTGTCTGCAGTTGTGGTAATACAGTGTGTAGAGGAAAGATTAGTTTTCGAGGAGAGTCCATTTTCGAGATTGGTTAGGGCAATGTTGCAAAACGTTAGATTTATCGTTGTTGCCAACAAAAGAGTTATTTGATGATGTGTTGGAGATGGAAGCTCAGGACATGGAGTCAGGGGTATGTAGTCTAAATAATTAATTAAATGGAGAGCTGACGGAATGTTCCCATAGAATATGAATCAAGCATAGGTATTTGGAAGAAATCGGAACAAAGTCTTTTCAGCAGGGGGAGAGAGAAAGGCATAGAAATAGGGTTTAGGTTTAGGTTCAGGTTTATTATTGTTGCAAGTACCGAGGTACAGCCAAAAGCTTTGTTCTGCATTCTATCCAATTGGATCTGAAAATACTATGGCACAGCAGTAGAGTAGCTGCCTTACAGCACAGGTTCGAACCTGACTATGGATGCTGTCTCTGAGGAGTTTATACCTCATTCCGTATGGAGTTTATCCCCGTGACTTGTGCGAGTTTTCTCCGGGAGCTCTGGTTTACTCCCACACTCCAAAGGCGCACATGTTTATAGGTTAATTTGCTTGGTAAAGTTGTAAATTGTCCCTAGCGTGCAGGATAGTGTTAGCGTGCGGGGATCGCTGGTCGGCGCGGACTCAGTGGGCTGAAGGGCATATTTCCGCGCTGTATCTCTAAACTAAATCACACTAAACTAAATGTGTAGGGAGGAACTGTAGATGCTGGTTTAAACTGAAGATAGACACAAAAAGCTGGAGTAACTCTTTTGGACAGGTAGCATCTCTGGAGAGAAGGAATGGGCAATGTTTCGGATCAGTCTGAAGAAGGGTCTCGACCCGAAACATATAAGATTATTAAGGGGTTGGACAGGTTAGAGGCAGGAAACATGTTCCCAATGTTGGGGGAGTCCAGAACCAGGGGCCACAGTTTAAGAATAAGGGGTAGGCCATTTAGAACGGAGATGAGGAAAAACTTTTTCAGTCAGAGAGTTGTAAATCTGTGGAATTCTCTGCCTCAGAAGGCAGTGGAGGCCAATTCTCTGAATGCATTCTAGATAGAGCTCTTAAGGATAGCAGGGTCAGGGGGTATGAGGAGAAGGCAGGAACGGGGTACTGATTGAGAATGATCAGTTATGATCACATTGAATGGCGGTGCTGGCTCGAAGGGCCGAATGGCCTACACCTATTGTCTATTGAAACGTCACCCATTCCTGTCCAGAGATGCTGCCTGTCCCGTTGTGTTGAACTAGACTGAAACTGTGCATAAATATAATCAAGCCAGACTCAAGAATAATAGGAAGGGCAAAGGGGAAGATACAGAGTGCAGAGTAGTTAGTTATGAGTACCGTAGAGGAAACGTTCCATAGGCAGGGGTACAGGGATCTCTGCAAAAAGTAAAGCAATGGCAGGCAATATGGAAAAGAAAAATAAAAGCTTACTGAGTGGGAGTGAAACAGCATTACATCTGTATAAAGAGAAGAATGTAGTAGGTGGCAGTGGCATTTTGCTCTGATTTATTGGACGAGTTAGACAGAAACAAGCAGGTTCATGGCAGTATCAAGATAGTAATTATAATGTTATGTGATACGAGCAATTATGTAGCAATTATCATATTATTATGTGTAAAATATTTAAAATATTGCCCGTAATTGCTACCCAAACACATCCTAATTGGAAAACTGACTGGGTCTTCACACTGCAAGTGGTAGCAACATGGAATGTGTAATACAGGGAGAGGTTAGTTTATTTTAGTTTAGTTTAAATTGCTATCCAGTCAGTGAAAAGACTATACATGATTACAATCAGGCCGTCCACAGTGCACAGCTACAGGACAAAGAGAGACATTACAGGCAATACGTGTCAGAATGTCATGGAGAAAAGGTTAGAGGCAACTGAACTATCCAACCGACAACTAGAGAGCAGTCCTGAACTACTATCTACCTCACTGGAAACCCTTGAACTATCTTTCATCGGACTTTACTGGATTTATCTTGCACTAAACGTCATTCACGTTATTCCCTTCATCATATATCTACACTGTGAATGGCCGGATTGTAATCATGTATTGTCTTTCTGCTGACCGGTTAGCATGCAACAAAAGCTTTTCACTGTACCTCGGTACACGTGACAAAAAACATGGAAACATAGAAAGTAGGTGCAGGAGTAGGTCATTTGGCCCTTCGAGCCAGCACCGCCATTCAATATGATCATGGCTGATCATCCAGAATCAGTACCCTGTTCCTGCTTTTTTAATAATAATAAACTAAACTTAGCTCTGCACCATAGTTCTTAACTCACACCCATTCCTGCTCCTGCTTTCAACTGCTCCGCTCTCGAATTTAGATTTAGATTTAGATTTAGAGATACAGCGCGGAAACAGGCCCTTCGGCCCACCGGGTCCACGCCGCCCAGCGATCCCCGCACATTAACACTATCCTGCACACTAGGGACAATTTTTACATTTGCCCAGCCAATTAACCTACAAACCTGTACGCCTTTGGAGTGTGGGAGGAAACCGAAGATCTCGGAGAAAACCCACGCAGGTCACGGGGAGAACGTACAAACTCCGTACAGACGGCGTCCGTAGTCAGGATCGAACCTGAGTCTCCAGCGCTGCATTCGCTGTAAGGCAGCAACTCTACCGCTGCGCCACCGTGCCGCCACCGTATGCTCATATCCAAATCTCTCCTTCTCACCAAAGATAGACACAAGGTGCTAGAGTAACTCAACGGGTCAGGCAGCATCTCTGAAGACAAAGGACGGGTGATGTTTTGGGTTGGGACCCTTCTCTCCTTCTCACCACATCTCTTTCACCCTTTAAGGTACAACTGCCTGGTAGAGTGGATTGTTGAAGATGCAAAAGGCTTTGGGGGGGGGGGGGGGGGGGGATATAGACAGGGTAAACATGTGGGCAAGGATGTCGCTGACAGAATACAATACAGGAACAGGTGAGGTCACCACTTTGGTAGAAATAAGGGAAATGCAGAATATTTCTCAACTGATGTAAAGTTGGCGTTCAGAGTGACCTGGTTGTATGAATTACTGACCATTATCACACAGTTCCAGAGAGCAATAAGCAAGTATATGGGCACAGCACACAAATGGTCTTAATATCTGTGATAGATCTTAGTGAAAAATACTCGACACTAAAGGGGGTTGACTGCATAGATGTTGAGATGTTCCCCATAGTTGGAGAGTTTTGATCAAGTGGACATAGCTTCACGATAGTTTCAAGATGTATTCTTGATTAGTATGGGTGTCAGGAGGTATGGGGAGAAGGCAGGAGAATGGGGTTAAGAGGGAAAGATAGATCGGCCATGAATTGAATGGCGGAGTAGACTTGATGGGCCGAATAGCCTAACTCTACTCCCATCACTTATGAACTTATGAACTATAAGACATTTGGACAGATACATAGATAGGAGAGGTCTAGAGGGATATGGGCCAAATGTTGGCATGTGAGACTAGTTTAGATGGGACATCTTGGTCGAAGTTGGGGAGAAGGGGCTGCTTCCAAGCTGTATGACTCGATGAGGCCGATCGCTTAGAACTGAGGTAGGTAAAAACGACTTCTTGCAGAAGCTAGTGAACCTTTAGAATTCTCTGTCCCAGACAGTTGTGAAAGCTGTATGTGTACGAAAGAAACTGCAGATGCTGGTTAAAATCGAAGATAGACACAAAATGCTGGAGTAACTCAGCGGGCCAGGCAGCATCACTGGAGAGAAGGAATGGGTGACAGAGATGCTGCCTGACCTGCTGAGTTACTCCAGCATTTTGTGTCCACCTAGTTGTGAAAGCGAGATTGTTCAAAGTATTTAGATACATGTTTGAAAGATTGAGGAATTGAGAGCTCTGTGGAACAGGCATAGAGGATGATTTGAAGACTTAGATAGATGGGTGATGATGGGGCCTGCTTGAAGGGCCTGATGGCCTATTTTTTCTCCTGCTTCTTGTGTTCTCATTCCACCCTTGGCCCCACTATGTAGTAAAACCAGTTCTGATATCTTAGCTCAGTGCCATGTTCCAGTATTATATACTCACAACCCACTGATATCTAAAAATCTACCAATCCTTCTCTTAAATATACTCAGCAAGTGATCCAACGCATCTACTTTGGCTGAATCTGTGGAATTCATTGGCACAGAGGGCTATGGAGGACATGTCTGGATATTTTAAAAGCAGAGATTGACCGATTGACCGATTGGGCGGCATGGTAGCGCAGCGGTAGAGTTGCTGCTTTACAGCGAATGCAGCGCCAGAGACTCAGGTTCGATCCTGACTATGGGTGCTGTACTGTAAGGAGTTTGTACGTTCTCCCCGTGACCTGCGTGGGTTTTCTCCGAGAACTTCGGTTTCCTCCCACACTCCAAAGACGTACAGGTATGTAGGTTAATTGGCTGGGTAAATGTAAAAAAAATTGTCCCTAGTGGGTGTAGGATAGTGTTAATGTACGGGGATCGCTGGGCGGCACGGACTTGGAGGGCCGAAAAGGCCTGTTTCCGGCTGTATATATATGATATGATATGATTCATGATTAGTATGGGCGTCAAAGGTTATGTGGAGAAGACAGGAGAATGGGATTGAAAGGGAAAGATAGACCAGCCATTATTGAATGGCAAAGTAGACTCGATGGGCCACGTGTCCTGACTCTGCTCCTATGACTTATGAACATGAGCTTATTGTAAGATGATTTGCGCACAAGAGCAATTATATAGGATGAAACTGCACCTGGAATATTGCACAGGAAGCTAATCTCCTTACCCGAAGGAAAATATTGCCTGTGGCAATGAGACTTCAGCAGAGAGTCTGGATGGATTTGTGGTGTGGTAATTTGCCATATGTGGAGAGATTAAGAAGACTGGACTCTTTATCCTGTTAGGATTATAAAAACGAGAGGTGATCTCATTGAGACACACAGGAGCTGGCTGGGTAGATGCCGGGGCGATGCTCGGGTGTTCACAACCAAAGGTCACAGTCTCAAAATACGAGGTCAGCCATTCGAGACTAATGTAACTAGGAATTTCTTCAAGCAGAGGGAGTGTATCCTTGTAATTCTCCATCCAAACTCCACCCCAGAAACACACTTCTTTTTGGCATTTAGCAAGTGGCAACCACACGAAGGGGAGATAAAAAATGCAATAACAGGGTTTGAGGAAAATTAGTGTTATTCTCAAAATCCATTATTAAAAAAAAAAAAATTATAACTTGGATTAACTTCATGGATAGGACAGGTTTAGAGAGACACTAGATCAAGTGGACCCGATGGGCCCAAACCTCTCCTGCATTGGTGCAGCACCCTCTCCCCCTCCCCCCCTTCCCCCCTCCCTCTTCCTCCCCCTACCCCCCTTCCCCTTCCTCCCTAGGAGATAGATTTAAACTTTAAAATGTGAATAACTTTAACAATATAACCGATTTCAATGAAACTTCTTCCATTCGCACCAAAGGGACGATGGTGAGTAAGGTGGACCTAAAATTGTCGCGCTATCGTGTACCGTTTTGGTTGTAGTTCAGGAACAAACAAACAAACAAATGAGAGTTTTAGTATATAGATGGGCCAAATGCAGGCAGGTGGGACCAGTGTAGATAGGACATGTTGGTCGGTGTAGGCGTGGGGCCGAAGGGCCTGTTTCCACGCTGTATGACTCTAAGACTCTATGAATCTAAAAAGGAAATTATTCTTTCTCTCAGAAATGAGGCATTACTAACAAATGCAATATTTTTTGTCAATGCCTAATTGTCTGTGAAATATCAACTCATTTAAGAGTTATCATAATATTTGAAGGTAGACACAAAATGCTGGAGTAACTCAGCGGGTCAGGCAGCATCTCAGAAGAGAAGGAATGGGTGATGTTTCGAGTCGAGACCCTTCTTCAGACTGATGTCAGGGGAGGGAGCGGGACAAAGATAGAATGTAGTCGGAGACAGTAAGACTAGTGGGAGAACTGGGAAGGGGGAGGGGTGGAGAGAGAAAGCAAGGGCTATTTGAAGTTAGAGAAGTCAATGTTCATATTGCTGGGGTGTAAACTACCCAAGTGAAATATGAGGTGCTGTTCCTCCAATTTGCGCTTGACTTCTCTAACTTCAGATAACCCTTCATTGCCCTCGCTCATCAATGAGCCTTGGGCGCCCAACACCCTGTTTGTGGTTTGTCCCTCCTTGGACCACTGTCGGTAGGTACTCACCACTGCTGACCGGGAGCACCCCACAAGCCTTGCCGTTTCAGAGATGCTCTGACCCAGTCGTCTGGCCATAACAATTTGGCCCTTGTCAAAGTCGCTCAGGTCTTTACTCCTGCCCATTTCTCCTGCATTCAACACATCAACTGCAAGAACTGACTGTTCACTTGCTGCCTAATATATCCCACCCCTTGACAGGTGCCATTGTAACAAAATAACCAATGTTATTCACTTCGCCTGTCAGTGGTCATAATGTTTTGGCTGATCGGTGTAGATACCCACCACCCTCTGTGTGAGAAAGGTTCCCCTCCAGTTGGTATTAAATCTTGCCCCATCCAATGTCCTCTGGTCTTGTTTCCTAGACCCTAAGTGAAAGACTCAGTGCATTCACCCTATTGATTCCCTTCATGATTTTATACACGTCCAGATGATCACCCCTCAGTCTCATTCACAAAATGCTGGAGTAACTCAGCAGGTCAGGCAGCATCTCGGGAGAGAAGGAATGGGTGACGTTTCGGGTCGAGACCCTTCTTCAGTCTGAAGAAGGGTCTCGACCCGAAACGTCACCCATTCCTTCTCTCCCGAGATGCTGCCTGACCTGCTGAGTTACTCCAGCATTTTGTGAATAAATACCTTCGATTTGTACCAGCATCTGCAGTTATTTTCTTACACTACCCCTCCGTCTCATGTGCTCCAAGGAATAAAGCCCTAGCCTGTCCAACCACTTTGTCTAGCTCAGATCCTCGAGTCCTGGCAACAACCTCTTTGTAAATATTCTCTTCACTCTTTCCAGCTAATGACATCCTTCCTTCAGCAGGGTGACCAAAATTGAACATAATACTCCAAATGTGGCCTCACCGGCGTCTTGTACAACTGTGTTTCTGTTGAATATGTAGACAGAGCAACCTGATACAAGTGCACTAAACACTGTTGCAGATTGTAATTTAAACCCTGAAGGGCGACTGATGGAATGATTTGTATTCTGAAATAGTCTCTGTGTTTGCGATGTGTTTTGGGGAATTTTCTTTTAGCGGCAGTTACTGGGAAAGGTCATTCTGTGCTTGCAGGTCCCCCACAGTGTTGCCCGTGGTGTGTCGTTTATGGCTTCTCTCGTCCGCCCCACCAACAGTGGCTACGATTTCAGCGGCCGAATCGTCAAGCTCTGAAATTGCCTTCCTGCCTTCCCACCTCTGAGACTTGAAGTCTCCTCCTTGGATCAAGCACCCCGAATATCTGTCAAAATGTTAAAACAAACACAAAATGCTGGAGTAACTCAGCGGGTCAGGCGGCATCTTTGGAGAACATGGATAGGTGACGTTTCACAGAGTGCTGGAGTAACTCAGCGGATCAAGCAGCATCTTTGGAGAACATGGATAGGTGACGTTTCACAGAGTGCTGGAGTAACTCAGCGGGTCAGGCAGCATCTTTGGAGAACATGGATAGGTGACGTTTCACAGAGTGCTGGAGTAACTCAGCGGGTCAGGCAGCATCTTTGGAGAACATGGATAGGTGACGTTTCACAGAGTGCTGGAGTAACTCAGCGGGTCAGGCAGCATCTTTGGAGAACATGGATAGGTGACGTTTCACAGAGTGCTGGAGTAACTCAGCGGGTCAGGCGGCATCTTTGGAGAACATGGATAGGTGACGTTTCGGGTCGGGACCCTTCTTCAGACTGGTCCTTGGGTCTGAAGAAGTGTCTTGACCTGAAACGTCACCAATCATGTTCTTCAGAGATGCTGCCTGACCCTCTGCGTTACTCCAGCACTTTGTGTTTTTCTGCAAACCAGCATCTGCAGTTCTTGGCTTCTATCCATGTCAAAATATATCGGAGTATGCTTGAGATTTTTAAGGTACATTGAATGTGCTATATTAATTCAAAAACTCATTCAGCGCTTTGTTTTTACTAAATCAAATGGAAAAGCTTTCCTTTCCCAGAGATAGGCATGTGGGCCTCAAATGTTAAGAACATACAACGTGAAGCAGGAATCTTCAAGTTCATTCTTCCACCTTTCAAGATCATGGCCGAATCCTCACTGCAGGTCGGACGAGGACGAAGAGGAACCCGGTGTGGGGGGGAGTGGGGGAAGAGGGGCCGCTGAGAACAAGGACGGAGACCATTGGGGACTAAACGGAATACCTGGTAACTTTGTTAGCACCTTATACTAAGCCATGACGTTTTGGTTACTTGTGTATGCAAAACAAAGAACCTCTGTGACATGCCACATAGAAACATAGAAAACATAGACAATAGGTGCAGGAGTAGGCCATTCGGCCCTTCGAGCCTGTACGCACCACCATTCAATATGATCATAGCTGATCATCCAACTCAGTATCCCGTACCTGCCTTCTCTCCATACCCCCTGATCCCTTTAGCCACAAGGGCCACATCTAACTCCCTCTTAAATATAGCCAATGAACTGGCCTCAACTACCTTCTGTGGCAGAGAATTCCACAGATTCACCACTCTCTGTGTGAAAAAAAACGTTCTCATCTCGGTCATAAAAGACTTCCCCCTTATCCTTAAACTGTGACCCCTTGTTCTGGACTTCCCCAACATCGGGAACAATCTTCCTGCATCTAGCCTGTCCAACCCCTTAAGAATTTTGTAAGTTTCTATAAGATCCCCCCTCAATCTTCTAAATTCCAGCGAGTACAAGCCGAGTCTGTCCAGTCTTTCTTCATATGAAAGTCCTGCCATCCCAGGAATCAATCTGGTGAACCTTCTCTGTACTCCCTCTATGGCAAGAATGTCTTTCCTCAGATTAGGAGACCAAAACTGTAGGCAATACTCCAGGTGTGGTCTCACCAATGCCCTGTCCCATGGGGTAATAAAGTATCATTCATTCATTCATTCATTCATTCATTCACATCCTCGCCCATCAATATATATCCCACGATTTCATTGCTTTTCCAAAATCCAACACCCATGCTCTCGAAAATCCCCACACTTTGCATTGTCATCTGGAAGAGAAAACTCCGAAGATTCGCAAGCCGCTGAGAGAAGATATGTCTACGTTACTCAAGCCTAAAGACTGGCCTCTTATTCCATTTTAACCCAACCTCTTAATGCTGCTGCCTCTTAGATTCAAAGCTCTGAGTCTGAATCATGTTAGTCTCAATTAGATCACCTCTCTTTCCCCTAAACTCCAGTGAAGATTTCGGAAAAACGTCCTTAATTTCTCTCGGGAGTAAAACCCTCCCTGGTGCCCTGGCTTTGTGGGGCAGCTGGAAGAATAATTAGGAAAAACTCAGCGTAAGATTCTGTGAATCTGAATTAAAGAACATCTGTTAGACTCGAGAAATGATTAGTCTCAGGCGAACAAGACAACTCCACAAGGACAATTCTTTACCAGGATAAGCTTGGAAAATATCTTCATAGGTTGTAGGAGTAGCATTAGGCCATTCGGCCCATCAGGTCTACTCCTCCATTCAATCACGGCTGATCTATCTTTCCCTCTCAACCCCATTCTCCTGCCTTCTCCCCATAACCCCCGACACCCATAAAACATAGAACATAGAACATAAACAAGTACAGCACGAAGACAGGTGCTTCGATCCGCAATACCTGTGCCGAGCATGATGGCAAGCTAAACTAATTCCCTCTACCTGCACAATGCGGCACGGTGGCGCAGCGGTAGAGTTGCTGCCTTACAGCGAATGCAGCGCCGGAGACTCAGGTTCGATCCTGACTACGGGCGCCGTCTGTACGGAGTTTGTACGTTCTCCCCGTGACCTGCGTGGGTTTTCTCCGAGATCTTCGGTTTCCTCCCACACTCCAAAGACGTACAGGTTTGTAGGTTGATTGGCTGGGCAAATGTAAAAAATTGTCCCTAGTGGGTTTAGGATAGTGTTAGTGTGCGGGGATCGCTGGGCGGCGCGGGGCCAGTGGGCCGAAGGGCCTGTTTCTGCGCTGAATCTCTAAAAAAAAAGATCCACATCCCTCCATTCCCTGCATATCCACATGCCCATCATAAAGCCTCTTATACACCACCACCGTACCAGCTAATTCCAGGCAGTCACCAACGTCTGTGTAAAACCGCTGCCCTGCACATCTCCTTTAAACTTTGCCCCTCTCACCTTAATGCTATGCCCTCTAGTTTTAGTTTAGTTTAGAGATACAGTGTGGAAACAGGCCCTTGGGCCCATCGAGTCTGTGCCATCCAGTGATTACCCATACACTAGTTCTCACCTACACATTAGGGACAATTTGGAGAGGCTGATTAACCTAGAGCCCACATGTCTTTGACATCTCCACGGGGCTGCGTGGCGGTGCAGCGGTAGTTGTTCCTTACAGCGCCAGAGACCCCATTTTGATCCCGACTACGGGTGCTGTCTGTACGGAATTTGTACGTTCTCCCCGTGACCTGCGTGGATTTTTTTCCGAGATCTTCGGTTTCCTTCCACACTCCAAAGACGTGCAGGTGAGTAGGTTAATTGGCTGTGTAATTTGTCCCTGGTGTGTGTAGGATAGTGTTAGTGGGGATCGCAGGTCAGTGCAGACTCAGTGGGCCGAAGGGCCTGTTTCCGCACTTGATCTATAAACTGAACACAACAAAACTAAATGTCCACCCTGGGGGTAAAAGTCCGATGGTCTACACTACGATGCCTCAACAATAAAGTTTGGAAGAAACACACTGCTTAAAGTACTTCTTGCCATGGGGAAGGTGTGTACACAAAGACATGGAGCTATTACATTGACTCTACATGGAACATAATTATGGCAGAAGCAAGATGGCGCAGCGGTAGAGTTGCTGCTTTACAGCGCCCGAGACCCAGGTTCGATCCTGACTACGGGTGCTGTCAGTACGGAGTTTGTACGCTCTCTCCGTGACCGCGTGGGTTTTCCCCCGGGCGCTCCGGTTTCCTCCCGTGCTCCAAAGACGTACAGGTTTGTAGGTTAATTGGCTTCTGTAAATTGTTTCTCGTGTGTAGTGTAGGGGGATCACTGGTTGGCGTGGACCTGGTGGGCCGAAGGGCCTGTTTCCGCACTGTGCTAAACTAAACAAAGTTAAACTAAACCACAAGGAACTATCACATTGGCTTCTCCCTTAGAAATCCGTGAACAATGAACTGAATATACCAGAATGCACCTCTCTCAGGGAAGGGGAAATATCTCCTGTCCTTCCACTTAGTGTCAGAAACAAGTGATAATCTCTTCTTAAAATGCATTCCATTTCCTTGTTAATCGTCAGACCCTCCCCCTGCCTCAATACTTCCTGTATCAGTGAAGCCCCAGGCACTGTTTCAGAGCACAGGGCTCCATTGTTAAAATATTCCCTGCGGTGCCTCCTTAAAAGTGCAACCCTTGTTGCTAACTGAGCCCAGGCTCTCAGTGAGGCTTGCTGCCTCCAGTTAAAGTGCACACAGTGAAACACATTGAAACGCACATCCTTTTCAAACCTTCGCAGGCTGCCATGTGAGGCCTACGTCCAGTTTTCTTCAGTTGCACTGTGTTGGAGGGGCAGTGGGTGAAGAATAGACCATAGCGTGTCACAGAGAATCGTACAGCGTAAAAACAGGCGTTTTGGTCCTAGCTGTCCAACATGCCCCATCTGCACTAGTCCCACCTGCCTGCTTTTGGCCCATATCCCTCTAAACCCATCCTATCCATGTACCCGTCTGTCTCTTAAACATTGCAATAGCCCCTGCCTCAACTACCTCCTCTGGCAGCTTGTTCCATACACCTACCACCCTTTACGTAAAAAAGATACGCCTCGGGTTCCTATTAAATCTTTTCCCCCTCACCTTAAACCTATGTCCTCAGGTTCTTGATTTCCCTACTCTGGCCAAAAGACTCTGCATTTACCCGATCTATTCCTCTCATGATTTTATACACCTATAAGATCACCCGTTATCCTCCTGCGCTCCAAGGAATAGACTTGGGGCATGGCGAGGGCAGGGCAGGGAGATGGTGGTGTTGGGGAAGGGGATTCATTCAAATGTGTCCTGCCAACACACTGCTCCCGCAATGTCTTCTCGGTTCACAGAGTCATACAGCAAGGAAACTGGCCCTTCGGCCCATCGAGTCCGTGCCAGCCATCGACCACCCGTTCACACCAGCTCTATGTTATCCCACTTTCACGTTCACTCTCTGCACTAGGCCAATTTACCAACAAACCCGCACGTCTTTGGGATGTGGGAGGAAAGGGGAACACTCAGTGACATAGTCACTGGGAGAACGTGCAAACTCCACACAGACGGCATCCCAGGTCAGGATCGAACCCCAGTCTCTTGCGCTGTGAGGCAGCAGCTCTACCAGCTGCACCACTCTGCTACCCAACTTGTTCATGCCACCCAAGATGCCTCATCTGAGCTAGTCCCATTTGCCTGCACCTGGCCCGAATCGTTCTGGAGAACATGGATTGGAGCTGTTTCTGGTCGGGTCTAAAGAAGGATCCCGACTTGTATCGTCACCTGTCCATGTTCTCCAGAGATGCTGCCTGACCCGCTGAGTTACTCCTGCACTTTGTGCCCTTCCAGTTAAATGGGACGAGCTTCGATGGGGCATTTTGGTCGGTATGGGCGAGTTGGACTAGAGGGCCTATTTCCCGGTTGTATGACTCTGTCTTCAGCTATTCACACTTTGTTGGTTTCAGTCAGCTGGGAAATTGGCTGCTGCAAGAGTTACCCAGTGATCATCCCCTAAATTGCTCTTCCAATTGAAGGGCCGAGTCAGCAAGCTCCCTGTCCAAACAGTGGCTCCTCGGTCTACACCACCTACTCCGAGCACATGAACTATGATGAATGAAAACATTCCAATCACTCCCCCAAAGCTTCTTTCAAACCTCTGCTGGCTTAAAAATCTGCAAAGAAAACAGAAAATAATGAGAAGTGTTCAGCAGGTCAGGAAACATCTGTGGGGAGAGAAATAAGGGACTGTTATCAATATTCCAGTAAATGTGCTTAATCAGAGCACTGGAAGCTCTAGGCTGTAGGGCAGCATGGTGGTGCAGCGGTAGAATTGCTGCCTTACAGCCCCAGGGATCCGGCTCCATCCTGACTACTGGTGCTGTCGGTACGGAGATTGTTCGTTCTCCCCGTGACCTGCGTGGGTTTTCTCCGGGTGCTCCGGTTTCCTCCCACACTCCAAAGACGTAAGGGTTTGTAGGCTAATTGGCTTGGTAAAAGTGTAAATTGTCCTATTTACTCACAAAATGCTGGAGTAACTCAGCAGGTCAGGCAGCATCTCGGGAGAGAAGGAATGGGTGACGTTTCGGGTCGAGACCCTTCTTCAGACTGATGTCGGGGCGGGACAAAGGAAGGATACAGGTGGAGACAGGAAGATAGAGGGAGATCTGGGAAGGAGGAGGGGAAGGGAGGGAGCGAGTCTGGGTCAAGATGCGGTCGTCGAGTAGGAGGACAGGAGAAATCACAGAGGGGGAGCAGCGAGAGAGCATGTTGCTAAACTCTCGTCGAAAAGAGGAGGAGAACTTCTTCAAAGTGGAGCAACCAGTAGTATAAGAAAATAACTGCAGATGCCCTCGTGTGTGTAGGATAGTGTTAGTGTGCGAGGATCGCTGGGCGGCGTGGACTCGGTGGGCCGAAGGGCCTGTTTTTGTGCTGTACCTCTAAACAAATCAAAACGAAACTAAAGGAGGATTTATTGTGTTATTGGAGAGTGAGTTCCCTGTGGCTTTTCCCATACTTTGTATAAAGACGCAAAGAAGCCATCCAGATTGTGAAGGCCAAACTAGAAATCCTGCGGTCAAGCTAGTCAAAATTTGTGACGTTTAGACTTTACTTTAGAGATACAGCACGGAATCAGGCCCTTCGGCCCACTGAGTCCATGCCGACCAGCGATCGCCCCGTACACTAATACTATCCTACACACTGGGGACAATTTACAATTTTATTGAAGCCAATTAGCCTTCAAATGTGTACGTCTTTGGAATGTGGGAGGAAACCAGAGCTCCCGAAGAAAACCCACATGGTCACGGGGAGAACGTACAAACTCTGTGCTGACATTACCCGTAGTCAGGATTGAACCCGGGTCTCTGGCTCTGTAAGGCAGCAACTCTACCGCTGCGACACTATGCCGCCCCTCGTTACCAATGTTACCAATTAAGTGTAGTACCCATTCACCAATATCATTGAGGGTTACAGATACCATTGTCCAGCGAGCAGAATTCTGGATTTTGTGTAGGTTTCGGCAGCAAGAACATGGTGGCATGTTAGCTGCCTAACTAAGGATATCAATAGACAATAGGTGCAGGAGTAGGCCATTCAGCCCTTCGAGCCAGCACCGCCATTCACTGTGATCATGGCTGATCATCCACAATCAGTACCCCGTTCCTGCCTTCTCCCCATACCCCCTGACTCCGCTATCCTTAAGAGCTCTATTTAACTCTCTCTTGAAAGCATCCAGAGAATTGGCCTCCACCGCCTTCTGAGGCAGAGAATTCCACAGATTCACAACTCTCGGTGAAAAGGATTTTCCTCATCTCCGTTCTAAATGGCCTCCCCCTTATTTTTAAACTGTGGCCCCTGGTTCTGGAATCCTTGCCCCCTCAACGACATCTAACCCAGCACTGACCAAGATTCAGACCAAATACCATGAACTCAGTGAAAGTTCCAGGAGGTTCCAAGAGACAACTGGCCTGTTCCTCAGATTGTGTGATTGTTTCGCACGTCCTTAGTTTCCACCTTTCTATGGGTATCACACACCCACAGGCAAGGGAGAGGATAAAAACCCACCAGCCAGCTCCCCCTCTGTCTGCGTTGCTCAGTCAAGTGGGGCGGTTCGGGCGGCACAATGACACAGCGGTAGAGTTGCTGCGTAACAGCGCCAGAGACCCGGGTTCGATCCCGACCATGGGTACTGTCCGTACGGAGTTTGCACATTATCCCTGTGACCGCATGCGGTTTTCTCGAGGTGCTCCGGTTTTCACCCACACTCCAAAGACGTGCAGGTTTGTAGGTTAATTGACTTCTGTAAATGGTAAATTGTTCCTAGTGTGTTGGATAGTGCTAGTGTACGGGGTGATCGCTGGTCGGCACGGACTCGGTGGGCCGAAGGGTCCTTTTCCACGATGTCTCTCTAAAGTAAATCTGGATCTAAATCCAGGAGGAAGCCATCACCGGAAGAGTCTTGAGACTGATTCAAAATGACGGCCGAAGGGCCTGTTTCCGCGCTGTATCTCTAAAGTCTAAAGTCTAAGTGAATGCACACAGCTGGCATCCATTGAACTCAGCGCACAGAGGAAGAACCATACGCAGGAATGCACCCTGCTGCCTTGCTCCAGAACAGGTCAAGTCTGAGTTAATGGTGTGCGGTGAAACACAAACAACACATTGTACGTGGCAACCCGCCCGTGACAGGGGAAGGTAGGCCCTAGCCTGGCTGTGCAATGACTCCCTCTCCCCCTGCACTCAGTGCTTCTCTTTGGATGAACAATGGGAGTGAGCAACAGGACAGGTAAACTCTAGTACTGATTACAGATTTGCTCAGATATCAAACTAGAAGCTGGCCTAAAATTGTGGGGCCAAATTCAAGCCGCCGGTCAGCGCAGATGTCCCGATGAGGTAGAAATTGACCGCCACACCCGGTCGAGGCGGCACATGGTGACTTCAAGTGCGCTCTCGTGATCTTGTCCGGTTTAAAGGAGGTGGCGGACAACCAGATGTCGGAAATATCGGAGGTGGACCTGTGATTACAAATCTCATTGGCATAATGGAGGATGAAACCACAAAACAAATGTGCCTGAAAGTTTCTGAAAGGAACTTTTCATGGAAAGAAATTTATCCTGGCGTGGACCTGGCAAGGCCCAAAATGGGCACAAAGTGCCCGGAGTAACTCAGCGGGTCAGGCAACATCTCTGGAGAACATGGATCGGTGACGTTCGGGTTGGGACCTGAATCACATTGTTCGACTAAAATCCGCACATTTGCTGATATGAAGCCAACACATCATCAGCCCTGGGGTCTTGTTTGGGGAACCCAGTCTCTCCTGCAATTCCCCCCTTCGAAGAATTGAGCTGAAGCCACAACTCAGTCGACTCGTGATTCTTTCCAAAGTAAATAAAATGGCGTTGGGTGATGAAAGGCTGATAGGAGCTTCAAGTGGACAAAGCCCGTCTGTTAGGCAATAGACAATAGACAATAGGTGCAGGAGTAGGCCATTCGGCTTGCCTACAACAGGTCTGGGAGACAGCAACACTGAATGAACTGACTTTAATAAGTGGAAGCATACGAAGTAAGATTTTATAATTGGTGATGTATTTTGTTGCATACTGGACAAAAACACAGTCGGATCCTGAGGAAAGGATTAAGACAACCAATAACATGGGCACATTTAACCAGTTCCTGATCTTTTGTTGCCATCCTTGCAATCCTATACGAGTGCAGCACCAGAAACCCGGGTTCGGATCCAAACCTCGGGTGCTGTCTGTGTGGAGTTAGTGAGACCGGGGCCCTAGTGAGACCGCACCTGGAGTACTGTGTGCAGTTTTGGTCTCCAAATTTGAGGAAGGATATTCTTGCTATTGAGGGCGTGCAGCTTAGGTTTATTAGGTTAATTCCCGGAATGGCGGGACTATCATATGTTGAAAGACTGGAGCGACTAGGCTTGTATACATTGGAATTTAGAAGGATGAGAGGAGATCTTATCGAAACATATAAGATTATTAAGGGGTTGGACACGTTAGAGGCAGGAAACATGTTCCCAATGTTGGGGGAGTCCAGAACAAGGGGCCACAGTTTAGGAATAAGGGGTAGGCCATTTAGAACGGAGATGAGGAAAAACCTTTTCAGTCAGAGAGTTGTGAATCTGGGGAATTCTCTGCCTCAGAAGGCAGTGGAGGCCAATTCTCTGAATGCATTCAAGAGAGAGCTGGATAGAGCTCTTAAGGATAGCGGAGTCAGGGGGCATGGGGGGAAGGCAGGAACGGGGTACTGATTGGGAATGATCAGCCATGATCACATTGAATGGCGGTGCTGGCTCGAAGGGCCGAATGGCCTCCTCCTGCACCTATTGTCTATAGTCTATTGAGTTTGCACGTTCCCCCTGTGACCGCGTGGGTTTCCTCCGGGTGCTCTGGTTTCCTCCCACACTCCAAAGACGTGTAGATTAATTGGCTTCTGTTAATTGCCCCTCGCGTCTGGGATGTGAAACTGGGGCAACCTACAACTAGTGTGAACGGGTCGGCCCAGACTCGGTGAGCTGAAGAGCCGGGAGTAGTTCTAAGCTAAACTAAGTGTTTATACTTAACACAACTAAATAAAAGAACATTTAAAAATCTATCAGTTTAAGTTAGTTGCTACTCATAATTGGCATGTAAGGATTTTGTACTGAGCCTTTATTTGCCTTGACGTTTCAATTAATTTAGGGGACTGTTAATACTTGTCATGCCTCCCACCCATTGTCAACAATGTTAAGATTGAAACAGTTGCTTTCAGTATAATTTTTAATATGTATCTGTGGAGGTCCAGTGGGAGATGGCATCGTCCTGTCAGTATTTTGTTACTGGTCGGGATGGGGTCAAGGTTGATCACAGGGACAACGGGAGTCAAACCTTCACACTGTCCCAGACTGACGGGA
Organism: Rhinoraja longicauda; assembly: GCF_053455715.1. NCBI lineage: Eukaryota > Metazoa > Chordata > Chondrichthyes > Rajiformes > Arhynchobatidae > Rhinoraja > Rhinoraja longicauda. Next base: position 5,036,447 of record NC_135980.1, read on the forward strand.
CACGCTGTACTTCAATAACACGGTGTTATTTTATAGCTGAGCAAATGATCAGGACATCCAGTAACACTGGGAAATTCAACCTGTTGATACCCTGGCCTCCACCCTTGCAATATATTAAGCACAGTGGCGCAGCTGGTAGAGCCGCTGCCTCACAGCGCCAGAGACCCCGGGTTCGATCCTGACCTCGGGTGCTATCTGTGTGGAGTTTGCACGTTCTCCCTGTGACCGCGTGGGTTCTCTCAGGGTGCTCTGGTTTCCTCCCACATCCCCCAAACTCGCGGAGGGTTGTTGGTTAATTGTCCTCTGTAAATTACCCCTGGTGTGTTGGGGGGTGGATGAGAAAGTGGGATAACATTGAATTAGTGTGAAGGGGTGATCGACGGCCAGCACGGACTCGGTGGGCCGAAGGGCCTGTTTCCATGTTGTATCTCTAAACATTTATTTTGTCTTTCTCGTACATCGGGCTTTGTATCCTCTGGTCTGATTATAATTAGTCCCCATTGCAGCCAAAACATTATAGGTTTAGAGAAGCAAAAATCTCAGTGACCTGTCTTGCAGTGTGCTATAGATTGTGAAATAGCAGGGAATTAAAAAAATCATTAAAGAATCAATATTTCACACTTTGTCGAGCCAATGCCACAATGTCAGTGTCTGGGTCGATTCATTAGATGGCCCAGATATTTCTTCCTGCCTCTCTGATAGAGAGCTGCAAGATGTAACCCCACTAATTCTGCTTCCATCCTTTGCCCTGTTCTGTTGACACTGCACTTTAGACTTTAGAGATACAGCACGAAAACAGGTCCTCTTGTCCATCAAGTCTACGCTGACCGCCAATCACCCAGTGCACTGGCACTATCCCACACACTAGGGACAATTTACAATTTTTTACCGAAGCCAAAATTAACCGACAAACATGTACGCCTTTGGAATGTGGGAGGAAACCGGGGCGCCCAGAGAAAACCCACGTGGTCACAGGGAGAACGTGCAAACTTCACACAGACAGCACCCGAGGTCAGGATCGAACCTGGGTCTCTGGTGCTGTGAGGCAGCAGCTCTGCCTGCTGCTCCATTGTGCCTCACTAAAGTTCATCCTTTTAGTGTTCTAACTGCCTAACCTGAGCATCCTAGAACATCCTGGTTCATAGCCAACCACAGGGGTTTTTATCTCCACCGTCTACTCCCCCTTTATTTCTTTGAACTATCACCCTCAACCTTTGACTCCAACTCCACCCCTCCTCTTCCCCTACATGGCTTTACAAAGTTGACAAGAATGATTCCAGGAATGAGTGGGTTAGCATATGATGAGCGTATGACAACACTAGGCCTCCACTCACTGGAGTTTAGAAGGTTGAGGGGGGACCTCATTGGAACTTACAGAATAATGAAAGGCATGGATAGAGTGGATGTGGAAAGGATGTTTCCACTGGTGGGAGAGTCCAGGACCAGAGGTCATACCCTCAGAATTAAAGGGCGCACTTTTAGAAAGGAGGTGAGGAGGAACTTCTGTAGTCAGAGGGTAGTTAATCTGTGGAACTCATTGCCACAGAGGGCTGTGGAGGCCAAGTCAGTGGATATTTTTAAGGCAGAGATAGACAGATTCTTGATTAGAATGGGTGTCAAGGGTTATGGGGAGAAGGCAGGAAAATGGGATGAGGAGGCAGAGGTCAGACATGATTGAATGGCAGAGTGGGCCCAGTGGGCTGAATGGCCTAATTCTACTCCTATAACATGTGAACTTATGAACATTATCTGCCCATCATTTTAATGGAAGATGGACACAAAATGTTGGAGTAACTATGGGGGACAGTCAGCATCTTTGGAGAAAAGGTATAGGCGATGTTTTGGGTCAGAAGTCCTCTTATGGCATCTTTCCTATATCGGGGTGAGCAAAGCTGAGCACAATACTCCAAGTGCGGCCTCTCCAACGACTTCCCCAACTGTAACATAATGTCCCAACTTCTATACTCTGTTCCTTGACTGGTGGAGGTCAGGATGTAGTTGAGGCCCAATTTTCCGCATTGAGTTACTACTCTGCTTGCTCTGGCCCACTCAATGCCAGCCTCTCCACACTGGGCTGTGGGCAATTCGTGGCTGTGGGAATGCCAGTGTAGGACAGAGGTTTGCACCCGGGCAGACACCAAGTGCTAGAGTAGCTCAGCAGGTCAGGCAGCGTCTCTAGAGAAAAAGAATAGGTGACATTTTGGGTCAGGACCCTTCTTCAGACTGAAAGATAGATGCGGGGGTTGGGGGGGGGGGGGGGGGGGGGGGGAGGAGGGGAACCAAGGCACCCCAGCAGAGCGACAGGCAAGTCAGGGGTTAAAAATGCATTCCCAGTACAGCAGTGAGAAGTCTTTCTAAAGTTTGGATATGTATTCATCTGTCAGTTTATACTAGAGGATTAAAAGGGCTATGTGGATCATTGCTCTACAGAAGCCGAATATATCAATGTACATAACGTTGCCTGGGACAGCAGAATATTGGGCGGTATGGTGGCCCTGTGGTAGAGTTGTGGCTTACAGTGCCAGAGACCCGGGTTTGATCCTGACTATGGGTGCTGTCTGCACAGAGTTTGTACGTTCTCCCTGTGACCCAGTGGGGTTTATCCAGGTGCTCTGGTTTCCTTCACCGCTCCAAAGACACACAGGTTTGTAGGTTAATTGACTTCGGCAAAAATTGTAAATGGTCCCCAGTGTGTAAGACTGTGCTAATGTACGGGGTGATCGCTGAGTGGCGCGGACTCGGTGGGCCAAAGGGTCTATTTCCGTGCTGTATCATTGAAGTCTAAAGTAAATAGTTCTTTGTTTGGGTTTGGGTATTTAATCATAGTCTTCCCATTATAGTAGTTGTGAGATACCCCAAGGCACTCTCTGAAGTGTAGAATTGCAGAGAGTTGGAGATATAGCCCGGTCTATCACACAGACCAAACTTCCCACCATCGACTCCATCTACATTTCACACTTCTACCCCGGTCATTCCTTCTTCTCCCCGCTCCTGTCGGGCAGATGGAACAGAAGCTTGAGAGCGTGCATCACCAGACTCAGGAATTTAGAAGGATGAGAGGAGATCTTATCGAAACGTATAAGATTATTAAGGGGTTGGACACGTTAGAGGCAGGAAACATGTTCCCAATGTTGGGGGAGTCCAGAACAAGGGGCCACAGTTTAAGAATAAGGGGTAGGCCATTTAGAACTGAGATGAGGAAAAACCTTTTCAGTCAGAGAGTTGTGAATCTGTGGAATTCTCTGCCTCAGAAGGCAGTGGAGGCCAATTCTCTGAATGCATTCAAGAGAGAGCTAGATAGAGCTCTTAAGGATAGCGGAGTCAGGGGGTATGGGGAGAAGGCAGGAACGGGGTATCACATTGAATGACGGTGCTGGCTCAAAGGGCCGAATGGCCTCCTCCTGCACCTATTGTCTATTGGAACAGCTTTTTCTCCTCTGTTATCAGGCTTCTGAACAGTCCTTCTATAAGCTAAGGTTCCGTCTGATTGATGTTTACCCCATTATGGACTTTACACTGCACCTCTTCAATGCGCTACAATGCTGAGACCTATACCCTGCATCCTGTACCTTCTCCTCTGGTCCACGTATTTGAACTTGAGTTTGATTTTATTTTTCTGTATGGTATTATTTTATCTGATTGGACAGCACAAAAACAAAACCTTTCTCTGCACCGTGGTACATGTGATAATCTATACACTAAAACTCTCGTTTGTTATCTTGTTTGTGACTGAACTTCAGCCAAAACGGTACATGACAGCGCGACAATTTTAGGCCCACCTTACTCACCATTGTCACTTTAGTGATAATGCAAGTAGTTTTATTGAAATCGGTGTTATGTTTTTAAAGTTATTCACATTTTAAAGTTTAAAAGGAGGGGGGGGGGGGGAAGGGGGGAGTGGGGGAGAAGGGAGAGGGGAGGGGGGTGGGTTGAGGAGAGAGGGGAGGGGGGGGGGAGAATAGGGTGCTGCACCAATGCAGATTAGGTTTAGGCCCAACGGGTCCACTTTGCCTAGTAATAAACTAAACGTAAACCTTGCTGTCTTCACAGTAGTTGCAGAATGTGCCATCTTAAAACAGGGCCATTTCGTTATTCAAGTTCTGCAACTAGCATCTTGGTGCGTGAGAATTTCCTGGTGGGTTTGGCCCGTTGCTTCAAACTCTAATGCAGAGCCTGAAACACAGATTTACACCACAGTGCAACATTGAGAGAGTGCTGAGAGAGTGTGACTTGAACCCTAATTCAGTCTGGTCATTTTTCGTGTAGTTTATCGTCCCATGCACCGAGGTACAGTGAAAAGCTTTTTTTCCATGCTATCCAGTCAGCAGAAAAATGATGCTTTTTGACAATCGAGCCGTCCACAGTGTACAGAGACATGACAAAGGGAATAACGTTTAGTGCAAGATAAAGTCCAGTAAAGTTCGATTGAAGATAGCCCGAGGGTTTCCAATGAGGCAGATGAGAGGTCAGGACTGCTCTCTAGTTGTAGATAGGATGGTTCAGTTGCCTGGTAACAGCTGGGAAGAAACTGTCCCTGAATCTGGAGGTGTGGGTTTTCACACTTCTGCCTGTACCTCTTGCCTGATGGGAGAGGGAGGAAGAGAGGCATTACTCTCCCAGGGAACTGAAGGGGACACTATACACTGGAATTTAGAAGGATGAGGGGGGATCTTATTGAAACATATAAGATAATTAGGGGATTGGACACATTAGAGGCAGATAACATGTTCCCAATGTTGGGGGAGTCCAGAACAAGGGGCCACAGTTTGAGAATAAGGGGTAGGCCATTTAGAACGGAGATGAGGAAGAACTTTTTCAGTCAGAGAGTGGTGAAGGTGTGGAATTCTCTGCCTCAGAGGGCAGTGGAGGCCAGTTCGTTGGATGCTTTCAAGAGAGAGCTGGATAGAGCTCTTAAGGATAGCGGAGTGAGGGGGTATGGGGAGAAGGCAGGAACGGGGTACTGATTGAGAGTGATCAGCCATGATCGCATTGAATGGCGGTGCTGGCTCGAAGGGCTGAATGGCCTACTCCTGCACCTATTGTCTATTGTCTATTGTCTATTGTCTATATGAAGACGGACAATGAATTCTCCCGTGCGCCTTGATAAACGTTTACCCTTCAAATAATATTTTTAGAAGCAATCAAGTCTTTGCAATTTGCCGGGTGTGAATTCCACGGCTAGACCACGTTACTTTAAGAGTCATGCAATGGCTGTAAAATGCTTCGGGACTCCCTGCGGTTATTAACAATGGTAGACAAACCAAGTTTTTTATTTAAACCTATAGCCAAAACATAAGCCATTGTCTTTGAGGCACTTAGGAGGGTGATGCAAGCATTATAAATATACTTTCTACTTTTAGCTTAACCATGACGACAGTATGTTACATTGCAAGCACTTGCGAGGTTATTTAATTTTCTTGTTCTCAGTAAATAGGTCATTTATTAAAGCATGTCACGGATTATTTAGGGATCCAGTTCTCTTCCATTAACAGATTTTGCAATGAATGAGACGGAAATCTAAATCTGGAAAAGCTGAACAGCTGAAGGCTAAAACCTCTCTGACAATAGAAAATTAATGCAAGTTGTCAAATGTGGAAAATAAGCTTTGATGATCGTATTCCATTCTAAAAACTCAGGATCAAAGGAGTTGAAACATTTAGCTTCACATTTAGGCTTACTGTGGTCACCAGTACTGAGGTACAATGCAAAGCTATGTTTTACATGCTATCCAGATATATCATGCGTAAATATAATCCAGTCAAACTCAAGAACAATAGGTAGATCAAAGGGCAAGATACAGAGTGCAGAATATGGTTCTCATCCTTGTGGCACGTCGGTTCGATAGTCAAAGTCCACAATGGGGTAAAAGTGAATCGGGCAGAACCCTAGCTTATGGAAAGACTGTTCAGAAGCCTGATAGCGGAGGAGAAGAAGCTATTCCCGAGTCTGGTGGTGCGTGCTTTCAATCTTCTGCACCTTTTGTCGGAAGGGAACAGGGAGAAGAAGGAATGACCAAGTCTTTGAATACATTGGCTGCTTTTCCGAGGGAGTGTGAAGTGTTGATGGAGTCAGTGGTGAGGAGTCTGGTGTGCGTGATGGATTGGACTACATCTACAACTCTCTGCAATTTGCAAAGTGTCCACAACATTGGAAATGAAATAGATTTCTCTATCACTGGAGAACATGGAAAGGTGATGTTTGATGTTTCAGGTTGGGGCCCTGGTGATCCTACCTCAGACTGAGGTGGTGGTGGGGGTGGAGGGGGGGAGGGGGGGGGTGGGGGGGGGGCGGTGTGGTGGGGAGGGGAGAAGCAAAGCTGTGAGAGAAGAGAGATAGGACAAAGCATGCCAGGTGATAGGTAGCGAGGGGTTTTGATAAGCAGACGGACAAAATAAAGGCCAGAGATTAAAACCGAAGGCATGAGACAAAGGATTGAAGAGCTGCGAATTGTGAAGCCAGAGGAAGGAATGTGGGTGGAGGGGAGGGGGAGGAGGGAAATTGGTGTGAGTCCAGCTGGGGTACAGGGGAGGGAGGGTATGGGGGGGAAAGAATGGGGAGGTGTGGGGTAGAAAGGGGTGGGGGAAGGGTGTGAATGGGTTACCTAAAATTGGCATCTGAATTGGAGAATACAATGTTCACACCATTGGGGACAATTTACAAATTTACCAGAGCCAATTAAGCTGCAAACCTGCACGTCTTTGGAATCGGGGAGAAAACGGAAGCACCCGGAGAAAACCCACGCGGTTACAGAGAGAACGTGCAAACTCTGTACAGACAGCGCATGTGGTCAGGGATGAACCCGGGTCTCTGGCGCGGTAAGGTGGCGATGGTACCGCTGTGCCGCCTGATTTAACATTACTCACCTTGTCTCTGGTATTGCCGAGGCTCGCAGAGGGAAGTGAGGAGGAATGTCTTTAGTCAGAGGGTGGTGAATCTGCAGCATTCACTGCCACAGAAGGCCATGGCAGCCAATGGATATTTTGTATGGCGGGGATTGACAGATCCTTGATTAGTGCGGGCGTCAGGGGTTATGGGGAGAAGGCAGGAGAATGGGGTTGAGAGGGGGAGATAGATCGGCCATGATTGAATGGTGCAGTAGACTTGATGGGCCGAATGGCCTAATTCTGTTCCCACAATGAATGTCCCAAAGTAGGGTTGGCCCTCTCTTCGAGGAGGGAATGCTGACCTGTAAAGATAGGCCGAATAACAACAACTCACAGGTATAGGTAATAAGTGAGTCCTTACCGAGTAAGACTGGAGTGATGGCAACGATGTTACAGCGCAGTGTATAGGTAATTCTGCTGGTGAGGTCTGGGCACGGTGGGGGGTCGAAGGGCACAAACACATAGAGGCCATAGAGGATCCATGGTATAAAGAGCAGAGCCACGAAGACGGAGGAGATGGCTTTAAGTTGCGGCGCAGAGCAGCAGGGGCAGCAGGGGCAGCATCTCCAGCCCCCGGGCCCCCCGGATCCTCCGGCCCCCGGCTCCTTCTGCGCCGACTCCCCAGAGGGGTCGCTGGAGATCAGGTCGATGGTCTCGGCGTCGGGCGAGGGGCCGAGCAGCGGCTGGTCCTCCGAAGCCTGGCTGGAGAATTTGTGGCTCTTCTCCGGGGCGTCAGCGTTCTCGGCCCCTGCCTTGGCGTTGAGCTTCGGGGGGACGGCTGGGGCTTGGCCTGGCAGCGGCGGCTCCGAGAGGCACGCCTTCTCAGCGGGCAGGCCGCACGTCTCCCTGGTGATGTCCACCGACACGTTGTCCGCGCGCTTGCGTTTCGCCTCGGTGTAGGGGAAGCTGTGATTCCTCACCAGCTCTGCCTTGATCAGGCTCAAGCGGCCATCGCCCGGCACACTCTGCTGCTTGATAACCGTCTGGTGGGCCTCGTGGAACTGAAGCCTATTGCCCTTTGGAGCTGGGTCAGTTGGGTGGTCGACGTTTTCATCAGATAGCGAGTGCAGCTCTTCCACGGATGACTCGGGGCTGTCGGAGATGGGCGCCAGCGTGATCTGGGTGTCCAGGTCCAAGAACGGAGAGAAAGAGAGGCGGCTGGGATCAATGTCCTGCAGCTGGTTAATGATGTCCGTGATCGACTCCTTCACACTGTCAAACTCCTTCAGCTCATGACTACTGGCCGGCTGTCTCGGGGAAGTCATTCTTCAGAGGTAACCCCTGGAAACATATGGAAGTTATCAATGGCAGCGTGGAAAAAATGGACTCATTTCTATTTGGTTGCAAATGTATGCGTCTCACGTTACAGTTCAAAACACAAATTGCTCGAGGAACTGGAGACGTCTGTACACTGTGGACAGCTTGATTGTAATCATCTATAGCCTTTCTGCTGGGTGATTTGTCTTTCTCTCCTAAGCCCATTCTCCTGCTTTCTCCCCACAACCCCTGACTGAATAGCATGGAACAAAAAAAGCTTTTCACTGTACCTCGGTACACATGACAATAAACTAAACCAACTAACTCAACAGGTCATACTTAGTTTTGCTTAGTTTAGAGATACAGTGTGGAAACAGGCCCTTCAGCCCACCGAGTCCGTGCCGACCAGCGATCCTCCGTACACTAGTTCTATCCTACACACCAGGGCCGATTTACAGAAGGCAATTAACCTACAAACCTGAGGTAGACACAAGATGCTGGAGTAACTCAGTGGGTCAGGCAGCATCTCGGGAGAGAAGGAATGGGTGACGTCTCGGGTTGAGACCCTTCTTCAAACTCTGAGCCTCCTTCAGAGTCTGAAGAAGGGTCTCGACCCAAACGTCACCCATTCCTTGTCTCCTGAGATGCTGTCTGACCCACTGAGTTACTCCAGCATTTTGCATCTACCTTCAATTGAAACCAGCGTCTGCAGTTTTTTTCCCTACGCAACCTACAAATCTGCACCTCTTCGGAATGTGGGAGGAAACCAGAGCACCCGAAGGAATCTCACGCGGTCGCAGGAGGAACGTGCAAACTCCGTACAGACAGCACCTGTGGTTAGGATCGAACCTGAGTCTCTGGCGCTGTAAGGCAGCAACTCTATCACTGCGCCACCGTGCTGCCCCCTTTGTCTGTTCCCGCAGGGTGACCCGAAATATCGCCTGTCCATTTGTGCCGCAGATCTGGGTGGCACAGCAGTGCAGTTTCCTGCATCTATACCTTGTAAGTGAGATGTGTACCATCTACCCATCTGCCGGACACGGAATCAAAACAAATGTAACCATGTTAGGGTGACACGGTGGCGCAGCGGTGGAGTTGCTGCCTTACAGCGCCAGAGAACCAGGTTCGATCCAGACTACGGACTCTGTCCGTACGGAGTTTGTACGTTCTCCCGGTGACCGCGTGCGTTTCCGCCCGGGTGCTCCGGTTTCCTCCCACATTCCAAAGACGTGCGGGTTTGTAGGTTAATTTGGCTTCGGTAAAAATTGTAAATTGTCCCTAGTGTGAAGGATGGTGCTCGAGTGTGGGGATCGCAGGTCGGCACGGAATCGATGGGCCGAAGGGCCTGTTCCCTTGCTGTATTTTGAAACCAAACTAAACATATGGTGCTACGGAAGCAGATTTATGCTTTCAAATATCAGCCTCTCCTCCGTAATGGCCTTAATGGCACCTCATGGTTTTGGAACAAATAGAAATAGAAGCTGAGGTTGATGCCAGGCAGGATGGTACCAGCTTACTGGAGTTTGTATCGTGGAGGCAGCAGTCTTAAATAACAGCGCTGTGGGGAATAAAATGGCAATATCCTCAGCAAAGAAGACAAACGATGCTGAACTGCAAGCACTTTCCCCCCTGTTCTGACTTCCCACATTTAAATCACTTTAAACTATTCTCTCTCCATTGGGGATATCACTTGCAGCCTTGCATGCAGCTCACAGCTCAGGCCTTCTGTGCCGGTGTGCATTTCTGACACTGCCCGCTCTGTCCTTCACCTACCAAGCAGGGCACACATGCTGCTCTTAGATCTCGCAGTTAAAGTGTCAGCTTCGGGCAAAGGTTAGGATGCGGGGATCCGTGATCAAAAGGAACTGGCTGGCCATTGCACATCTGCGCATCTACTTTTCTGCGTGCAGCTTCTGAAGCTCTCTCTGCGTCAGAGGGGCCCCATGCATTTCACAGCACACGGGGTATGGTTGCAGCGCGCTCCTGGGGAGAGGTTGCCATGGCGCCGTATGTAGCCGCACTGATCTGCCGACACTCAGCGGGAAGGAGAACGTGCCTCTACTCAGATCCCCTGCCCCAGACAGTTTCCCCTTCACATCAGGAGAGTGTTGGCTTCCTCTTCTTTGATTGTAGATTATTTATAGCAGTTACGGCCAAAACCCTAATCGACCCTGAACAGATTGGCTTGCTGAACCTTTCTGGAGCGTAGTTAAAAGTCAATCGCAACCTCGTGTCTGGAGCCACACAAAGGGATGACTTCCTTCCCTCGTGGACCACCATAAGATGGAGATGTGTGCAGGACGGAACTGCAGATGCTGGTTTAAACCGAAGATAGACACTAAAAGCTGGAGTAGCTCAGCGGGACAGGCAGCACCTCTGGAGAAAAAGAATAGGCGATGTTTTGGGGTCGAGACCCTTCGGACTGCGAGTCAGGGGAGAGGTCAAAGAGAGATATAGACGGTGGTATCGAACAAATGAATGAAAGAATGAAAGATATTACAAAAAGCAATTCGGTCCGCAAGGTTTGGTGCTGGGACCCCAGCTATTTACGATATACATTAATGACTTAGACGAAGGGATTAAAAGTACCATTAGCAAATTTGCAGATGATACTAAGCTGGGGGGTAGTGTGAATTGTGAGGAAGATGCAATAAGGCTGCAGGGTGACTTGGACAGGTTGTGTGAGTGGGCGGATACATGGCAGATGCAGTTTAATGTAGATAAGTGTGAGGTTATTCACTTTGGAAGTAAGAATAGAAAGGCAGATTATTATCTGAATGGTGTCAAGTTAGGAGGAGGGGGAGTTCAACGAGATCTGGGTGTCCTAGTGCATCAGTCAATGAAAGGAAGCATACAGGTACAGCAGGCAGTGAAGAAAGCCAATGGAATGTTGGCCTTCATAACAAGAGGAGTTGAGTATAGGAGCAAAGAGGTCCTTCTACAGTTGTACCGGGCCCTGGTGAGACCGCACCTGGAGTACTGTGTGCAGTTTTGGTCTCCAAATTTGAGGAAGGATATTCTTGCTATGGAGGGCGTGCAGCGTAGGTTCACTAGGTTAATTCCCGGAATGGCGGGACTGTCGTATGTTGAAAGGCTGGAGCGATTGGGCTTGTATACACTGGAATTTAGAAGGATGAGGGGGGATCTTATTGAAACATATAAGATACTTAGGGGATTGGACACATTAGAGGCAGGAAACATGTTCCCAATGTTGGGGGAGTCCAGAACAAGGGGCCACAGTTTAAGAATAAGGGGTAGGCCATTTAGAACGGAGATGAGGAAGAACTTTTTCAGTCAGAGAGTGGTGAAGGTGTGGAATTCTCTGCCTCAGAAGGCAGTGGAGGCCAGTTCGTTGGATGCTTTCAAGAGAGAGCTGGATAGAGCTCTTAAGGATAGCGGAGTGAGGGGGTATGGGGAGAAGGCAGGAACGGGGTACTGATTGAGAGTGATCAGCCATGATCGCATTGAATGGTGGTGCTGGCTCGAAGGGCTGAATGGCCTACTCCTGCACCTATTGTCTATTGTCTATTGTCTATAATTTTACTCCGCCATTCAATCGTGGGTGATTTATCTCTCTCTCCTAAGCCCATTCTCCTGCTTTCTCCCCACAACCCCTGACACCCATTCCAACCAAGAATCTATCCATCTCTGCCTTAAAAATACCCATTGACTTGGCCTCCTCAGCCTTCTGTGGCAATGAGTTCCACAGGTTCACCACCCTCTGACTACAGAAATTCCTCCTCATCTTCCTAAAGGAACGTCCTTTGATTCTGTGGCCGTGACCTCTGGTCCTAGACTCTCACGCTAGTGGAAACATTCTCTTCACAGCCACTCTACCCAGGCCTTTCACTATTCAGCTAGTCACTACCCAATATACCGTTGGCTGTGGGCTAGGTTATGCAAACAGTGAAACTCAACAGGACGACAATGAAGCTAGTATGGTGATTAGGGTAGGGGGAGGGATGGAGTGAGAGGTGATGCAAGGGTTACTTGACGTGTATTTTAAACTAATACTGGCATTTAATTACAAATGTATTTAATGACTTGAGTTTAAACCATCAGCTGCCAGGCTCGGATTTGAACTTATTTCCCCAGTTCTACGGTCCAGGTAAGAATAACAGATTTCCCTTCCAGAGCGCACATTAGTGAGCCAGATGGATTATTAAACCACAGTCTCGTGGATTAATGATCACCATTACTAATGCTTACATTTTATTCTCATTTGTTTGATCGCTTGCATTTAAACTCGCCAGCTGCCTTGACGGGATTCAAAATGCTTGTTTCCACATTAACAGTCTAAGCTTTGAGTGAGTGGCCCGATAATTTAACCACTGTGCTACCTGACCTCAGGCACAACGGTCCTGTAATGCTGGCTGATCTCTTGAGGGCAGGGGAACAGCGCTGAAATGTTAATGCAGAAACAACGAAATCCAGATAGACTCAAAATGCTGGAGTAAATCAGCGGGTCGGGCAGCATCTCTGGAGAAACGGAATAGGTGACGTTCCAGGGTCTACCTGAACTGTCACCCATTCCTTCTCTCCAGTGATGCTGCCTGACCCACTGATTTACTCCAGCATTTTGTGTCTATCTTTGTGTAAACCAGCATCTGCAGCTCCTTCTTACACAAGGAACTGCAGATGCTGGTTTGGAAAGAAAAGGACACAAAGTGCTGGAGTAGTTTAGTTTGGTTTAGTTTATTGTCACGTGTACCGAGGTACAGTGAAAAGCTTTTGTTGCGTGCTAACCAGTCGGCAGAAAGACTACACACGATTACAGTTGAGCCGTCCACAGTGTACACACACTCATGATTAAGGGAATAACGTGAATAAGTGTAAGATAAAGTTGAGTAAATTCCGATCAAATATAGTCCGAGAGTCTCCAATGAGGTAGAGTTCAGCACTGCTCTCTGGTTGGGTAGGATGGTTCAGTTGCCTGAGAACAGCTGGGAAGAAACTGCCCCTTAACCTGGAGGTGTGCGTTTTTGCATTTCTGTACCTTTTGCCTGATGGGAGAGGGGAGAAGAGGGAGTGGCCAGGGTGCGACTCGTCCTTGATTATGCTGCTGGCCTTGCCAAGGCAGCGTGAGGTATAAATGGAGTCAATGGAAGGGAAGTTAGTTTTGTGTGATGGTCTGGGCCAGGGTAACTCTGTGGGTCAGGCACATCACTGGAGAACATGGAATAGATGAGATAACCTTTTGGGTTGGGACCCTTCTTTGGACTGACATTACATTACACATGAGCAAGCACAGGTCCTGTGTGAAGAACTCCTTACGGAAGGGAACGATGATGTTGGCTTGGGAGATGCCGTAGAGAGAAAAGGTCTGTTCCTATATCAGATATCCAAATATAAGATGTTTTTTAAAGAAGTAGGAACACATAACTGCAAATGCTGGTTTATTCAAAACATAGATGCAAAGTGCTGGAATAACTCAACGGGTCAGGCAGCATCTGTAGAGACAAAGGGTGGGTGGTGTTTTGGGTTGGGACCCCTCTACAGACTGCCTTTTACTTTATTTATCTACCTGCTCCCCAAAATCCTCAAACAAACAATCTGAAGAAGGGTCCTGATCCGAAATCTCACCCATCCTTTATCTCCAGAGATGCTACCTGACCTTCTGAGTTACTCCAGCATTTTGTGTCCATCATGTTAAAAACGATGTTCATTAAATTATGGATATTGCTCCCACCTGAGCTGTCATTGGAATGATGGGGCATCTCAGGCAGCAGTTAAAGTGTTTACCAGATTAAGAGTCTGGATTATGACTTGGATGAAGGGATTCATTAGCAAATTTGCAGATGATACAAAGCTGGGTGGTAGTGTGAACTGTGAGGTAGATGCTATGAGATTGCAGGGTGACTTGGACAGGTTGTGTGAGTGGGCGGATGCATGGCAGATGCAGTTTAATGTGGATAAGTGTGAGGTTATCCACTTTGGTGGTAAGAATAGGAAGGCAGAGTATTACCTGAATGGTGTCAAGTTAGGAAACGAGATCTGGGTGTCCTAGTGCATCAGTCACTGAAAGGAAGCATGCAGGTACAGCAGGCAGTGAAGAAAGCCAATGGAATGTTGGCCTTCATAACAAGAAGAGTTGAGTGTAGGAGCAAAGAGGTCCTTCTGCAGTTGTACAGGGCCCTAGTGAGACCGCACCTGGAGTACTGTGTGCAGTTTTGGTCTCCAAATTTGAGGAAGGATATTCTTGCTATTGAGGGCGTGCAGCGTAGGTTTATTAGGTTAATTCCCGGGATGGCGGGAGTGTCATATGTTGAAAGACTGGAGCGACTAGGCTTGTATACACTGGAATTTAGAAGGATGAGAGGGGATCTTATCGAAACGTATAAGATTATTAAGGGGTTGGACATGTTAGAGGCAGGAAACATGTTCCCAATGTTGGGGGATTCCAGAACAAGGGGCCACAGTTTAAGAATAAGGGGTAGGCCATTTAGAACGGAGATGAGGAAAAACTTCTTCAGTCAGAGAGTTGTGAATCTGTGGAATTCTCTGCCTCAGAAGGCAGTGGAGGCCAATTCTCTGAATGCATTCAAGAGAGAGCTAGATAGAGTTCTTAAGGATAGCGGAGTCAGGAGGTATGGGGAGAAGGCAGGAACGGGGTACTGATTGTGAATGATCAGCCATGATCACATTGAATGGCGGTGCTGGCTCGAAGGGCCGAATGGCCTACTCCTGCACCTATTGTCTATTGTCTATAAGAGTCACTTCGATGTGCCAGGCCAGGTAAGGATGAAAGTTTTAGCCACATTAGAAAACCCACGGCAAGATAATAACCCAGGCTGCTGATACGAACTTTTATTTTCCAAAAAATAAAAAGCTTTTAATTTACTAACAGAATTTAAGGTCACCGGTTCATGAATGCGGCTATTCCGACTTGAGTCAACATGGCGGCACGATGGTGCAGCTGGTAGAGCTGCTGCCTCGCAGCGCTAGATTCCCGGGTTCAATCCTCACCTCGGGCACTGTCTGTGTGAAGTTTGCACGTTCCACCTGTGACCACGTGGAAACATGCCCTTTGGGCTACCGAGTCCGTGCTGACCAACATTTATCCATACACTAGTTCTATCCTACACACCAGAGACAACTTACAGAAGCCAATAAGCCTAAAAACCCGCATGTCTTTGGAATGTGGGAGGAAACCGGAGAGCCCGGAAAAAAACCCACCCGGTCATAGGGAGGACGTACAAACCCCATAAAGACAGCACCCATAGTCAGGATTGAACCCGGGTCTCTGGCACTGTAAGGCAGCAACTCTACCGCTGTGCCACCGTGCCACCCTGTGTTGTTAGGTCATGAGTTCCAGACTCCCACCTCAGTTAGTATGAAATGGTTTCTCTGCAAACCACCTCTAATAATTCTAACACTTCGATTAAAACCAGGCATCTCAACTTTTGGCTTCTCTGCTGAGGAATAGTGGTCCTCTCTGTTCATCAGATCAGGTGCTCAATACATCTGAGTTCCACAGTGGTCTCTGGGGTTTATATTGGTGTCAGTGAATCATCTTTTTATTTGTGCTTGACCTATTTAATATTTGTTTTCTTTTGTTCCTCCTCTCTAAACCTTATTTTTTTTTGTTGGTAGGAGAAATTCTGTAGCCTCAGAGTAAAAGGGCGCTCTTTTAAAAAGGAGGTGAGGAAGAACTTCTTTAATCAGAGGGTAGGAAAATAACTGCAGATGCTGGTGCAAATCGAAGGTATCACAAAATGCTGGAGTAACTCAGCAGGTCAGGCAGCATCTCAGGAGAGAAGGAATGGGTGACGTTTCGGGTCGAGACCCTTCTTCAGACCTCAGTCTGAAGAAGGGTCTCGACCCGAAACGTCACCCATTCCTTCTCCCCTGAGATGCTGCCTGGCCTGCTGAGTTACTCCAGCATTTTGTGATACCTTCGATTAATCGGAGGGTAGTTCATCTGTGGAACTCATTGCCACGGAGGGCTGTGGAGACCGAGCCAGTGGATATTTTTTAAAGCTGAGATAGACAAGTTCTTGATTAGAACGGGTGTCAAGGTTATGGGGAGAAGGCAGGAAAACGGGATTAGGTGGCAGAGATCAGCCATGAATGAATGGCGGAGTAGACTCGATGGGCCGAATGGCCTAATTCTACTCCTATAACTTGTAAACCTGCGGACTTGTGAAATCCAACGGCCAGCGAGTTGGGACCCTCCAAAGGGTTCTGGTCAAAATGTTTGCAACCTTGTCATGGATATTTGGCTCTCTTGAGTCAGATTTTGAGAGATCGTGACATGGTTCTGCTGCTGAGGTCAAATAAAACAAAGAAACGCCTGTGCATTCCAAGCAGGGAAGAGGACGACCTTTTTGTAGTTTTATTCGTCCATTAAACCAGGAACCAGCTGCTGTTTCAGGCCTGAATAACTTGGGGAATTCTTTGCTTAACACTCCGTGGGATGGTGCTTTGCCCATGTTGAATAGAAGTCTGTAAATCTGCCTGAGACTCAGCAGCTCGAGCTCAATATAAGCTGTTCTACAGGATCTAGTATTTGATTTCAGGATATTGACCATGTCTTAGAATAGGTGTGTTTTTTTTTGTTGTTAGAGAGCAAGGTGTAATTTTATTTGCCTTTCACGTGGAAACCTTTGGAACCACGCCGAATGTGGGGGTGGGAATGTACCAAGGTGGCCAGGATGTGAAAAAGCACACGGGCTGGGAAAGCCACGAGATTGGGATTGTTTACACGAGAGAATGTTAAGAAGAAAGATAATGGGGCGAGGGGATTTAATGCAGTGAATAAATAAAGAACATTTCTGCTGGAAGGGTGCCAGTGAGAATGGGTTATAAAGTTAAGATTGTCGCTAAGGGATTGAGGACAGAGCACTGAGAGTTGGAATACATTCCCCAGATTGTGACTGGGGTGTGAAAACGTTGCATCTTTTGACGGAAATGTGGGTGAATGTCCACTGTAAACGGTAAACGTTCAGTTCAAATTAAAGAAAGAATATTAGATTTATATCTCAGAGACCTTTTATTGACTCCATCTACATCTCACGCTGCCTCAGCAAGACCACCAGCATAATCAAGGACCAGTCTCACCCCGGCCACTCTCTCTTCACGCATCTCCCCATCAGGCAAGAGCTACAGAAGTTTGCAAATGCATTCCTCCAGATTCAGCGACAGATTCGTTCCAGCGGTTAGCTGCATTCTCACCAGCTAGAGAGCAGTCCTGACCTCCCATCTCCCTCATTGGAGGTTTCAAACTATTTTTAATCTTTATCTTGCACTAACATTATCTGTGCACGGTGGACAACTCGATTGTAATCATGTATAGTCTTTTCACTGACTACAAAAAGTCCAGGCAACAAAAAGGTTTTTTTACTGAACTTTGGTACACGTGACAACAATTAACTAATAAATAAATAAATAAACAAACAGGGTCTATGGAACGAGCTGCCGGAGGAGGTATTTGAAGCAGGTACAATAACAACATTTAAAAGAGACTTGGACGGGTACATGGATAGGAACTCATAACGTCACCCATCCATGTTCTCCAGAGATGCTGCCTGACCCACTGAGTTACTTCAGCACTTTCTCTACTTTTTAGAGGGATATGGGTCAAACGCTGGCAAATGGGACTCACATAAGTCCTCTTAGTCTGTTGGGAAACAAGGAGCTGCAGATGCTGGTTTACACAAAATAAACCAAAGTGCTGGAGTAACTCTGTGGGCCAGGTACCAGGGTCTCGACCCATAACGTCTCCTATCCATGTTCTCCTGAGATGCTGCCTGACCCGCTGAGTTACGTCAGCACTTTGTGTTCTTTTGCATTAATGTAAGGCCTTTGATTGCTGCTTTTGGCAGCAGCGGTTCCATAAACCACTTGCTTGTGGGGCGGTGCAGTGATACAGCGGTGGAGTTGCTGCCTTACAGGCCAGAGACCCGGGTTCGATCCTGACTACAGGTGCTGTCTGTACGGAGTATTTCCGTTCTCCCTGTGACCGCGTGGGCTTTCTCTGCGTGCGCCGGTCTGCTCCCAGACTCCAAAGACTTTGGTGGATTTGTAATTTGTCCTTAATGTGGAAGAAAGAACTGCAGATTCTGGCTTAAATCGAAGGTAGACACAAAGTGCTGGAGTAACTCAGTGGGACAGGCAGCATCTCTGGAGAGAAGGAATGGGGGACATTTCGGGTCTGAAGAAGGGTCTCGTCCCGAAACGTCACCCATTCCTTCTCTCCAGAGATGCTGCCTGTCCCGCTGAGTTACTCCAACATTTTGTGTCTACTGGTAATTTGTCCTCGTATGTGGGATAGTGCTGTTGTATGGGTGATCGCTGGTCGGCATGGACTCGGTGGGCCAGAGGGTCAGTTTCCGCACTGTGTCTCTAAAGTCTCGTCTAAAAGAAAGGGATGGATCAAAGGAAAGGCTATTAAACACAGCATCCCATGTCCAGCCACATTCCACTGTTGACCGCCTGTGTTGTACGGTTTATTGCAAGGATTCCAGAGAAAGTAGAGGTCAGCACAGGTTAGGAATTCCATTCCATTTGGTTGGTGTTAGCTGGATGACACAATGGCACAGCTGGTGGAGTTGCTGCCTCACAGCATCAGAGACCCAGGTTCAATCCTGACCTCGGGTGCTGACTGTGTGGGGTTTTTAACGGTCTCTTTATGATCACGTGGGTTTCCTCTGGGAGCTCTGGTTTCCTCTCACATCCCAAAGATTTGCAAGTTTGTAGGTTAATTGGGTACTCTAAATTAATTGCCCCTAGTGTGTGTTGTGTGGCTGTGAATGACATAGAAATACTGTGAATGGGTGATTCTGTTTCTGTGTTATAGCTTCCAAACGATCAATTATGAGCTAGCTACTTGGTTACAATGAAATTGCAGCTTTAAGTGATCATTATAGCTGGCCTCTCTTAATAATGAATATTAGAGAGGGCAGCTATATTACCCCTCATGCATGCACGCACACACACATATGAGGAACTGCAGATGCTGGTTTACACCGAAGATAGACACAAAATGCTGGAGTAACTCAGCGGGTCAGGCAGCATCCTGAGAAAAGGAATGGGTGACGTTGCTGGTCGAGACCCTTCTCTCCCTCTCACCACTTCTCTTTGATCATTTAAGGTACAACTGGCTGGATTGTGGAAGATGCAAAAAGCTTTAGGGGGGATATAGACAGGTTAAATGTGTGTGCAAGGATAATGCCTTCAGGGTCTGCATGCATACAGTATACATACACACACACTTATATATACGTTTGTACACACACATTTATAAATATACGTTTGTACACACATACATAAATATACATTTGTACACACATATATATACATGCACACATATATATACATATTTACACACATATACACACAAAT
The DNA here is from genome assembly GCF_053455715.1 of Rhinoraja longicauda. Taxonomy (NCBI): domain Eukaryota; kingdom Metazoa; phylum Chordata; class Chondrichthyes; order Rajiformes; family Arhynchobatidae; genus Rhinoraja; species Rhinoraja longicauda. Next base: position 5,055,931 of record NC_135980.1, read on the forward strand.
ATGTTAATATATGTTTGTGATTATATGTATATATGTGTATGTGTGTATGTGTATATATGTGTATGCACACACACACACACACACACACACACATATATATATATTTAAAAAAAAATATATATAGACATACACATATATACATATGTACACACGCACATATAACATCATATACACATACACACATATCATATGTGTGTTTGTGTATATATATATATATATATATATATATAAACATGCACACAAACAGAAACACATACATACGGCATATTTCTTTGGTATCACAAAATGCTGGAATAACTCTTTGTGTGTTATCGTGTTAAACTGCAGCTAGATAGATAGATACATAGACAATAATTGCAGGAGTAGGCCATTCGGCCCTTCGAGCCAGCATTCAATGTGATCATCCACAATCAGTATCCCGTTCCTGCCTTCTCCCCATATCCCTTGATTCCGCTAGCCCTAAGATCTTTATCTAACTCTCTTTTGAATGCATCCATTGAATCGGCCTCCACTGCCTTCTGAGGCAGAGAATTCCACAAATTCACAACTCTGTGTGAAAAAGTTTTTCCTCATCTCAGTTCTAAATGGCCTACCCCGTATTCCTAAACTGTGGCCCCTGGTTCTGGGCTCCCCCAACATCGGGAACATGTTTCCTGCATCGAGCAGGTCCAATCCCTTAATAATTTAAAATGTTTCTGTAAGATCCCCTCTCATCCTTCTAAATTCCAGTGAATACAAGCCCAGTCGCTCCATTCTTTCATCATATGACAGTCCCGCCATCCCGGGAATTAACCTAGTGAACCTACGCTGCACTCCCTCAATAGCAAGAATGTCCTTCCTCAAATTTGGAGACCAAACCTGCACACAGGTCTGGTTTCACCAGGGCCCTGTACAACTGCAGAAGGACCTCTTTGCTCCTATACTCAACTCCTCTCGTTATGAAAGCCAACACGCCATTGGCTTTCTTCACTGCCTGTTGTACCTACATGCTTAATTTCAGTGACTGATGCACAAAGACACTCAGGTCTCGTTGTACTTCCCTTTTTCCTAACCTGACACAATTCAGATAATAATCTGCCTTCCCATTCTTGCAACCAAAGTGGATAACCTCACATTTATCCACATTATACTGCATCTGCCCACTCACTCAACCTGTCCAAGTCACCCTTCATCGTCGTAGCATCCTCTTCACAGTTCACACTGCCACCCAGCTGAGTGTCATCTGCAAATTTGCTAATGTTACTTTTAATTCCTTCATTTAAATCATTAATATATATTGTAAATAGCTGTGGTCCCAGCCTTGCGGCACCCCACTAGTCACTGGCTGCCATTCTGAAAGGGACCCGTTAATCCCCACTCTTTGTTTCCTGTCTGCCAACCAATTTTCTATCCATGTCAATACACTACCCCCAATACCATGAGCTCTAATTTTTCCCACTAATCTCCCGTGTGGGATCTTATCAAAGGCTTTCTGAAAGTCCAGGTACACTACATCCACTAGCTCTCCCTTGTCCATTTTTCGTTACATCCTCAAAAATTTCCAGAAGACTTGTCAAGCATGATTTCCCCTTTCGTAAATCCATGCTGACTTGGACCAATCTTTGATAATCAACTCCAGCATCTTCCCCACCACTGATGTCAGGCTAACTGGTCTATAATTCCCTGTTTGCTCTCTCCCTCCTTTCTTGAAAAGTGGGGTAACATTAGCTACCCTCCAATCCCCAGGAACTGATCCAGTATCTATAGAACATTGGAAAATGATCACCAATGCGTCCACGATTTCTAGAGCCACCTCCTTAAGTACCCTGGGATGCAGACCATCAGGCCCTGGGGATTTATCAACCTTCAGTCCCATCAGTCTATCCAACACCATTTCCTGACTAATGTGAATTTCCTTCAGTTCCTCCATCACCCTAAGTCCTTTGTCCCCTAGTACATCTGGGGGATTGTTTGTGCCTTCCTTAGTGAAGACAGAACCAAAGTACCTGTTCAACTCATTTGCCATTTCCTTGTTCCTCATAATAAATTCACCTGTTTCTGTCTTCAAGGGACCCACATTTGTCTTAACCAATTAGCAAAAAATTATTTGTTCTGTTGCCTGTACATGACAATTAAATACTCTCGACTTGGCCCTTAAAATCTGAGCCAAAGCACAAAGACAACTCACCATGAGCGATAGCATTGAATAACATTAATGTTGCCCTGAGTGCGAGTATCAGCTTTCATTATGTAAAATGTTTAATGCATTAAGCAGCCCTAAATTGTCCCATGGGAGTGAATAAAGAGATGGTACAGCTTGATTTTCAGCAACCCCTAACCCAGTCTAGAATGGGAATTCATAACCAGAAGAAGCTTTGGAGAAGTCATGAAATCTATTTCTTTTATTGAAAAATCCAACGCTGCCTAAATGATGATCATGAGAGACAGGATATAAATTGCTAGTAAAGTCAACAAGGGATAACGTTGTTTCGAAGAGAACCACTGCCTTGCAACTGGGCGGCATGGCGGCGCAGTGGAATAGTTGTTGTCTTACAGCGCTTTCAGCGCCAGAGAAGCGGGTTCGACCCCGACTACAGGTGTTGTCTGTGACCACGTGGACTTTCTCAGAGATCTTTGGTTTCCTCCCACACTCCAAAGATGTACAAGTTAGTAGGTTAATTGGCTCGGTATACATGGAAATTGTCCCGACCATGTGTAGGGTGGTGTTAATGTTTGGGGATCGCTGGTTGGTTGAAGGGCCTGTTTCCGCGCTGTATCTCTACACTAAACTAAACTAAACTGGGGACTCCAGTGAGTATTTGAAAAGGTGAAAGGCGAACTAATTTGACCCATGTTGATAGCGTCAGCTACTGCAGGGATCGTGCTGCATTTACACAGCACCGAGCCTTTGTGCGTGGAAGGTTTCATTGTGGGGTGTCTGGATAAGGACTGCACACTGTAACAGCACAAGGTAACACTGGCACGCAACCAGCCTCCAAAGCTGAAAGGAAACCAGGTCTCTTTGGGTAACGGCATGAAACCGTTCTCCCTTCTCACGAAAAAACTTTCCTTTGTTTGCTGTTTATTCAGCACAAGAATGCCGTGGAAAAAAAACCATCTACAGGAAAAATTAAAAAATGGATCAGTGGAAATTGACTGTTGAACTGCTGCCCACACACGCGGCAGAGATTGGACTCGGCCATTTGGTCGACAGCTTTGAGGCATGAATGGAGACTTGTTCACATATTGTGTGTCTGATCTGTAGTGCCTGGCCCCCGGGCCAGTACACTTGTGTAGTGCTAGTGTTCTCTGCTCCTCCACCATGGCAGTCACACACTGACAATCCCCACACAGCTCACGCGAGGCGTATTCTAAGCACGGCCCAATGCTTATATGGGATAGCCTTCACTTCACACGACAAAGAAAACATCTTGGAACACAGAAAGCACAGCGCAAGAACAGGCCCTTCGTTCCACAATGCCTGTGCCGCATATGATGCCAAGATAAACTAATCTCCTGTGCAGCACATATTCATTCCCCTCCATATCCATGCGGCAATCCACAAAACCCCTTAAATGCCATTATCGTATCTGTCTTCACCACCATCCCTGGCAGCACTAACCAGACACCCGTCACTCTCAGTGTAATAGACTTACCCAGGCAACTCTTTTAAACTTTGCCCCTCTCACCTTCAAGTATGTCTTCTGATCTTTGACATTTCCAACCTGGGCAAATGGTTCTGACTGTCTACCCAATCTATGCCTCTCATAACTGTATATATTTCTATCAGGTCCTCAATCTCTAACGTTCTAGAGAATACAATCTAAGTTTGGTATTTGCGTTAGATTGCTGCTATCGTTATGATAGGCAGTCAAATAGACCTCATCTATTTCTCACTCGACTAGAAATTTAAAATGACACTTATTATTACCCAGTAATGCACAGTCATCTTGCATTTACCCCAAATCATCAACTATCCTCACATAAATATTATCTTCACCATCTGAAATATTCCAGTTCCCTCCACACTTACCTCCCCATTTCTCTCCTCTGCAATCTTAAGGCCTTCAAACTTGTGTTTCTGTGTCCAATAAGAGTCATAGAGTTGTACAGAGCAGAAACAGATCCATTGCCCAACTTGGCCATGCTGAACAAGTTGACCCGTCTAATCTGGTCTCAATTGCCTGCGTTCAGCCCATTTCCTGCCAAACCTTTCCTATCCATGTACCTGTCCACATGTCTTTGACAGGTTGTTACTGTTATTGACTTGACTACCTCCTCCAGCATCTCATGAGATGAATGGATAGGGTGAGTGCACAAAGTATTTCCCCTGGGGTAGAGAATGGTGTGTTTGGTGGGGTGGTGCAGAGAGCCTGACAGCATACCCACCCCCTCAAAAACCAATGCACTGTGTAATCCTAAATTATGAACTCAGGTGTTGGACAATGATCTGGATGTGGATAAGTGTGAGGTTATCCACTTTGGTGGTAAGAATAAGAAGGCAGATTATTATCTGAATGGTGTCAAGTTAGGAAAAGGGGACGTACAACGAGATCTGGGTGTCCTAGTGCATCAGTCACTGAAAGGAAGCATGCAGGTACAGCAGGCAGTGAAGAAAGCCAATGGAATGTTGGCCTTCATAACAAGAGGAGTTGAGTGTAGGAGCAAAGAGGTCCTTCTGCAGTTGTACAGGGCCCTAGTGAGACCGCACCTGGAGTACTGTTTGCAGTTTTGGTCTCCAAATTTGAGGAAGGATATTCTTGCTATTGAGGGCGTGCAGCGTAGGTTTACTAGGTTAATTCCTGGAATGGCGGGACAGTCGTATGTTGAAAGACTGGAGTGGCTAGGCTTGTATACACTGGAATTTAGAAGGATGAGAGGAGATCTTATTGAAACATATAAGATTATTAAGGGGTTGGACACGTTAGAGGCAGGAAACATGTTCCCAATGTTGGGGGAGTCCAGAACAAGGGGCCACAGTTTAAGAATAAGGGGCAGGCCATTTAGAACGGAGATGAGGAAGACCTTTTTCAGTCAGAGAGTTGTGAATTTGTGGAATTCTCTGCCTCAGAAGGCAGTGGAGGCCAATTCTCTGAATGCATTCAAGAGAGAGCTAGATAGAGCTCGTAAGGATAGCGGAGTCAGGGGGTATGGGGAGAAGGCAGGAACGGGGTACTGATTGAGAATGATCAGCCATGATCACATTGAATGGTGGTGCTGGCTCGAAGGGCCGAATGGCCTCCTCCTGCACCTATATTCTATCTGCAAACAAAGAGGAACGCAGTAGCAAAATGGATGCAATAATTCTAATTTTAGCCATATTAGTTTGTTGGAGTGATTTTAGTTTATTTTCAGTGAACTATATAAATAGGAGATGGACACGCTGTGCTAGAGTAACTCAGCGTGTCAGACATCGCTGTAGAATGTGGATTGGTGACGCTTCAGGTTGAGTCCCTTCCTCAGACCCCCAAATTGCTGCTTGACGCGCTGCGTGACTCCAGCATTTTGTGTCTTTCTTTGTTGTAAACCAGCATCTGCTACTTAACTCTGTTCATCTTGTGCTTTTCAGATTCGACCCAAAATGTCACCCATCCTTTTTCTCCAGAGATGCTGCCTGACCCGCTGGGTTTCTCCAGAGATGCTGCCTGACCCGCTGAGTTTCTCCAGAGATGCTGCCTGACCCGCTGAGTTTCTCCAGCACTTTAGCTGCCAGAGGAGGTAGCTGAGGCAGGCAAATGTCGGAGACATTTGAACGGGTACATGGATTGGGTAGGTTTAGAAGGATGTGGGCCAATCTACTGGGGATGGTGCGTGTTGGTCGGCGGGGGCAAGTTGGGCTGAAGGCCCGTTTCCATGCTGTATGACTCTATGACACTTTGTGTCTATCTTTGTTATAAACCAGCATCTGCTGGTTATTGTTTCCATAAACCCAGGAGAGTTCATTCAGGTTCTCTGCCTGCTGTCTGTCACAAGTTCTAGGAGCAGAATTAAGCCATTCGGCCCATCATCACCATTCAATCATGGCTGATCTATCTATCTTTCCCTCTCAACCCCATTCTCCTGCCTTCTCCCCGTAACCCCTAACACCTGTACCAATCAAGAATGTATTAATCTCTGCCTTAAAAATATCCATTGACTTGGCCTCCACAGCCTTCTGTGGCACTGGCCTGGTGATCATTCTTCGTGCAAGAGTTCCAGACATTGGCTTTGGAGTTAGTCAGAGTTGAAGCCAACCCAATTCCCAGTGGTCGGGGCAGGAAGCCTGGATTACTTCATCTCCGATGTTCCATGCAACTGTGGTCAGGTTTGTAGGCTGGTCAGGCACACCTGACTCATCACGGTCCTGGAGTCCCGCCTGCTTGCTTGTGGTTCAGGGATTCATTGGACTTGTGACCAGTAAAGCCAATGGATACACTGGCCCACTGTGGTGTGCAGACCAGAGGCGCAGGGCTGATGAATGAAGTTTTAGTTCCATGACAAGCCAGACCAAAGAGGTGAAAGAGCACGACTCTAAGGAATGACATTGTGGGGCATCGACTGGAATCTGACGGATGCAAGAAGACAAGGGCAGCACAGTGGCACAACGGCAGAGCTGCTGTCTAACAGTGCCAGAGACCTGGGTGTGATCCTGACTATGGTTGCTGTTGCTGTCTGTAAGGATGTTGTTTGTACATTCTCCTACGCTCTCCGCAAGGGATTTCACCGGCCGCTCTGGTTTCCTCCCACATTCCAAAATCGTGCATGTTTGTAGGTTAATTGGCTTCTGTAAACTGCCCCTAGTGTGTCGGGTAGAACTGGGTGGTCGTTGGTCGGCGTGGAGGGTAGTCTGGAGGGCCTGTTCGCACATTGTTTCTCTAAACTAAACTAAATTAGTGGAGGGTACTCTAAAATGGTTTCTCTACACCAACCTAAAACCAAACTAAGCAGGTTAGCATTGACCTGAGAAGTTGACTGGCTTTCTTTGCTATAAATATAGGAAGTCATATCAAGTGAGATGACACACATTCAATGAGTGCATCTCCCAATGTATACAACAGGTTGGCATAATCTTCTGGGCTGCGATTGTTTAGTTAGTTTAGTTTAGTTTAGAGATACAGTGTGGAAACAGATCCCACTGAGTCTGCACCACCCACGTGATCCCTGCACATCTATATACTAAAACTCTCGTTTGTTTGTTTGTTTGTTCCTGAACTACAGCCAAAACGGTACACGATAGCGCAACAATTTTAGGCCCACCTTACTCACCGTCATCCCTTTGGCGCTAATGGAAGAAGTTTCATTGAAATTGGTGTTATATTTTTGAAGCTATTCACATTTTAAAGTTTAAATCTATCTCCAAGGGAGGGAAGGGGGTGGAGGGAGGATAAGGGGGGTTGAGGGGGATGGAGTTGGGGGGAGGGGATGGGGGGAGGGTAAGGGGGGAGGGTAAGGGGGGAGGGGGGTGGAGGGAGGGGGAGGGGGAGAGGATGGGGGAGGGGCGACGGGAGGAGGGAGGGGTGAGGGAGGGAGGGGTCAGGGGGAGGGAGGGTGCTGCACCAATGCAGGAGGGGTTTGGGCCCAACGGGTCCACATGGTCTAGTTAACACTATAATCCAACATACACTAGGGACAATTTTTACACTTATACCAAGCCAATCAACCTACAAACCTGTATGTCTTTGTGGTATGGGAGGAAACCGAGGATCTCGGGGAAAGCCCACGCAGGTCACGGGGAGAACGTGCAAACTCCGTACAGACAGCACCCGTAGTCAGGATTGAACCCGGGTCTCTGACGCTGTAAGCGCTGTAAGGCAGCAACTCTACCGCTGCGCCACCGTGCCGCTCGTTGTGTCTAAACAATGTCTGCAACACTAAAATAAACTAAACTAAACTAAACTACTCCCTCAGTGTAATCTACTATTCTTACAATCTTGTACTTGGGTATGGCTGCGTTTATGTACAGTTCGAATTTTACAGAATTGTACGCAAAACAAAAAGGTATTTCACTGTACCCAGGTAGAGGTGACAATAAAGTGCCACCGAACCATTGATTCAAACCCACTTCGGAAGGTTTCAGGACATGCCAACGTTTTGTACGATTTGTTCTTAGAGAACCTCAGTAGCATTAAATGCAGTCCCACTGCGGAGCCTTATTAAAGGCAATGGGGGGAGGGGAGAGGGCACTTTGCTGGTGACAGCTACTTTGTCAGAGGTTGCTAAGAAAGTGTCTGTAAACTCGTGATGTATCAGTGCTGCCTTCTATTCTGGGATTCACAGTCACATTCTGCACATAAAAGGGTGACTGAAACAATGTGCTTCGGCTGCAATCAACGGGCTGGTTCACAGTCCATTCTGCACGCGTATGTAACGATTAATTCACCAACAGTGCTCGCAGTCAACTCCACACCAACACCAACCTAGCCTGGGCATATTCCAAAACCAGACGGAGAATTTCAGTAACTAAACCACTTCCCATTCACTTCTCCTGTGCTTGGTCCAAGCATAATATTGACCCAGAGTATCCTGATGCAGCATTGAGTGCCGCATAAAATTATCCTGCTCGGGCTGTTTAACATGTCAAACGTTCTACTGTCACAAACGGGCCAAATCTCACCCAGAGGAAACTACCAGCACGATTCAAAGCCAATTCTGTGTCAGCAGAATATTTTGGTTAAGTGTTCAGACTAAGAGTTAATAGAGGAAATCAACTGGCCATGGCTCAATAATATCCAGTTTAGTTTAGTTTAGTTTAGTTTCCACATGCAGTGTGGAAACAGGCCCTTCAGCCCACCGGGTCCACAACGGCCAACGATCACCCCGTACACTAGTTCTATACCTACATGCTCAGGCAATTTATGGAACACGCCCTTCGGCCCGTCGAGTCCGTACTGACCCATCGATCACCCTGCACACCAGCACTATCCTACATACAGGGGACAATTTACAATTTTACCGAAGCCAATTAACCTGCAAAAACCTACAGTCGTTGGAACGTTGGGGGAACTAGAGCACCCGGAGAAAACCCACAAGGTCACAGAGAGAATGTACAAACTCTGTACAGACAGCGCCCGTCGTCAGGATCGAACCCGGGTCACTGATCCTGTAAGTAAGGCAGCAACTCTGATGCCTCAGTTTGTAGATCCTTTGAATCTGGTGATACATTTGGGGTGAGATTGGAGTAATATAAAGAGTGATTTTGATCACAAACCTGCTGGAATAGGCAAAAGTGGGCGGCAAATGTTTATAAGGTGAGAGGGGGAAAGTTTATAGGAACCTGAGGGGCAATTCTTTCATGCAGAGGATGGTGGGTGCATGGAACGAGCTGCCAGAGAAGATGGTTTAGGCAGGTACTATAACAGCATTTAAAAGACATTTGGACAGGTACATGGATAGGAAAGATTTAGAAGGTATTTATTCACAAAATGCTGGAGTAACTCAGCAGGTCAGGCAGCATCTCAGGAGAGAAGGAATGGGTGACGTTTCGGGTCGAGACCCATCTTCAGACTGGTGGAGTCTGTTTGAAAGATTTAGAAGGCTATGAGCCAAACATGAGCATGAGGACCTAGAGTAGATGGGGCATCTTGGTTGGCATGGGCAAGTTGGGGCATGGGCATGTTTCTGTGCTGCATGACTCTATGACACGATGATGCAAACAAAGGGCAACATTGAGACATGGGAAGGGCAGAGAACAAGAGGCAAGGCGTGTTTCACAGCAGGAAGACCCAAGATGCTGGTTTCCAGAAAAAAGACACAAAGTGCTGGAGTAACTCAGCGGGTCGGGCATCATCTCTGGAGAGAAAGGATGGGTGACGTTTCGGGTCGTGAAGGGTCCCACCCATCCTTTTCCTCCAGAGATGCTGCCTGACCCGCTGAGTTACCCAAGCGCGTTGTGCCTACCTTTGGTTTGAACCAGCATCTGCAGTCACCTGTTCTACATTTTGTCTATTTCACCGAGGGAGATGGACATCGATGAATGAACGGCTGATGTTTGGAGTTCTTTGTATCCGTGTAGCAGTGAATATCTGACTCCATTAACATCATCTTCTCACAGAGTACTTATTTACTAGCAGCCTCCCAATTACTTAACACATCAATTTGAACTGTCAGATCAATTGGCATGTAGCTTTGTGCTCTGTCAGCCATCTCCCCTCCAATGCACAGGGCAGTTGTTCTGTGGATGAATTGAGATGAAGTTCCCAGGGCGTAGTGGTCGAGTTACTGCCTTACAGGTCCAGAGACCCGGGGATCAAAAGTCAAGAGTGTTTTATTGCCATAAGGCCTAAACAGAACAATTAAATTCTTATTTGCAGCAGCACAACAGAATATGTGGACATAGTCCTCTGTAAAAAATATAATAAACAAAAAAAAAGCTCACACACACACACCCTCAGTCTGATGAGGAGTCTCGACCTAAAATGTAATCTGTTCCTTTTCTCCAGAGATGCTTCCTGATCTGCTGAATTACCCCAGCATTTTGTGTCTATCTTTGGTGTAAACCAGCATCTGCAGTTCCTTCCTACACACACACACACACACACACACACACACACACACACACACACACACACACACACACACACACACACACACACACACACACACACACACACACATATATATTGTGATATATACCAACACATATAGTTCGATCCCAACTATGGGTGTTGTCTGTGAGGAGTTTGTACGTTCTCCCTGTGACTGTGTGGGTTTTCTCTGGGTGCTCTGGTTTCCACCCAAACTCCGAAGACGTGCAGGTTTGCAGGTTAATTGGCCTCTGTACGTTGTCTCTAGGGCGTGGGATAGTGTTTGGGTGATCACTAGTCGATCCAGACCTGTTGGGCCGAAGGGCCTGTTTCCACACTATCTCCAAAGCTTGTATACACTGGAATTTAGAAGGATGAGAGGAGATCTTATCGAAACGTATAAGATTATTAAGGGGTTGGACACGTTAGAGGCAGGAAACATGTTCCCAATGTTGGGGGAGTCCAGAACAAGGGGCCACAGTTTAAGAATAAGGGGTAGGCCATTTAGAACTGAGATGAGGAAAAACTTTTTCAGTCAGAGAGTTGTGAATCTGTGGAATTCTCTACCTCAGAAGGCAGTGGAGGCCAATTCTCTGAATGCATTCAAGAGAGAGCTAGATAGAGCTCTTAAGGATAGCGGAGTCAGGGGGTATGGGGAGAAGGCAGGAACGGGGTACTGATTGAGAATGATCAGCCATGGTCACATTGAATGGCGGTGCTGGCTCAAAGGGCCGAATGGCTTCCTCCTGCACCTATTGTCTATTGTCTATTGTCTATTGTAAAACTAAACTAAACCTAGTTCCAAGGCTAATGTCCCCGAGGTTAGGGCTCTAGATACTTTCAGTCAACCACGTTTGCCATGATCAACAGCAGAGTACTGAGATGGACAGTCTGTTCTGAGATTTGTCATTGGAAGAGGACACCAAGCAGAGAGAGAAACAAATTCATGGATGAGGTCGAAGTCTCCTTGAAGACATGTTACTTTCCCCACCGATCTTTACTTTTAGACTTTACAGATACAGTGTGGAAACAGGCCCTTCGGCCCACCGAGTCCGTGCTGACCAGTAATCACCCCGTATACTAGCACTATCTTACGCACACTCGGGTCAATTTCCTTTTTTTTTTACTAAAGCCAATTAACTTACAAACCTGCACTCCTTTGGAGTGTGTGAGGAAACCGGAGCACCCGGAGGAAACCCACGCAATCACAGGGAGAACGTACAAACTCCATACAGACAGGATCAGGATCAAACCCGGGTCTTTGGCACTGTAGGGCAGCAGCTCTACTGCTGTGCCACTATGCTGCCTACTGGGTGAGATGGGTGAGGGGTGGGTGCCTGGAATGTGCTGCCAGAGGTGGTGGTAGAGGCACGTATGATAGTGGCGTTCAAGAGTCACATTGATAAGCAAGGCAAGCAGAGAAAATTAATTCAACTTGGCATCATGCTCGGTACGGTCCTTTAAAAGACATTCGGACATGTGTATGGATAAAAGTTCAGAGGCATGTGAGCTCGGACAAGCGTAGATGGGGCAGCATGATCGGTGTGGGCAAGTTAGGCCGAGGGACCTGTTTTTGTGCTTTACTGTTCTATGCTCTGTGAATGAACCTTGAACAGAGAATGAAGCTTGTGACTTGGTGTTGGCTCGTAGTGTTTTCGTAGATGACTGTTCTGTGGAACGTTGCAAGATCAGACGACACTGTTGCTCGGCCTGGTGAGGCAGTCATTAATTTTCTGGGCAACTTGGCAGAGGTCGAGACGATGGAGGTAAATCTGAATCCCAGCACAGCAGCTGGAGAGTTTGAGATCAGGTAATTAAGTTTGACCTCAAAACTACTGCATTCTTCTCAAACCCATCTGCCTCACAAATTACCTCATTGGTCCCATTTCTAGAGCCTAATCTTTGCAATACTCTTTCTCTTCCTCTGACACACTCTTTAAAGATAGAGTCGTCGAATCATAGCATGAAAACAGGCCCTTCGGCCCAACTTGCCCATGCCGACCAAGATGGCCCCATCTACTCCAGTGCCATCGACCCGCGTTTGGCTCATAACCTTCTAACCTTTTCCATGTACCTATCTGAATGCCCTGGGAGTTAGTGATTGACTTCAGGAAGGGAAGTGGAACACATACCTCAGTGTGCATTGATGGCGCCGAAGTAGAGATGGTTGAAAGCTTTAAGTTCCTAGGAGTAAATAGACAATAGACAATAGGTGCAGGAGAAGGCCATTCGGCCCTTCGAGCCAGCACCGCCATTCAATGTGATCATGGCTGATCATTCACAATCAGTACCCCGTTCCTGCCTTCTCCCCATACCCCCTGACTCCGCTATCCTTAAGAGCTCTATCTAACTCTCTCTTGAAAGCATCCAGAGAATTGGCCTCCACTGCCTTCTGAGGCAGAGAATTCCACAGATTTACAACTCTCTGAGTGAAAAAGTTTTTCCTCATCTCAATTCTAAATGGCATACCCCTTATTCTTAAACTGTGGCCCCTGGTTCTGGACTCCGCCAACATTGGGAACATGTTTCCTGCCTCTAGTGTGTTCAATCTCTTAATAATCTTATATGTTTCAATAAGATTCCCTCTCATCCTTCTAAATTCCAGCGAATACAAGCCCAGTCGCCCCAGACTTGTCAACCAGCAACTTTTCCTGGACCACCCAGATCGAAGCAATAGCCAGCAAACCACACCAGAGCCTCTACTTCCTTAGAAGGCTTAGAAAGTTCGACATGTCCCCAACAACTCTCAATAAAACTTCTACAGATGCACTGTTGAATGCGTTTTATCGGGATGCATCGCAGCATGGTTTGGGAACAGCTCTACCCAAGACCGCAAGGAATTGCAGAGAATTGTGGACGCAGCCCAGACCGTCACACAAACCAACCTCACTCACTTCCATTGACTGTTGAGTGCCTGTTGACCAGAGATCACTCTGTATACTATCACACACTACACACTAAGGCCAATTGACAATTTTTACCAAAGCCAATCAACCTACAAACCTGTGTGTCTTTGGAGTGTGGGAGGAAACCAGAGCACCCGGAGAAAACCCACACGGTCACAGGGAGAACATACAAACTCCATAGAGATGGCACCCGTAGTCAGGATTGAACCCGGGTCTCTGGCGCTGTAAGACAGCAACTCTACCACTGCGTCACCCAGCCACTAACTATTGGGTATGGTATTTGCAAACCTTGTTTATCACAGTACAGTATTTTAAAAATATTGGAAACAACTTCACACTGTGAACTTATTTGGGTATTGTATAATGTAGATAAATTATGCAGCCCAGTCCAAAGTGTTGAATTGTTAGTGGATCCTCGAGCAGCGTCTGCTTTGATTTGTCCTTTTCACACCTTACCCTTCCATAAGTCTATACTCCCTCTCCCCTGACTCTCAGTCTGAAGAAGGGTCTCGACCCCAAACGTCAGCTATTCCTCCTCTCTCCATGGATGCTGCCTGACCCGCTGAGTTATTCCTGCCTTTGTGTGTCTTCAGTGTAAACCAGCATCTATCTGCACTACCTTCCAACACCTTTTGATGGTCTAGGCTGAGGGAAAACTTCGCCGCCCGAAGATACAATGAGAACTTTCATGTCCTTTCATTCGTGCAATACAAGCAACATCCATCCGTCATCTCACCTGAAGGCTGATGTCTTTATTAAGGCAGCGCTCTCTTTAACGCAGGCAGGCACATCTGTTAACACTATCTGCTCAAATCCACATCCTTCTCTGACCCAGAAACAGGGGGGCCAACAGTCAGGCACATTTCAGCTCTTCTTCACGAAAATAAAATCACCCACCCACAAAAGAAGTCATTTGATGTTACATGTGCACACATTTTTAAACTGCTGTGAAACACCTCACTGTCCAATGCCTTAACCAGGCTGACAATGCATTCAATAGCTTCAGACTTTTCATCGTGAGGCGTTCACTTTGCCCAGCCCTCTGAGAACACTTTGCCTTCTGTTTGGCAAAGTGGGATCAATCTCGTTTCCCTCTCCCCTGACTCTATGTCTTTTTACCCCCATAGATGCTGCCTGACCCGCTGGGTTACTCCAGCAATTTGTGTCTCTATCTTCGGTTTTAAACCCGGCATCTGCAGTTCCTTCCTGCAAACAAACACACACACACACACACACACACACACACACTAGAGTGTACAGATTGAACTGAGTGTAAAGAAACGGAGACCTACTTACAGAATGGCAAACAGGGAATGTTCACACGTTTCAGTGGGAGTCCATCGGTTCTTGCATGCTAACAGCGACACACACACACTACTTGCCTGAATGAAGAAAATGTGATGCGTTCCACACTCAGCCCACCGCTCAGACTCTGCCCCCTTGCAAGCTGAGGTCCAATTACATCTACCCTGGGCTTACCAATCCGCAGTGTGTTCATTCTCTCACTCAAAGACTAAGCAGCCAGTTCACAGAAACCAATCCCCAGACCCCAGGTTCCTGCAAAAAACCAACACAATGAAGGACACTGCACGACTGTTCAGCCTGTCGACAGATTCCAGAGGAGGTGTCCTTAAATACACTAACGTGGCCCCACTCTCCTCGGTTCGATTAGGCATTTAACCGCGAGGAGAATACCAGCAGGCAAAGACTTTAGATATCGAAACAAGGAACTGCGGATGAAAAAGTCTGAAGAAGGGTCCTGACCTGAAATGTCACCCTTCCATTTTCTCCAGAGATGCTGCCTGGCCCGCTGAGTTACTCCATCACTTTGTGTCTATCTTTGGTATAAACTAGAAACTGCAAGAAGGGCCCTGAACACGAATTGTCACCCATCCTCTTTCCCCAGAGATGCTGCCTGACCTGCTGAGTTACTCCATCACTTTGTGTCTATCTTTGGTATAAACCAGCAAGTCTGAAGATGAGTCCCGACCTGAAACGTCACCCATCCTTTTCCCCAGGGAAGCTGGATGTCCCACTGAGTTACTCCAGCACTTTGTGTCTAAAAACTTTAGTTTGTTTTACCTTCATTTCTATGATATGGGGGTCATAGGATCATACAGCACAGAAACAGGCCCTTCGGCCCAACTCGTCCATGCTGACCAAGATGCCCCCATCTAAGCTAGTCCCCTTTGCCCCACGTTTGACCCATATCCCTCAAAACCTTTCCTATCCATGTAACTGTCCAAGAGACTTTTTAATGTTATGGTATCTGCTTGAATCAGTCTGAAGAAGGGTCCTGACCCAAAATGTCACCTATCCATGTTTTCCAGAGATGCTGCCTGATCTGCTGAGTTCCTCCATAACTTTGCGTCTCGTTCTACCTCAACTGCCTCTTCTTGCAGCTCTTCCTATATACCCACCACCCTTTGGCAATCGTGTGCCAAAGATTGTGCCTTAGGTTCATATTAAATCTTGCTCCTCTGAACTTAAACCTATGTCCTCTTGTTTTTGATTCCCGTATCCTGGGTAAAAGACTCTGTGCATTCACCTTATCTATCCCCTTGATGATTTTATCCACCATCTATTCCCTTGTGATTGTATACACTTTCTATTCTCCCCGTGATTTTATACAATATTCATTCCATCTCGATTTTATACACTATCTATTCCCCTTGTGATTTCTACACTATTTTCCTTATGATTTCATACACTATTCCCCTTATGATGTTATACACTATCTACAGTATTCCCCTGATGGTTTTATACACTATCTATTCCCCTCATGATTTTATACACTATTTTCCTTATGATTTTATAAACTATCTTCCCCTCATGATTTTGTACACTATCTATTCCCCTCATGATTTAATACACTAAAACTGTTTGTTTGGTGTTGGTTTGTGATTGTGTGTGTAATTGCTTATTTTTATTGCTCTTATTGTTGGACTGTGGGTAATCTTTCATTTCACTGCACATTTATGTGTATGTGACAAATAAACTTGACTATTGACTATTGACTATTGACTAACTATTCCCCTCGTGATTTTATACTCTACCTATTTCCTTAATGATTTAATTACCCTATGTATTCCCCTCATTTTTGTTATACTATCTATTTTCCTCATGATTTAATACCCTATCGATTCCCCTCATGATTTTATACACTATTTTCCTCATGGTTTTATGAACTATTTATTCCCCTCATGAATTTGTACACATTCCCTTCACGATACAATACACTATCAAAACCCACATGTTTAGACCGTAATGTTGTATCCTTATTGTTTTGATGTGTTTATGCTTTATTCTTAATTGTTAACTGTATGTTTGTGTTGTCGTTTGTGAGCGGAGCACCAAGGCACATTCCTTGTATCTGCAGGAAAATAACTGCAGATGCTGGTACAAATCGAAGGTATCACAAAATGCTGGAGTTCAGTCTGAAGAAGGGTCTCGACCCGAAACGTCACCTATTCCTTCTCTCCAAGATGCTGCCTGACCTGCTGAGTTACTACAGCATTTTGTGATACATTCCTTGTATATGCACATACTTGGCCAATAAACTGATGAATTAATTAATCAATTAATCAATTAATCAATTAATCAATTAATCAATTAATTAGTTAATTAATTAATTCATTCATTCATTCATTCATTCATATCTATTCCTTCATGATTTTATACACAATCTATTCCCCTTGTGATTTTATACACATTCTATTCCCCTCGTGATTTCGTATACTTATTCCTTTCATGAATTAATACACTCTCTATTCCCCTCATGATTTGAGATGGTGAACTAAACACCACTGTAAAATATCCTGTGATGCTTCCACGGTTTATGCATGGAGCTGTTTGTGATGCTGAGTGATCGTGTTCTTGGCCTGAGTCAGAACGTTGTGAGCCTGTAACTCATACTGACACTTCCGTGAGTAATGTTGAACTTGTATAAACCACGGGCTGTGCCTTGGGGGTGTATTGCATCCGATTCTGGGCAGCGAGCTTCAGGAATTAAGTGAGGTCCCGTCCAAGGTTTACAGAAACGTCTCAGAGGAAACGGGCAATTTCAGTGACGAGATTGAAATCGGAGAATCTGGGATTTTTACTCTCTGGAGCAAAGAAGGATGAGAGGAAATTTGAGAGGAATGTATAAGATGTGTAGGCTTTGTCCTGCCCTCCTCTCTTCCAACGTTCTTTCCCACCGCCCATCCCCAGCACGATCAGTCTGAAGAAGGGTCCCAACCCGGAACATCTCCTGTCCATGTTCTCTATCGATGCTGCCTGACCCGCAGAGTTACTCCAGCGCTTTGTGTCATTTTTTCAGACAATAGACAATAGATGCAGGAGCCAGCGCCGCCATTCACCGTGATCATGGCAGATCATGTACAATCAGTACCCCGTTCCTGCGTTCTCCCCATATCTCTCTGCGTAAGATGGTGCATGATTTAGGCAGGGTTGATAGAAAAAAAGCCATCCCCATTACCCATGGGCGCAGCAGGTAGAGTTGGTGCCTTATGGCACCAGAGGCCCGGGTTCGATCCTGACTCTGGGTGGTGTCTGTACCGAGTTTGTACGTCCTCCCTGCGACCAGGTGGGTTTTCTCTGGGTGTTCTGGGTTCCTCCCACATTCCAAAGACATGCAAGTTTATAGGTTCATTGGCTTCTGTAAATCGTCCCTGTGGTGTAGGATAGAACTAGTGTATGAGTCGGCATAGACTCGATGGGCCGAAGGGCCTGGTTCCACGTTGTATCCCTGAACACAATTAAAAACCCTTTTCTCTGCACCATTACATCGATCAGCATGAGAGTGCAGTTTGCTGCCCACTGGCTAATGGTAACCAAGGGCAACCAGATTTCACCATCATTACTAACCAGGGAATGTCTGCATTTGGAACTCATTGTAATCTGCTTGCCATTAAATATTTTTAGTCCCAAACTCTTGACTGGGATCAGGTTTTTATAAAATGGGGATTCTCCTGAGTATGGAGTTAGGATCCCGACCCAAAACAGAGTCCGAGGAAGGGTCCAGACCAAAAACGTCGCCGGCCCATTCCCACCACAGATGCTACCCGACCTGCTGAGTTACTCCAGCATTTGATGCTCCTATTTCCTCCAACATCCCAAAGACGTGTGGAATTGTAGATTAGCTGCCCCTCTGTAAATTGCCCCTAGTGGCAGGGAGTAGCTGCGAAAGTAGGGATCACGTAGAACCAGTGTGAACGGGTAGACACAAAATGCTGGGACAGGCAGCATCTCTGGAGGGAAGGAATGGGTGATGTTTCTAGTCAAGACCTTTCTTCAGACTGACGTCAGGGGGGAGGGAGATGGATAGATAAGGAAGCGTCAAGGTGTGAAAACAGGGCAAAGGGAATGCAGATCAAGGAAAATGTAGAAAAGATCATTGTTAGCTGGGAGAAGGTAACAACAAAGCGAATTGAGATAAAATGTAGCCGGAGACAGTAAGACTTGGTCTGTTCTGGCCTCTTTGTCACTCCAGAACCAGAGTAGCATCTGGATGGCACAGTGGCACAGCAGTAGAGTTGCTGCCTTACAGCGGCAGAGACCCGGCTTCGATCCTGACTACGGGTGCTGTCTGTACGGAGTTTTGACGTTCTCCCTGTGACCCCGTGGGTTTTCTCCTGGTGCTCCGGTTTCCTCCCACACTCCAAAGACATACAGGTTTGCAGGTTAATTGGCTTCGGTAAGAATTGTAAATTGTCCCTAGTGTGTGCAGGTTAATGTTAGTGTACAGGGTGATCGCTGGTCGGTGCGGACTCAGTGGGCCGAAGGGCCTGTTTCCACACTGTATCTCTAAAAGCAATGTAAACTGCTCTTAAAGCATTCAGTCTGCTGATAGTTTGGGATGAACAATAAGTGCAGGCCCAGTCACCCATGTCTTGCGAAGGAATAAAAAATGCCCTGGAATCAATGTCAGTGCAAAAATCTACAAAACTGACCATTGGGAAAGGGGAGGGATGTAGAGAGAGGGAAAGCAAGGGTTACTTGAAGTTAGAGAAGTCACTGTTCATACCGCTGGGGTGTCAGCCATAGGGCCTGTTTCCATGCGGCATCTGTCATCTAATCAATCAAAGAAGCTGGTATCGATAATCATCCATGAGACGGCAGGATTCTTTCAAATCTTAGCTTGTTCACAATTCCCTGCGGAAATGCGGAAAAGAAAACATCTCTCCCTCCCTACTTGTTAGAACATCAAACATTGAACAGTACAGCACAGGAACGGATCCTTCAGCAAACATTGTTTGTGCCAAAAATGAGGCCAAGATAAACTGCTCTCATCTGTCTGTACATGATCTATATTCCTCTCATCCCCGCACTTCAACCTGCCTGTCCAAAAGCCTCTTAAACACCACTATCGTATCTGCCACCACTGTGGTACCACCTCTGGCAATGCGTTCCAGGCCCCCACCACTCTGTGTAACAAAAACTGCCATGCAAACCTCCATTAAACCATCTCCCTCTCACCTTATGGCTACGCCCTCTGGTGTTGGACATTTCCACCTTGGGAAAAAGGTTCTGACTGTCTACCTTATCTATGACCCTGGAGCTAGACACAACAAGCTGGAGTAACTCTGCGGGTCAGGCAGCATCTCTGGAGAAAAGGAATAGGTGACGTTTTGGATCAAGACTTGGTCTGTTCTGGCCTCTTTGTCACTCCAGAACCAGAGTAGCAACTGGGTGGCACGGTGGCACAGCGGTAGAGTTGCTGCCTTACAGCGGCAGAGACCCGGGTTCGATCCTGACTATGGGTGCTGTCTGTACGGAGTTTTGACGTTCTCCCTGTGACCCCGTGGGTTTTCTCCTGGTGCTCCGGTTTCCTCCCACACTCCAAAGACGTACAGGTTTGCAGGTTAATTGGCTTCGGTAAGAATTGTAAATTGTCCCTGGTGTGTGCAGGATAATGTTAGTGTACAGGGTGATCGCTGGTCGGCACGGACTCAGTGGGCCGAAGGGCCTGTTTCCACACTGTATCTCTAAAAGCAATGTAAACTGCTCTTAAAGCATTCAGCCTGCTGATAGTTTGGGATGAACAATAAGTGCAGGCCCAGTCACCCATGTCTTGCGAAGGAATAAAAAATGCCCTGGAATCTCTGTCAGTGCAAAAATCTACAAAACTGCCCATCTTCTAAGTCCTCTCTTGAACTTGCTCCACTTGACAGACCTACCCTCAGCTGATTAGATATAATTCTCACAATTCTGTCATCTAATTTGTCTGCACGGAGTTTGTACGTTCTCCCCGTGACCTGCGTGGGTTTTCTCCGAGACCTTCGGTTTCCTCCCACACTCCAAAGACGTACAGGTATGTAGGTTAGTTGGTTTGGTAAATGTAAAAATTGTCCCTAGTGGGTGTAGGATAGTGTTAATGCGCGGGGATCGCTGGTCGGCGCGGACCCGGTGGCCAAAAGGGCCTGTTTCCGCGCTGTATCTCTAAACTAATCTAGATGTATCTTAGTTTTTCCCTAAAACCCACAAAAAAATGTTAATCTCAGTGCCTTCTCCTTCCTCGACTGTGCTCATTATCTCTGAGTCAGATGTTATCCCAACAGCTTTATCTCTATGCATTGCTTATTCTGCTGCTGTTAAGGGAGTCACACAGCAGAGAAAGAATCTTCATTAACACTTATCCCGTCTCTGAAAATAGACCTTTCTGCGTTTGTTTAAAACACCTTTCCTTTATGTATCCTGTCTTTAGACTTTAGAGATACAGTGTGGAGACAGGCCCTTCGGCCCACCGAGTCCATGCCAACCAACGACCACCTGTACACGAACACTATCCTACACACTAGGGATTATGTTATAATTTTTTATCAAAGCTAATTAGCCTACAAACCTGTACGTCTTTGGAGCGTGGGAGGAACCCGGAGCACCCGGAGAAAACCCACGCGGTCACGGGGAGAACGTACAAACTCCGTACTGACAGCACACGTGGTCAGGATCGAACCCGGGACTCTGGTGCTGTAAGGCAGCAACTCTACTGCTGCTCTACCGTGCCGCACCACAACTGTCCTTAGCCTCCCTGCCCTACTGCAATCTCCAGCGTTTATTTTGTAGACAGAAGATTTCAACATGTATATCATTCCTTGCTGTTGGTGTCTATGGCAGTTCGTTGTCCTATAAGCTGCTTAAGGGCCAGACCGCCTAATTTAATGAATACATTTTATTTTTAGTAACTATCTTACACTCTTATACTTAGTATTATTGTGCCTAATGTACAGTAGGACAGACTCTGAACTGTACACAAAAAAGGAATTTCACTGCTTAACATACGATGAGCATTTGATGGCACTGGGCCTGTACTCGCTGGAGTTTAGAAGGATGAGGGGGACCTCATTGAAACGTACAGAATGGTGAAAGGCCTGGATAGAGTGGATGTGGAGAGGATGTTTCCACTAGTGGGAGAGTCTATAGCCTCAGAATTAAAGGACGTTCTTTTAGGAAGGAGATGAGGAGAAATTTCTTTAGTCAGAGGGTGGTGAATCTGTGGAATTCTTTGTCACAGAAGGCTGTGGAGGCCATCAGTGGATATTTTTAAGGCAGAGATAGATAGATTCTTGATTCGTACGGGTGTCGGTGGTTATGGGGAGAAGGCAGGAGAATGGGGTTGGGAGGGAGAGATAGATCAGCCGTGATTGAATGGTGGAGTAGACTTGATGGGCCGAATGGCCTAATTCTACTCATATCTCTTATGACCTTATGACCTAGGTACAAGTGGCAATAAAGCACCAGTGGACATTTCCATCTCGAGTGCCCTGGGAAAGCATCCTGAAATTCTGTGATGGGCTTGGGAGCAGGGCACGGGGGTCTCAGTGCATGGACGTGGAGGGGCAGCCGCTGGGGCAATGGACAGCGGGTTCGCGGTGGTCGCGGGCGGTGGTGTTGGCGGAGTTGGCCGCGGGAGGGCCCGCGGCAGCCGGGTGGGTGAGCGTGCGGATCGAGCGTAGCCTGTGGTATCTGCACGGAGCGGCGGTGGAAGGAGCGGACGGCATTGCGCTGGGCCAGGCCGACCCCCAACTTCACCGATCCGGTGCCGCCAGAACACCGGGCTTTAACGTGAGAAATGTTAGAAATTGCACATCTCCTCGCTCCAAGATCGGGCTTTCCAGAGACTTGGAAGTTGCAAAAGCACTGAAATGTTGCAAGACTCTGCATGCTTTTCCAGAAGAGGATGTATTGTTTTTAGTTCAGTTTAGTTTAGTTTATCATATCATATCATTATATCATATCATCATATCATATATATACAGCCGGAAACAGGCCTTTTTGGCCCTCCAAGTCCGTGCCGCCCAGCGATCCCCGTACATTAACACTATCCTACACCCGCTAGGGACAATTTTTACATTTACCCAGCCAATTAACCTACATGCCTGTACGTCTTTGGAGTGTGGGAGGAAACCGAAGATCTCGGAGAAAACCCACGCAGGTCACGGGGAGAACGTACAAACTCCTTACAGTGCAGCACCCGTAGTCAGGATCGAACCTGAGTCTCCGGCGCTGCATTCGCTGTAAAGCAGCAACTCTACCGCTGCGCTATCAGAGACACAGCGTGGAAACAGGCCCT
Organism: Rhinoraja longicauda; assembly: GCF_053455715.1. Classification (NCBI taxonomy): domain Eukaryota; kingdom Metazoa; phylum Chordata; class Chondrichthyes; order Rajiformes; family Arhynchobatidae; genus Rhinoraja; species Rhinoraja longicauda. The sequence goes on from NC_135980.1 coordinate 5,078,892, forward strand.
TCGGCCCACCGAGTCCACACCGTCCGTCGATCACCCGTTCACACCAGTCCCATGCTATCCCACTTTCTCATCCACTCCCTACACACTAGGAGCAATTTACACAGGCCAATTAACCTGGAAACCCACAGATCTTTGGATTGTGGGAGGAAACAGGAGCACCCGGAGAAAACCCACGTGGTCACAGGGAGAACGTGCAAACTCCTCTCATTCAACACCCGAGGTCAGGATCGAACCCGGGTCTCTGCCGCTGTGAGGCAGTGTCTTTGCCAGTTGTGCCACCGTGCCGCCTAGCAAGAGGACCTATTGTGCTTGTGTAAAGCATGATTTGATTGTACAGCATGCAGGACAGGCTTTTCACTGTATCCATGTACACATGACCATGAATAAACCAGACTACAGTGTCTGCAATTGTATAGTGACTAGAAAGGAAACAGTGACTGGATCTAATCCAGTACATGGCAAGAAGAGAAGACCCTCTGAGAATCACACTCCAGAACTGGGTTCCTGTGAGAAAAATCTGCAAGGCATTATCTGATAATAAGGGAAAAAAACTGGAGTAAAATATAACACACAAGAATTGTAAATGGTTGCAAGTTGAACTCCAGCTCTTAATTGGAAATACTACATTGAGCACTGGGTGTAGAGTTAAGCTTTATAATATTCAACATCAGAATGTATGAGGAGTTTAGCATAATTGCCGTGCTAAATAATGTAAAGGTTGAGAGAGCCGATCATTTGTTTCAGTGACTCCAAGGTTTCCGAGAGGACTTGAGAATATGGATAGGCATTAGCAAATATTATTGAGGTTAGTGAGGCTTATGTTCATAGTTCAAACAGCTCAGATATCTGCTAATGGGGGACATCCTTCACTTTCAGGAACTGCTGGGGGTTGAAGTGCTTGTTTACATTAATAATAACACGGGCGGTATTATGGAGACACACGAGGGCTGGATGTCTTGTGCAGGATGATACTGTCTTTCAACTCTACCCTCCAACCTTTCCCTGCTGCAGTCTATTTCCACCCCCCCCCCCCCCTCTGGCACTCCATCTGTGAAGCACTCTTGTGTCCCCCTCCCAACCTTCTTCATACCACCATTAAACCCTGCCTTCAGCATCCGAGACC